>NC_054059.1:33948903-34265249 GCF_017639655.2 Falco naumanni
TTTCTGGCCAGCGTAAAGACACAAGTCAACGCACATTAGCAGCAACCACCTGTTGGACTGACTGGTCCAGTGCCATTACTTTGACTAGCAACTGCTCCGCAAGGGTGATGGAGTAGGCAGACGGGATTGGCCCGGACGCTCTACAGAGGTTTTTAATTTTCAAACAGAGGCAACCCCTAAAGCCCGGGAAAGGCATGAAGCCACAGTACTCCGCATTGTGAAGCATCCAAAGCACACAAGCCCTGCCCTTTTTACAAGCTGAAAGGTTGTCTGAATTTCACGTGGAAACACTACATAAAAAGAATTTTACTACTCTCCATTAGACTTTTAATTCTTAAAGGATTATGAACAGGAAACCTTGCAGGACAAGGGGAGTTACTAAGCACATCCTTCTTTTCAAGATTTTAATTATTTTTTTTAATATCGATAATGGTGGTTTATACCCTTTCAAGCTGCCTGAGTAAAACACCACACACTACTTAATAATTTCAGACTAAAAATCCCAGTTAGTCTTGTGATGTAAAGCCAGAGAACTAAGTGACTCATGTGTGCATGTGAAAGGGGAAAATATGAGAACCTTACTGGCAAAAACGACTTGAAAGAACTCCAAATTATGCTGAAGTGCATCATGACGGTTCATCCTTTTACAGGAGAGACAAGGAAATTTTGTGGAGAATCTGCAACAAAATTGCTCCCAGTCCAGTGAAACATTTCTGTGCCAATAACTAATGCATTAATAGTAATTAAGCCACATTCACAAAACAAGCTGGGAAGTATAAGGGATATTACCACTAGCATCTTTGTTTTCCAAGATACTTTTCTGCTGTTAATCTTTATTTTTATCTGTATTCTGTCACTTACAGTGTTCTGTGCATAACTGCATCTGTGATCTCTCTCAAAGTAAAGTTCATAGGTCAAATTCAACTGTTCATACTGCCTCTTTAATTTCCTTGGTATGGCAAGTCAGGAACAGGTTTAGTTCTAGCTCACCTTCTCAACATCAATGAACAGTTGGTATGATTTTTCAATTTTTGAGACTGAGGTGGCATGAAACATGCCAAGTCCTTAAATTGCCAATGTTTTGGAGATCACAAAGATATAAAAATGGAAGCAAAGCACATGCCTAGTATATCCAGAAAAGTCAAAAATTAAACTTTTGCAAAAAATGGTCGGTTATGACATCACAGCCTGCTTTCCAAAGCCTAAATGGTTACATCCTGCTAACACACATTGTATTTATAAAACTTCAAAATGGCTGCTGTCAAGTGCACGAGGGGTAAATACAGCATTTTCTCAGCCCCGTACTTGAAATTTGCTCATTGGGTCTGTTTCAGTTTCATCCCAAAGCTGAAAACAACCTCAGTAAGGCTGCTGAGGAAGATGGTCAGAGCATCAAGTCTTCTCATGAGTCACCCAAAGACTGCCACCATCTTCAGTGAGCCTGGCACTTCTGCAGGCTCCAGGATCATCCATGGAGAAACACCGTAAGAAGCAGAACTGTCATTAGCATAACTTATAGAAAAAAAAAAAATCCTCATACTCTTTTGATTGCCCACATGAGCATTTCTTTTATTAGAACTTGTATTGCTACGAACATGCAAGGATGTTTCTTGTGATGATTTACAGATTTCAGTAATAGTCCTTGCCATCGTTTGAGAAACAAAACTGCCTGGGTATTTCAGACAGTTCAATCAGAGAGATGTCACATATTTTTCAAGCAATTGACAAGGAGAAAGCCACAATTCATACTGTGAATAGCCAAACTACATTCTCTATGACAAGATCTTTATCTCATGACTGTCTGTAAGAACTACATCTTCACTTTCATTCGTTCAATTATTAATGTCTCAAATACTTTCACAATAGGATTATTAAAAATAGGTATGCTCTGTTCCTACCTGTTCAGGTAACTTAAAACTACCCCTAAGAATGAGCGAACATACAAAGGCGACCAAATACTTATACCACATTCCTCATGCAAGGTACAGATGGTGTTACCTAAAAAGATCTCATTGTTTCTGTTAAGTGTTTCTTAATACAGAAAACACTCTAAGAAGAAAATCAGTTATCATAGCATCTCAATGACAACACCTCATAACTGTTGTAACAATTGCACTTTTAGCATAAATCACGCTGACATTTAAAAGTGGACAAACACTATCAGTATTAAACCACTGTACTTCTCACAAGCTCCAATCTCAAGTATTTAAATGTTTTATATAGTTTGATTTTTCCTCCCCATGAACGACTATTTAAAACCATCTGTGAAAGAGTACAGGAACACAGTTTTAATAAAACTACAGATTTCATTTGCTGTTACTGAGCTTTCAACCTCTTTATGAAGTACTTCTATACAAAGTCTGTACAAGCATCTCACAGCCTTCCAGCATTATGCTTTTCCTCAACACTAACAATAGCCAAAACCAGTTTATTTCACAACCGTTACCCATTTTTAACTTATTTACCAAAGAATGAGGTTTCTTCAGTAGGTCGTAACAGATGCAAGTGATCTTGTGTTTCATCCATTAATGAGAAAAATAACGTCTAGAAAAACATTTTCATACCACTAGCCGCATTTTCAATAACCTCGCTTTTGTTTTTCTTCTTTATCAAGAATAGCCTGTTTTAGACTCAATGCAGCATCTTCAAACTGGGGGTTTAATTCTAATACTTTCCTGAAATCTTTCATGGCCTCATCAAAGCATCCTGTCCCAAAAAAAAAAAAAAAAAAAAAAAAAAGAGAGAGAGAAGAATAGAAGAATTATCTTTCTGTAACTGCTCAAAGTCACAAACCACAACTGAATACCTCCTAACACTTTCACTAACAAAAAGTAGCAGCTGAACTTACTAGACCCACAATTGGGTTCTCCAGAGGCCTAAGTGGGAGTCAAAGGTCTTCAGAGCAAGTAGCAGTGTGGTTCTGAACCTACAACAGGCTTAAGGCTCAAATCAGCCAGCTATTCCCAGAGAAGCCCAAAGGCCCACATCACTAGGCCCACATCACTAGCCAGACTGCCTTAAACCTGGAATACAGGCATACAGCTTCCCAGCTGATGCCTTGGTCAGGCTCCACTCTCCTAGTGTTCTCGCTAGTCCCTCAACTTCTGGATCTTAACTTTGCGCAGCCAAGCTCCAAGAAAAGGCACCATTTTCTTATGGTATACTCAAAACTTGGGCAGCAAACTCCCCAGAGACGGCTGACAGCCCACTGCAAGTTGAGAAGGCTGCGCTCACTATGGCTGCACCTGCTTCAGAGATGCTTCATTTGGTTTAACAGCAGTGTTTGGAATTGGCTAGTTTTACCCCCAATGCAAATTTTTCCAAAACTGAAACTGCACCTTCCCCTCTTGGTTTTCCCAGAATAGCAGCATTTCAAATGACACAGCCGCACACCTGCAAGCTGGGATATCTAACTGCATACACTGGGCAGACTCACAGCTGAAACGCCCTGTGATTACTTGACAAAAACATCTTTCTGTCTGCACCCCCTGTTTCTGGTGTCACCTCTTCCCCTCTCCCCCCCCCCCCCCCCCATGCCAGACAGGTGCCTCCATCTGCAAAACCGAGGGAATTACTCTCGGGCTCCCGGCGAGCCCTGGGATAAAACAGGGCTCCGGGCTGCTCCCCGCCTCCGGGAGGGCTCCCTGCGGGGCGGGCGGCCCAGGCGGGAGGTGCGGGGGGCAGGCGGCGGACAGGCCGCGCCGGGCGAAGCAGGGCCGCCCGTGTCGCTCTGCCCCGCCCCGGGTCAGCCGGGCCAAGGGCCCCGGGCCGCACGGCGCTGGCGTGCCCGACTGCGCGGCCCGTACCCAGCCGGTAGAGCACCAGGCCGCGGTTGTAGTAGGGCACTTCGAAGCCGGGCTGGCACTCGATGGCGGCCGTGTAGTCCTCGATGGCGGCGGCGAACTCCACCCGCAAGTACTTGATCTGGCCGCGGTCGTTGAGGGCCGTGGCGAGGTGGCGGCCGGCGCTGCGCGGGGACAGAGGGAGAGCGGCCGTTAGGGCGGGGCGGGCGCAGCCTCGCGCCCCCCGCCCCGGCACGTACCCGGCGGCGGGCCCCGCGCAGCGGGCAATGAGGCGGCTGTACAGCTCCTCCGCCGCCGCCAGCCGCCGCGCCGCCAGCTGCGCCTGCGCCGCCGCCAGCAGCTCCGCCGCCTCCCGCTCCATGGCGGCGCGGCGGCGTCACGCGGGGCGGGCGCGGCGTCACGTCACGGCGTCACGTCACGGCGGCGGCCGGAAGGGCAGCGCGGGGGGACGGGGGCCGCGGCCAGCCTGCCAGGGAGCGCGAAGCGGGCGGGGCGCACGGCGCGCCAGCGCACACGGCTGGGAAGGAGAAAGCAGCTCAAATACTGGGGGGAAAAACCCTTTAGTGACATTAAACCTTTTCTTCCCAGAACGGGGTTCACTGGTACCTGGGCCGCGCGTAGCCGGGGCCCGGCGCGCCCCTGCCGGAGCCGGCCCGGCGCCAGGGCAGAGACTCGGCTCCAGTAGTGCCACGGGACAGCGCAGCTCTAAGTGAAACATTCCTTAAACCTCCCTGTGTAGCAAGGAGACAGTTCAACTCCTGAAATCTGCTGAACAGATGGCAGCTGCTCTCTTCGAGCTACTTGGGGGGGGAAAAAAAAACAACCCCACACACAACGGCTTATTACCACATTCCAGCGCAAAGGCTCGTAGATGTTGTTAGTTGCAGCCCTCACCGGAGCTGAGGGACCCGCAGGCAGACGGAAGGCACGGATGGGTAGATGTTTGCAAGCCCTTTATTGCTATGGTACGTTTAATTACACTTGGCAAAAGAAAACTGCACAAATGTATGCCTAAACTAGTGTCACCACTCAATAGTACAAAACCATATACAACAATATTACCAGAACCACCGTGGCATTATTTCAACTTACAAATTACTTCCTTCAGAAAACTTGGAATTTTGAGAAAACCCAGTAATTTCCTATGGACTTACCTTTTACTCTGAGCAAGCTCCACTTTTTTTGTATTAAGATTAACCTACATTCAATTTGCATGGTTTTGAAACTAGGCTCAATTTACAGTTAGAAGACAATGCTTTTACCTTAAGCCCTTGCAAAAAAAAAATTAACAAAAAGATCAAATTCATTAACACAGTCCTTTCTTCGCATAAAGGGAACCAGTGAAGGTTTTCACTTGTGGCCTTTTCTGTTTTGTTTTTTTAAATGCTTCTCTAATAGTGGTACTGCCTGTTAGCATACACCACACCTGTGATGTATTTTAAAATACAAGTACATTGGTAACATTGTATTTTTAGGAGGCATAACAGATAACGAAGATAATCAGCCCTTTATCCTGTGCTATATTATATTGTGCTGTGGCACAGAGGACAGAAGTTATAATTGCTTGCTTCTTTGGCTTTCATACAGTGCTTACACACACTGCACATCCAGAATCGATACTCCAGGATAGGGTCTCCCGTTGCCACACATATAGGAAGTTTCCCATCGCCACTGCTGGGGGGGCCGGGGGCAGAGAAAAGAAAAGAAAGACACAGAAGAGTAAATAAAGCTGAAAGAATAAAAACACAGTCTTAAAACAGCAACAAACACTTGTTTTGTAGAAATTTGCAAAACAGCATAAATAGCAAATTGTGTGTCTACAGCTAGTTACACAACTTGTGGTGCTCTTTTGTAAAAGACTGGTTCACTATTCAAATGTGTGCCACTTTTTGCTTAGTAGTTATTAAATCACTTAACACCTCACTTAACACAGCCACGTATGTAAATCTTCACACAATAAAATGTACACCCCCAGAACCACAGGGTTAACAAATCAGGACCAGCAGAACCAAAAGATTAAGTGAAAAGAAGCTGTGAAGGTCATATTAAAGTGCAGGCATCTAATTGGACCATGATTACATTTACTCCTCTGAAGAGTCAATATGAAAACTACTAGTAAGACTCTATACACCTGCACAGTAAAATCAAACAATACTGGTTAAAACCCTATTCATTAAAAAGAAAATTAATTACAAAGAAAATTTCATAATAAATTTCCATACAAATTCCGTGCTGTTAGCAGGAAACGTGTCAGACGCTATTATAGGTACAGCCAACACAAGGACTTAAAGCGTGCCCTTCATATTCTGATTCTTTCACTTCACATACTAATCTTTCCACACCATACAGATTTGTGTAATTCAGAAAACAGTGGAGACTTAGTGGTTAATGATAGTTAAACATTCACTTGTTGATATTTGCATCATATCAGGATGGTGATGCAAACGGCAACATCATTATTTTAACGGCATGGGACACCTTATCAGAAGTCTTAAAACTCCTGTGCTCTGTCTGCATGCATTTCAGATTAAGATGAAGTTATATCTTTATGGCAGTTCCTCAAATACATTCAGTGTCTATTCTCCCAAATAAAAACAGTCACTGTCTATTCTCCCAAATAAAATTGTGTTGTATTTCTGCACACTGGCTAATACCTGCATCATTCTGGCCTAGTATCTGGGTTGAGCAACAAAGCACCTTATTAACGTGGTCACACAGAACTTGCTAAAACGCAAAATACACACAATAGCAGAAAAAACTGCTAGTGTTAGTACAGTATCACATAAATACAAACCCACCTCTCAAGCACATCATCCAGATCAGATTTTTTGTTATACTTTGAACTATGTCTCGTGAATATCTCTAGAGCAAGGTCTTCATACTGTTGCCGCTGGTCTGGCCTAAGAGTTTCCAAGGATTCTAGTTTAACAAAGGCTTTTGAACAAATATCAAATGCTCTGTTTGCACATGCACAGAGTGCCAAAAGGGAATAGATTTCAACTGCAGGGATAATGTCTTCATAATCCTGCAAATGAAGAGCTAAGAAATAAAGAGGGGGGGGGGGGGGGAGAAAAAGAGTCCAAGGAAGTTATTGCATATCTTCCAAGAAGTGCAGACATCTGTATGAAATATTTACTACTAGCAGAATCATAGGATGGCTTGGGTTGGAAGGGACCTTCTAGATCACCTACAGTTCCAACCCCCCTGCCACGGTCAGGGACACCTTCCACTAGACCAGGTTGCTCAAAGCCCCGTCCATCCTGGCCTTGAGCACTGCCAGGGATGGGGCACCCACAGCTTCGCTGGGAAACATGTGCCAGTGCCCTTGCCACCCTTGGAATTTCTTCCTAATACCTAATCTAAATCTGCCCTCTTTCATCTTAAAACCGTTATGCCCCTTGCCTTATCACTACATGCCCTTCTAAAAAGTCCCTCTCCAGCTTTCTTGCAGGCCCCCTTTAGGTACTGGAAGGCTGCTATAAGTGTCCCTGGAGCCTTCTTTTCTCCACAATGAACAACCCCAACTCTCTCAGCCTGTCTTCATAGGAGAAGTGCCCAGCCCTCTGATTGTCTTTCTGGCCCCACTGTGAACTCACTCCAACAGGTCCATATCCTTCTTATGTTGGGGGCCCTAGAGCTGGATGCAGTACTCTAGGCAGGGTGTCGTGAGAGCAGAGTCAAGGGGAAGATTCACCTCCCTCAACCTGCTGGCCCTGTTTCTTTTGATGCAGCCCAGGGTACGGTTGGCTTTCTGGGTTGCAAGCACACATTGCCGGCTCATGCTAAGCTTCTCATCCACCAACACCCCCAAGTAATTCTCCTCAGAGCTGCTCTCAACCCTTTCTCCACCCAGCCTGTATTTGTACTTGGGATTGCCACAACCCATGTGCACAACCTTGCATTTGGGAGACAGTATTAATCTTACAAATTGGACACAATGGACAAAAGTCTTTTCATTGACGTGACTACAAATCATGCATGGTTCAACACTTTTCAAAAAAAAATAAAAATAAGGAGATATGACTGGGAAATTCAAGTGTCTTTTTGAGACACTTTTTTTAAAAAAATATGTTAGAAGTATTTGAAATGGACCTTCATTACTTGGACAAAGAATTATTTGCTTCTCTGACTCCCACAAGTTTTTTTATGAAGCTCTCCAGGGAGCCCTTATGTGAATTCAGGCATGCATGCCTTATGATTTAAAGACAAATGAAACAGTCAACAGAACATCTACAGACATTGCCCAGTTTAACCTAACTAATAAGTTAGATTTGCATTGTACTCCAAGACCTTCCAGGTATCTTGACTGCAGCCATATTTAATTCATTATATGGTTGTTTTGAATTCCATGGATCTAGCAAGAATAGAATAATGTACCAGCTATAAATGAAATTATGTGCTGTGCAGGTCTGTAAAATTAGAACACTTTCTTTACAAGGTTAAAAATTAAGCCCTACCTGTTTTAAGTGCTGCATCTACAGAACCTTTATAGAGCTGTCTTTGTGCAAGTATGAAAAAATGGTAAGCCTCAGCTCCTCGCCAAGCATTGTCTGCAAAGCGATTAGTTGAAGAAAGAACATCTTCTTCCAGCAAACCAGCCAAAGCTGAAGCAGTCTGAAAACAAAGTGGTATCACAAGTAATTTTTATATGAAACAGATTCAGCAGGAAATGGGGATATATGAAAAGAACTTTTCTGTACTTGGTGATTACACCACTGTGTGTGTTAACTAGGGAAAATATAAATACAGGGACCTAAAGTGAACATTGTTAGACATTTTATACAATGCATAGGCAGAACATATGGTGCAGATTGTCAAAGATAAATATCATATACATGTGTACAAATATATTCTGTGCACATCTGCAGACTCGTTCATAGTTTGGATTAATATTGCATTTCAACACCAGGTTTCTTAAAACTTTGTTTAAACTATTTAATTTGTACATAAGAACATAAAAGTGTGACCAGGAAAAAAAAAATCTTCCATTCGCTTTCCCCATATCTGAGCCATCTCCCCTGCTAAATTAGAGCCAACATAGCTTAATCTCATCACAGATCTCTCTTTGGGATTGATACTTCTAAATGGGGGGAGGGGGGGAATATCTGGAGTTTTAGTATGATTTTCACTGTTTAGTGAAAATATTAAGAACACCACATTAAACTTAGGAAGAAAAAAATATTTAAATACATATTATTTAAATCTCTTAAAACAATACTTCAAACATGATGTTTTCATGGAAAACTTGCTTTAATGAAAGCTTTGTTCTTAGCAGGAAAAAGGGTTATTAAAAAAACATAATAGCCGCACATGAAGATAGCTTTATTTATTCTGATTAGGTAGCACATAACAGAATTCAGAAAGAAAAAAAAAAAAAAAAAAGACACTCTTACCTCTGAACTTTTTTCTTTAACTCTTCCCCTTTGTGCATTTTGCATTTGTTCATGACACTGTTCTATAAGTAAGGCTGATAATACGTAAAGCTTTTTAACTCGTAAAGGCTTTGTCCTTTTCTTTGATTCTTCATCTGCAATCTTAAAAACAAAACCAAGGAATTTAATGTAGATTTAAAAACAAAAAAAAAATATTAAAAGAGTTGCTTCATTTTCTTGGACAATTGCATGTTGGTACAGACCTAGGAAATCATGCCAAAAGCGATTCTGCATTTGAATGTAATAATTTAGACTGCGAACAAAACTATAAATGAAAATGTCAAAGTGAAATATGCACATTATTCTATATTTATTTAGCTAACAAGTATATAGAGCCATATTCTTGGGAAGGATAAATCAGTGTAACCACGTATAAAGTCTATTGACTTAATATAAAAATAAACCAAAAAATAGCAATTTTTGAACACTGAAGTTTCAGAAATACATAGCTTTCAATAAGGTCTGGTGGTTTTCCTGGAAAAAATGGCTTTTGAAAGCAATATATATAATTTACTATAAAAATTACATACCAGTTACAGACTTCAAGTGCTACGTACAGAAATCTCTGTAGCCAAACCAAACCTGAGCAACTTCTTTATCTTAAAAGCATATCACAGCAGTTTGTTGAAGATATCAATTGAAGAAATACAAAAATTTAACTTCTAGTTAATGACGCTGCAATTTTTAAAAATAAAGGAGATAAAACTAATCCACACAACATATAAAATAATGTGGACATTGCACCCAGGCCAGTCTACGTTACTTGTTTACTAGGCAATGGAGGGCAACAGGACCTTTTCTGTGGTCCAGTTCATCTCATTCTGAAGTGAAAGTCTCAAAATTAATCAGAGGGCTTGTGTCCTGAAAGTCTCCTCTCCCCTGCCTACACAGTACATCCAGGGTAACTATTTAAGATAGAGATACCTGAATTTAAGAGTTGGATTAATCTTTGCAGTATCCTGTATAATGGCATCTGCTTATTGCCTGGACTTTGTTAACACTAAAATAACCCCAGGAAAATAAAAGTAGCATGGAAATAATAAGAGCTAGTCCAAAAACCCAGTTTTAACACAAAAATAAAACCTGCAATACCTTGAACATGAGTTTAGCAGCTTCAAAGAAATAATTGGCTTTACGATAGAGTTCTATAGCATCAAGGATTTTATTCTTTTCCAATAAATGACTTGCATATCTGGCTAACAAGGATCCGATCTCTTTCATATTGTGATTTTTAGCCAGCTCCACAGCTTTATTCCACTAGAAACAAAAGCAGACAATTATCAACCTCATTTTTTCAAATACGTTCTCAGAACAAGCTGGTTATCTGTGAATAGGTTGCAACATTTGCTTGCAATACTTCATCACCATTTAGAACCAGGCTACTAAAAAATGAAAAGTAAAAAGCAGGAGAATACAAATGCTAACATCATTGCCAGTCATGTGATACAGCAGGCCTGTGAGACAAATGCTGAACCTCTGTCCAAAACCACATATAAAGCAGTTGCTTCTGCTTTGGTAAAAGCTTTGCAAAATCACTTCACAGCTGCTCGTAAGTGGACACGTGGATTTCAATACTTCTGGTGTTCCCAAAACCCAGACTCTCAAAAGCATGTCTAAAAGAGGACTTCAGCCCATAAGCTTAAGGCAAAAACAGTAACAATTTACTTACCCTTCTATACACCTCATTTTGTCTGTGAGTTTTCCTGATCTTCAACAGTTTGGCTACTGTGTTTGCCCCAATCAGAAGTCTGTCAGGACTGAGAAACTTGGCTGAATCTGACACCTAATAGCCCTTCAGATCCATAAACTAGGAAACTGTTCACATAAATCCAGCACTAGGCAGACCTGCCATTCCCATACATCAAGTTCCTCATAGCCATCCTCAGTTTCTCTCTTATTCGTATTGACACAGTTGCACAGGTGAGTCACACTGGGGAACAGCTCTAGCCGTAAACATACCGATCGTTTTTCTGATTGGTTCTTTTCCAGCTACATCCTAATGCAGCCACAAATGTATTTGCATCAGTACAAGGAAAGAGGGGAATGTAGAAAATGAACAGCTAGAAGCTCTCCAGTCTTCCTCCCATTCCATCAGGAGGCAGCACGGCCTGGCTCTACAAAGGCCACAAATATCTGTATGCTGAGCATGCTTACCACACACAGACATACTGGCTTAAGCCCTGAAGTATGTGTTTTCCAGAAATCACAACAAATCATCAGACACTTAACAACGGCTTCTATTTAACCAGGCACCAGGATAGAAATGTCACTATTAAATTGGTATCAGTAAAGCAGATTATCTACTGCTGTTTTACCTGGTTGAGATGTACACAGGTATCCACCGCATCCTTTGGTCGATTACATTTCAGAAAGGCTGACACAGCTTGTTCACACATCCCCACTCTTACAAACATATAAGCTATATCCTGCAAAAAGCATCAGCACCATGTTAAATTCACTTCCAGATTTTTAGTACTTTGTGTAGCAACTGCAACACTATTAAATTCTTGTTTAATTTAATTCCATGAAGTTGGGGGAAAAGGGTTGTTTGCTTCATGGATTCTGTGACAACACCACACACAGTTGTAAATCTTAGAACAGTGTGCTACTTTCACACACTGCCTCTAAACATAAAAAAACCCAAAAGATACTTAAGTTGGGGGTTTTTTCAAATCAAATCATACCAGAAGGACTGTGCTCTTATTTTTTAGAATATTTTAAGAAATTTCACTATTATAAAGAGGTTTAAAAGAAAGTGCCATGTCTTGCTTTGTTCAAACAACTGGAAATGGCTTTAAGTAAGCATGTTTTGCATCTTTCAAGTATTTTGGAATAATCGTATCATAGTTTTAAATTAGCTACTACTTAGTAGGTCATTTCAGGCTATACCGCCTACTTTCCCTCCTTTCAGCAGAGTATCTTCGATTTTCCTTGTACATTAGCATTCCCACTAGAGCTACCATGTAAGAAATTAAACCAGAAATAGCAACCAGGAAGAATTTGGGGAAAACAAACCCCAGTGCAGACAAGAGAACAAAAGCAAATCTAAAGTAAGTATCCAGCCATAAGGTGTGACTTCTCAGTAAAGCATAGCTATTAGAGAGAAATGCCACAATTTGGGGAGGAAAGCAGTAAATTATGACTTAGCCGTGTGGCCATAAACTGTGATGAATAATCAGGTCTTTCTGGGAACCTGGACAATTGGGGAAAGGAAGAATGGTGGAATATGAAAACAACAGTAATACTGGTGATCAATACCAAAGTAACACCATTATGCTTAAGTGAGTATGTCTTATATTGCATTCTTTTTCTCCTTCTTTCTTAACCCTCCCAAGATGGGAAATTTTAAATAAATAGTTGAACATAAGATAATGAAAAATAAAGGTACTTTTTGCTTACAGGGAGCAATTTATTATTCTCTGGAAGCGAGTTAGCTAGATTCTCCAGTCCTTGGTAGTCCTCTAGCATGTAGTAACATTCAGCTAAACGTTCCTGGTTTCGTCCTTGCACATAGTACTGTACAGCATTTAACCTAATAAGAAAAAAAATAATAATATGGCAGCTTGTGATATATAAAAACATAGGTAACTTTGCTTGAAAAAGCTTTTGTAGCTAGACTTTCACTTTTTCTGAAATGGACTAAAATTTTCAGAGATCATTATATTGGAGTAATAACAAGATTGATTCTCTGACTAGCATAAGGTTAGGAAATCAAGGAATCTTAAAATGGTATTCCCACATCTGCACAGATCATAGCTGATAATGGACAACAACTTACAACTAAACTTTCACAAAAGGGCTTTAAAGTCATGCCTCCATATTTTAAAAACGCAAGCACTAAGATCTCCAAGACCATTCTCCAAAGTTACCTAAAGCATCTAAAAATCAACTTTCAAAATCTAATCACAAGTTTTCAACCGCTTTCGGACCCAAGTTCTTTGTGTTAATATAGTCTGGGTAATTGCAATTCATAGGAGAGCTATGGAACTCTATAACGCAGAGCATTCTGGATGTTAAAAGTTTACATGGGCGTAGAAGGAAACAAGAAAGGGTCATGAAAGAAACTTTCTCTGCAAGTTGTTAACTATGAAGATGTCACTTCTGGCTCAGTAAGTACCTGACTGCAAAATGCGTTCTTGAGAAATAATGTTACATGTGTGCACTGTTCTTAAAACCTTCCTTGGGTGCCTGGAGACAGATCCAGGTCAGAGAGAACTCCGGACCTTTCCAAATATTTGTGGGTTTAAGCATTCTAGAAAGCTTGTGGTTAGTTTTGAAATTCATTGATGTTTAATAATTCTCTCCTGCTTTTAATTGATTACTTTTTCTTTAATACTTTCTATAAACAGTCCAATACAACTGTATAGGTATTTCTCTTCCCCTCCTCTCCTTTGAAGACAGACTTCTGGCAAAACTGAGATTAAACACATTCATTCTTTAGAGAGCTGATCAACAGCTATCTGTTTAAAGGTACATGCAGTGATAGAACCATAAGGGTCTGAGCTAAATCTCACAATTCCAAAGTTATCCCATATATTGCATCTTGACTTTCCTGATGTCTGTCCCTCATCATAAATTAAGGCTTGTCGTCATTTTTATGATTTCCTTTGTAATTTTCTTCTTACTAGTTCCCCTACAGAACATACCATTTCTGACGGTCTGCAAAATAATCTCCAATAGCATTGTGTGCTTGTTCAAGAAGGGCATCATCTGAATCACCTGAGCCAGTTTTCAATAGCTGCAGTACTCGAAACCAATCTCCCAGTTTTATCCGAAGTCCAATGGCAAGATCTCTAGTATAAACAGAACATAGCAGGAAAGTCAGACAACAAAATAGCTAACAAAATGTTGAGAAAAGCATCCAAAAGTATTTTCATGTTCATAACCTACATTGCAGGTATCACAGTGATCCTTGTTTACAATTTAAACAGTATCTTGTTTACAATTTAAACAGTATTCCATAAAAGCAAATACTCAGAGAGCTCACAGGTTATACTATATGCATGCACTTCCCTATTAGCCATACTCCTGTATGAGCAGTTAAATGAACAGCCAGCAAGACAATGGGGCTGATGTTACTTCAGGTTTCCTCTTAATTTGGTATACCCTTTATCTTTCACTGCTGACCGCTACAATAGATGGCAGCAGCTACAGGAGGCTAAAAGTAGAAGGGAGATTGACAGAAAAGGCCAAGGAGCAAGGAATATAAATAATAAAGCTAAATCTGAGATGTAACAGAATGGATTTTAGAGACTTCTTTCAGATTCAAGATGACTTTGGATGACAGAGAAAGGACTCTGAAAAGTCTTTCCTTTTTATTATTCATGCATATATATGACCCACCATTTGTCTAGCATGGATTTTTTCACCATATAGAATAATTCTATAGTACTTCATAAAGAACTAATTTGCAGATGCATAAAAAATAAATGGGAGAGATCTATACACTTCTTTTAAAAATGCCCTAAACTTACAACTGAGTTAAGGAAGGCAGCAGCAAGACAGTGCAGTCAGCTAAGTAAGAGCATCTATGTAAAAAAATCTAAAATTGTATTTGAAAAATAAATCTATTTCAGCCTGATTTATGATATGTCATTATGAAGATTTTTCTAGTGGTGAGGAGACAGGTCAATACAGAATTCCCATATTCTTGTAGCTGGAGAATAACATGCTCTACTGTTCAAGAAACCAGTAAAAAAAAAAAAAATAGGAACTCTGACTTCAGCAACCCTACAGTGGTCAAATTTCTCTTCAGCATGTGGAAAAGAATATGCCATATCTACAAAAAAAAAAAAAAAAAAAAAATCAGTGTTGCAGTGTGACTGAAGCACTTACAAGGCAGTCCACCTCTACAAACTGGCATAATCCCATTGGCTAGTTAATCATGTGCAAGAAAGTTTTCCATTACCAAGCACTAACAGGCATCCTTCCCCAGCTCCTGCCTTCCCCCACCCCCCCTTACTGAGGAAGAGGAAGGTTCGTCATTCTTACAGCATGAAAGAGGAAATATTTTTTTCTCCATCACTCCCTACTTTTTTTCATGGCTTCTTTAATCAAAGCTTAGAAGTTTCACATGTGCGTAAGTGATTCATGCTTCTCTATGTTTGACCGCCACCTACAGGCCACATCGCACAACTGCCGCTTAGTATTTCTCATCCTTTTTCAGTAGAGACAGCGCTCTAGCTAATTACTTAGTATTAATTTATATTTCCCAGTAATACTGTTAATTTTACTTTTAATTTTTTTTTATTTTTACTTTGTTTTAATTCCTGAACAAAAATTGGTCCAGAATTTAATCCAGAGTCCTTTCTGTTTCTCCAGAGATCACCATTCATTAAACACACTGTTGTTTGTGTATGTAATTGGAAAGAACACATACTTGGCTACGAGCTAAAAGCAACAGTACATAAATTAAACACTTGTTAAGATTATTTGTATTTTTGGAATCTCAGTTGAAATACTGACAAAGTACTTGCAAGAAAAATATTTATGAAACACAGCACTACCTAGAGCAGCTGAGGTGTTGCAATCAGTATGGAATGCACTGATTTACATACAGAATTGGTTATCTATGGATATAACAAAATTCTCTTTATATGATGCTCTTCTGTCTTCCAGAAACTGATAAAAAGTCTTCAGTGCTAAAACAGCCACTCTTTATTAAGGCAAGCAGGGGTTTTTTCAGACTTTTTTCTTTATTTGCTGCTGAGATAACTACATGCAATTACCTTCTGTCCATATCCAGATACATTCTTTCAGCTTCTTCGAATCTGCTAAAATAGGCTGCCACTTCTGCTTGCTTCATTGACTTGCTCTGCAGGTTGCCTAGACGCTTCACAAATTTAATACCTTGATAATCTTTGCATCGTACAAAAGCTTGTTCAGCAGTCTGCAGATCCAGCTTCTGAAGAGCAGCTTCAGCCAGGAGACGCCTGTATGAAAAACAAACATAACAGATGGAAAAGTAGCTATAAATTAAATTAAATTAGGATCCATTTAACTAGTAATTATTTAAAGAAGACATTCAAGTTACTGTGATTGTATTTTTTACTAACTAATCTTAATTCAGTTGTATGTTTATCCACAGTATGTTCTGTGATCTATCCAGTACAGGCTCAGTGACAGATGTTCAAATAACTGATAATATTATTTTGTTCAGCTGTAAAAACGGACACTGGCTTGGAAGGAACTGGCAGGGCTTGAGTATTACCATTGTCCTACGTAAAATGTCTGGCTGGCCTCAATGCAATCCCATTTAGGTATTTCTACCTATACATATATCATAACTTTAAGCCTTGATGGCAACCTCAGTCTGAAGGCCTCCAACTAAACTGACCATGAAGAATTAATTATCCTTCTCATGCATCTGGATGTTCCTTGTCCAGTTAGGACAGCAGACTGGGAAACCTTGTACTGGTAGTGCCCCAGTGGCTAGTTCTGCAAACAGAATTTCAACCTTCAGGCCAACCTATGTCGATCAGGTGCTTGAATGTACTCTAGAATTTTATGCAAAAATAAGGCTAGGTAAATGTAGACTGGCTGATTGGCACTGTGAAACAAAGTCAGCGCAGTAGAGCTCTGACAAAACCAATAATATTATCACTGTATTCAGTGCCCTAAGCCATACTTAGGCAGTATCAACTCAGTATTTTTTGAATCAGTTTGAGGTTAGTATCACTTCAACTCAGGTGCTCGTCACTGACATCAATGAAACCAAGAGAAAAACAGTACGGTAAATTCAATTGATCTGCAACATACATCATCCTCTTTGTTGCATTCTAGCAGTAAGGGCACTGTCCTGTTCTGATCTAGAATATATTTGCTTTATATCCAACACTTTTAATCCATCTCTTCTGTATCAATGTGACACATCATATATTTCCTTGCATAATGAAAATTAAGTTCATGGCAATTTTGGAGCAAGGTGAACATTTGATAACATATTTTGTGATTTTACAATATAAAACTCTTCCAAGGTGCAGACTTTCAAAACTAATAGTCATTTTGTATTTAATAGATGGTATTCAGATAGTTCAGGACATAGTAAAAATGAAGACTTGCAAAATTAACATTTTACTCTACATACTCAAACTAATAAAACTACAGTACTATTACAGAAACTTTCAACATGTAGCTATCACATCCCGGGTTTCAGAATGTACGTTCTGGAGACAAAAGCACAACTCGATAGGAAGGAATGCTTTTTGGCACAAACTTTTAAAGCAAATTGTGTTGGCCAGTCTTTCAGCAATTCTAAATTCCCCTTTGAACTGTCAGAATTAACAGAGAACTCTCACCATACCTTGATGCAAGCCAAACGTCTAACACAAAGAAATCCATTAGCTTCAAAACAGCCAAAATTACTAAAGAAAGGTACAGATAAAGAAATAATTTCCAGAGAGTTAAAGAGAATTGGCATCATTCAACAAGTAACTTGTCAATGAAGTTTTAGTTTCTGCTACTGACTTCTCATTAAATTGTCTACTGAGGCATTTACTCTTCCAGCCCTTACAACACAGGATATTAAATAGATTTCCAGAACTCCTGTTTTCACAGGTTTACTCTTGCATGTTTGCTGTGCAAGGCTTTTCAGGTTTAGTTTAATAGCTGAGTGCATGTTATGTTTAGTTTAACCAAACCAACATCTCCTTTTCTCAGATTACTTCTAAGAGGCTGCATCATAACATGATTGACATACCCAGACCTTCTCATTCCTGTCCTCCGTAGCCTGTCCAAAATGCTACAAGGTTAATCAGCTGCTCTTATTATCATTCTAATGCACTCCCTTTACTGGGTTTTAAGCTCTTCATTATTAAGGTTCAATATAAAATACCTAAATAAATAAATACCTTCTCAACTTCTGACTACTTTGAATTTTGATTTACACCAAAAGTTAGCTTTCTGCCAGCTTTTTAATTTCCTTTAGATTCACCCTAAAAGCATGGAGATTTGTTTTGGGGCTCATATAGCATAGAGCAAAAAGGTATCCTGAGTCTGTACCTTATACCAAATTACCATGGCACACAGCAAGTTTACATTCTAGGTAGTACAACATTTATAAAATTATAAGAGTTCCAATTTAAGAGCAGCCCACTTTTTTGGGTTCAAGAACTAGAAGCCTGGGGAAGCACTGGTCCCAAGTTCTTTTTTTCAGATGGCTGCTGAGGAGTCTTGAACACTTGCTCAGCATCTCCTGAAACATGAATTCTCAAGTGCTTAGGAACAAAACCCACATCATCTTGCATTCGGGAAATCGTACTGCCACACAGCTTGAAACTGCCCAAACACACCAATTGAAAAAGAGGTGGGGAGCCAGGCTAGCCGGGGACTGCAAGGCTCTTTGGGCCTTCCCTCAACACTGTAAACTCCTTTGGATATGATTCAGCCCAGTGAAGAGACATGCTCAGTTAGAACAGCAGCCCTTCAGACTGCAGCTGAGCACGGTTACCTTTTCTTTTTTTTTTTTTTTTTTTTTTCTTTTTCCTGAATGATTCTGTTTAAAGCGTATCTTGCTTTTAATTTGAGGTTTTGTACTTTAATACTAGGTCTATCTGAACAGGAAAAGAATACAGAAGAACACAGATTTAAACAAAGTTGGCTTATAAAGAGATCTTACCAGAGTCTGGGATGTGGATTGTCTTCTATGAACTGGGAAGATTCCTCAATGCCAACTTTTTCAATCAGTGCTCGACTGTCTCGTAATGACCGAATCTCAAAATTGAGGATGTAATCTTTGTTAGGATGTTCAGGATTCTAACATAATGGATAAAGAAACATAATTTTATTCCACGTCACCTTTATTTTCACTCAACATAATAAATATCTACATTCAAATTATTAAGACTGACACCAACTTTTCCTACAAAAAAAAATTAGTTATACTTACCTTTAATATTTCATCCAGAAGAACAGATTTGATTTCTAAATCTTCAAAATTGCAAATATATCCAGAAGTTTGTATAGGTTCCTTGAAGTTAAATAAGTTACAAAGGAATTAACTTGTATTCTGTCTGATTAAATCCTAACAAAATCTGTTAGGTATACATAAAAAGACTTCCTTCTTCTCCAAACTAGACTTTAATTGCATTTCCAACAGGAAACAAATATTAAAAATCATTAACATTGCCAATTCCACATACACAGTCATAACTAAAAAATTTCATGTTTTCTGTAACTAAATTATGAGAGATAAAAGGAACACTGGCCAATATTTAGATTCGGCTGAACTGTTTCACAAATGCCTTTACTGAAACTGTGTCTCTGTTTTCCAAAGTATACAAAAAAATATGCTCCTGAAAATATATCACATATTTAAGAAAAATACAACAGCACTTTTATCTTTCCACTACTGATAGTTCATTTTACTTATTTGTTCCTAAACAACATTCCCACGCTAGAGTTGACAAAATTTTGAGATTTCCAGAAGCAGATTTATTCATATAAAGACCTACCTAACTGAACAAAAAGCACAAGAATAATACTATTCAACATTAACTTATGAGCAAATTTGTAAAATTACTAATTTACATATGTTAATATTTACCTCTGGATCCAAGTTTCTGAAAACATACATTCTTGTTTTCTCCATCATTGCAAACAAATCTGGGTTATCTTTGGCCCATTTCATATCCCAGACATCTTTGCGTTCCAGTTTCAGCTGCTCACCTATCACTTGCTGTCCTGTACTGTCCACTACCCGTGCATCCAAGTCAAAGAAAGTCAAAACACCTGAAAGGTCTATGACAGCAACACGACTACAAAAAAAAAAAAAAAAAAAAAAGGGAAGAAAAAATAAGACAGCTAAGTAATATTATTCAAGGTTGTAAACCTGAAATAGTTCCCTAAATTGGCACACTCAGGACAAATTTCCCCTCTCATCTAATACTAGTATAATTCCATAGATGCAGTGAGATGCATGTGATTTTCATTTATCTGCACAGCAAAAAGAGACCAGAGACATGGAAATAAGTTTTTTATCTGCTCATACAGGACTTGGCCCTGGCAAAGGGTCTGAACTATGCCCATTTTTCATCCATCATTTTGAAGATCCTTAGTACTTCAAATACCAAGCTGAGTAAATTGCAGGTTCTGCCCCTCATCAAACTTTTCTTGACAGAGCCTAAAATTACCAATCAAACAGAATTGTTTTTTATTATTTACTAGAGGAAAATAAAGCAGATTCTTGAATTAAAGAGGCAGTGCAGTGGATGCAGGCTGTTAATATCTAAAACAGGATATCCTGGTTTTCTGCAAAGGGTATTCTTTAGTTTTTTTCCAGACAATATGAAGTATAATCCAATTACTCTTTGAAGTAATTGAAAACATGGGAAAAATATAATTTCTAAAGGTTTACGTCTGAAAATTTTGAGTTAATTGGTGTTCAGTGAATCACAGTAGCCTGTATTTACTACGATGCCATTTTAAAAGCATTTCTAAATATTGAAAGGTATTTAAACACCCTTAATCCCTATTAATTTTCTAAATTGCTTTTGAAAATTTAACTTCAAAATGCTTAGGGATCTGAGCCTTTTTCACTAGCACAAAGTCATTTAGGAAGGAAACAGCTTGGATTCAAAACCAAAGTAATGTGGCTCTGACTAAACCACACTAAAGTGAAGCAATCTATTTTTGGTATATACCTAAAAAGGTGAGTGATCTACGCATGCATTATGAATTTCATTTGACATTTTTAATCACTTCAAAATAATTTTATAATGCCTTAGAAATCCTCTTTAATCAGTATATTTTTGCATTTTCTGCCAAGACTCTTGTGCTTTTTCTTGCAAAAAAAAAAAGAGCTGTTGAGTAGAAAACAACTTCAGTATTGGCACAGCTGAAGCTTAGGGAAACCAGTCTTGCCAGAAGCATTGCCACCAGCTACAGCTTGTAACAATGGAAAAATAACATGGGATGAACAAAGGCATTAGAAGGTCACAGGAATAGAAAGAAGGCTTAGAGATGTTATGACATAATTTTTTGGTTCATGTCACAGCCACAGGAAGCTTACGTTTGGTTCACGTAATAAAACAAAGATACTTTCATATATATGTTTCCTTAAACTTCCCATACAGACTCTGAAGAGTTTAAAACATAAAGAGGGCTTTACTAACACAGTCTCTCAGAGCAATCTGATGACTGGCCAGATTTAATTAATTAGTAACAAATAAATAGTTAAGCAACCATTAACAACAACTAGAATAAATAGTTTCTATTAAAATTAGTACAAAATTATTATAGAATCATAGAATTCATAGAATTAGTATTGTCACGAATTGCAGTGGTTTAAAAATCTGATACTTGCATTAAAAGCAGATCCATAACTTACCTGGAGTTGCAGTTCAAAGACAGCTGATATGCACGACAGTTTAGGGTATACTTCTGTACTATACTAACGCTAGGAAGACTGTATCTCTGAATCATGCCAGATTCTCTTGCCTAGAGAAAAAGCAATGCTTGCTTTAGAAAGGTTTTATGTCTATGCTGTTCTAGACAAAGAAGTTTTTGCGTAAGTGACAGAGCAAGAGTGGAAGGAGGGAATGTCATCACCCTAAAAGTTCCAAATTCAACTGTTTACACAAGATACTTTAAGATGCTACAATTAAAATCCCTGATTTGAGCAGATTTGTAAAAATGAGCAGCCATAGTCCACATACAGCCCACAGAACAGTTTCAGAAGCCAAACAACTCCCCATGAACCTTTAGACATAATCTACATAACAAAAACAGATCAGTAAAAAGATCCTTGTCCCACACTGGTAAAACTGCTCAAACAGTTCCATATGACCGTATCAGCTCAGGTCTGAAAGCAGTACAGCTGTGTTCATGTAGTGTTGTCTGTGTGCTACAAAGTCTCACCAATTACTTCAAGACCTGAGCTAGCTTTAAAAGTAAATGCTGTAAAATATACTGGTTATTCAAAGGCTTCAGCAACAGCAAACAGATCTAAGTACCAATGTGGTTTATCTTTATTTTGCCGAATGGCACACTCCTGCCTTATGTTCAAGACACTATCAAGACACAGTCTAAAATTAGTTTGACATCCCTGGACTGAAATGATCACTGCCACTATTTTCTCATGGTGTTTCTGTAGACCAAACAACAAATCCGGTTTGCTTTACCTACTGTTTAACCCTTATCCTGGAAACGAGTTCATATTAAACTTTAAGGTAATCCAAACTCTGTTGCTTTTTTTTTTTTTCCCCCCCAAAGCCATCCCTAAGTTCCTCAGCATAAATCACACCTTTTATCTTTGACTTTTTCACAACTGTATACCCTATAAACTGAAAAGCAGATTTGGTCAGAAGTGTTAGAAAATCTGTAATATGCATTCAGCTTCAGCACATTTACCCAGATCTGGTCCCAAAGGCATTTCCTCTCATTCCTTTCCTTTTAACCAAACTCACTGATTAATTGTTCTCTTAACTTCATTTTTCTGATTTTTCAAGCACAAACAGAATTCTATAGTCACCTACTAACCATCACGCTTTTTTCTTTCATATTTTCTCCCCAGGACCCACTGATTTCGTAAAACCCAGCCAAAGGATGTTAAAAAAAAAAAAAAAAAGTCACTGGAGCAGAAACATGGGAAAACAAATGTTCAAGATCTTTCTTGGGAAGGTGGATAAAATGAATACACAGTGCTCTTTTTCCATCTTTGTTCTGCTCTACTAGTTTGTTTTAAAGCTGACCCATATTCATCTAGTTCATCTAGTGAGATCACTTTTCAGATTGGAAAAAAAATTGCACCTGGTCTTTGGCATGATATGATACCTCATACATAATACGTATGTATAATCCATACATTTTTTTTATATACATATATATATATATATATATATCATACTACAAACGTGATATTATCTATCACCATATGTTATACCATTAATATGTAAATAGACAAACTTTGTAAATCTTTGTGCACTTACATACAGCCCAGAAAAGAATTCTGTAATCTGAGTTCTAGGAAGTAAGTCCTGACCTGGACTTCATTAAACCCTATGTCTAAGTATTAACTCAGGCAACTAGTCTGTACTTAAATTGTAAGCACTTGGTGAACAAGGTCTCCTAAAAAAGAGTCCAGGTTAATGGAAGTTCTTTGAGGACGTGTAGAAAGAGATTTCATCTGTGTAAGGTCTGAATTTAGAAATGCTTTGAAATTATGACTACTTATGAATATATTGCAGAAAAATCTCCTGCCTACAAGCACAAAAGGCAGTTAGGAGTTATTTTAATCATGTAACTTACCACAAGTAGTATCTTATCAGATGCTGTTATTGCACAAATTGGATCTCTTGTTCCCTGAAAGTATACAAGTGGTATCAGTATCAGTTTTAATGCAACAGTAAGAATGTACTGCTAAAAAAAGAAGTTTTATTTAAATATACAAGAATGTTGCCAAGCATCCACATGAAAAGGGGCTATATAACCTTGTCAGTATACAGTATATGGATGGTTTATGATATTAGTAGCCTTTGTTATGGGAATCATGATGACAGCAACTTTCTTCTCCTGCTCCTCCTCCAGAAAAACAAGAAACCCAAAATATAACAGATGTTTAACAGAAAACACAAGGTAGCAACTATCCCTGACTCGTGAGGCTTGCAACTGATTTCAGTTACAGTGGTAAGTACAAAAGCAAGCACACACACACTCAAAAGTGAAAAAGGCTGATAATACTAGAAAAGATTATAAGGGTTACTGAGTTTCAACAGGCTTATACTTTGTTGAAGTAATGGGAGCTGCTTCTCACCAAGATAGCAGGTATCTACATACTGGACCCCAGCATATACTTTTTCTATGTTCCCTGCGGTTTGGTGTGTACTTCCAGTAATACATAATGACACAGTAACAACGCACTAACAAAAGGGAAGAAAAATAACACTTATGTCCAAAAGGTAGAACTAAAGGAAAGTTTAACTATGACCACTTCTACTAATGAAAATCTATGAACATAAATAAACCAATGCTAACTACTTTTCTTTCAAGCTACTAGGGATGCCACAATAAACTAGTTCAAAACATCACTCACTTCAATAGCTCTGCTGTAATCAAGGCGTCCATCTGCGGATCCTGAAGAGGCGTCATCAATATGATAAATCCTGTAGAAAAGGAAAGTTAGAATGAAAAGCGAGTCCAAAGAAAGGATCATTTTTGATAGAATATAGGTATTTTCAATCCTTGGAGAAGAAAACATTGCAATTGGAAAAGAGAATAAAAGCTATGTCTGTTCTTATGTTCCAGTAGTATCCCCTTTGACAACCCTGGTTTATACTGATATATAGTACCTTCTTTTACTGTTACAGCCCGTATGCCAAGTCCACCACTAAACCATGTCCCTAACCACTGCATTTTTTTAAACACCTCCAGGGATGGTGATTCCACCACCTCCCTGGGCAGCCTGTGGGCAGCCTGTTCCAATGTTTGACAACCCTTTTGGTGAAGACATTTTTCCTACTATCCAATCTATGCCATGATCAGCCAGAGTCTCCAGGAGAATGCTGTGGGAGATGGTGTCAAAGGCTTTACTAAGATCTAGGAAGACAACATGCACAGCCTTTCCCTCATCCACTAAGTGGGTCATCTTGTCATAGAAGGAGATCAGGTTCATCAAGCAGGACCTGTCTCTCACAAACCCAGGCTGGCTGGGCCTGATCACCCAGCTGTCCTGCACATGCTGCATTGATGGTGCTCAGGATGAGCTGCTCCATAACCTTCCCTGGCACTGAGGTCAGGCTGACAGGCCTGTAGTTCCCTGGATCCTCCTTCCTGCCTTTCTTGTAGGTGAGCATCACACTGGCTAACCTCCAGTCTGCTGGGACCTCCCCAGTTTGCCAGGACTGTTGATAAATGATGGAGAGTGGCTTGGCAAGCTCCTCTACCAGCTCCCTCAGCACCCTCGGGTGGATCCCATCCAGCCCCATAGACTTGTGCACGTCTAAGTGGAGCAGCAGGGCATTGACCGTTTCCTCCTGGGCTGTGGGGACTTCATTCTGCTCCTCCTCATCCCTGTCTTCCAGCTCAGGGGGCAGAGTACCCAGAGGGAAGCTGGTCTTGCTATCAAAGACTGAGGCAAAGGAAGCATTGAGTACCTCAGTCTTTTCCTCATCCTTCGTGGCAATGTTCCCCACCACATCCAATAAAGAATGTGGATTATCCTTGGCCCTCCTTTTGTTTCTAATGCATTTGTAAAAACATTTTTTGTTATCTTTCATGGCAGTGGCCAGCCTGAGTCCTAGCTGGGCTTTCACCTCTCTAATTTTCACCCTGCATAACCTTGTGACATCTTTATAGTCCTCCAGAGTTGGCTGCCCCTTCTTCCAAAGGTGGTAAACTCTCCTTTTTTACCCCGAGTTTTAGCCAAATCTCTCTGTTCGGCCAGGCCAGCCTTCTCCCCCACTGGCTCATTTTCCAGCACATGGGGACAGCCTGCTCCTGTACCTTTAAGACTTCCTTCTTGAAGAAGGTCCAGCCTTCCTGGTCCTCTTGGCCCTTCAGAATTGTCTCCCAAGGCACTGTCAACCAGGCTCTCAAACAGGCCAAAGTCAGCCCTCCACAATTCCAACGCAGTGGTTCTGCAGACCCCAGTCCTTCCTTCCGAGAGCTGAAAAATCTGTTATCTCATGATTGCCATGCCCAAGATGTCCTCCAACCACCACATCACCCACCAGTCCTTCCCTGTTTGCAAACAGCAGGTCCAGCGGGGCATCTCCCCAGGTTGGCTCACTGACCAGCTGTGTCAGGCTGCCATCTTATGCTCCAGCAACTTCCTAAACCGTTTCCTCTCTGCTGTGTTATATTTCCAGTAGACATCTGGTAGGCTGAAGTCCCCCAGGAGAACAAGGGTTAGTGATCTTGAGACTTCTCCCAGCTGCTTGCAGAATGTTTCATCTGCCTTTTTGTCCTGGCTGGGTGGTCTATAACTGACTTCCACCAGGATACCCACCTTGTGGGCCCTCCCCCTGGTTCTTACCCTTAAACACTCAAGCCTACTGTCACCATCATTGAGCTCTGGGCAGTTGAAACACTCCCTGACATACAGAGATACTCCACCGCCTCTCCCTCCTTGCCTATCCCTTCCAAAACGTTTGTAGCCATCCATTGCATTACTCCAGTCATGCGAGTTATCCCACCATGTTTCCATGATGGCAATCATGTCACAGCCTTCCTGCTGTATTATGGCTTCCAGCTCCTCCTGTTTGTTGGCCATGCTTCAGGCATTGGCATAGATGCACTTCAGCTGTGCTATTGATCTTGCCTGCAGCTCTGGCATGCTGCCCCCAGGCTCATCTCTAACAAGCTTGGTTTTATTCCCTTCCCCCTCAAATTTAGTGTAAAGCTCTCTGTGAGCCCTGCTAACTCCTGACCTAGAATGTTTTCCCACTTTAAGACATGTAAACCCCACTTGTTGCCATGTAAATTGACCCACGATCAAAAAGACTAAATTTAGCCATTGACAACAAGCCTGGAGCCAGGTATTGATCTGTGTGATCTTCTGATTACACACCCCATTGTTCCCTGCAACTGCCAGGACAGAGGAAAACACTGCTTGTGCTCCTGATCTCTCAACCAGTCATCCCAAAACCCTGACATCTATCTTGATTGCCCTCAGACTTGTTGTTTGGGCTTCACTGCTGACTTGAAAGACCCATGATGGGTAGTAATCAGAGGGCCATACCAGACAAGGGAGTTTTCTAGTGACAGTCCTTACCCGCCCCAAGGAGGCAGCAGGCTTCCCTTTGGGTTGGATCTGGTTGGCATATTGGGCTCCCCTTCCTCTCAGAGCAGTTGCCAATGACAACCACCACTCTCTTCTTTCTAGCAGAGCTGGTCATGGTGTGTGGGGTTGACTGTCCCTAGGTAATTCCTCCTACGTGGACAGGCTTTCATCCACATTATCATTTTCCTGGCCTTCAGATTCCAGAGCCACATACCTACTGGTATGGGAAGGTGAATCAGGCCAGGGGGGGTGATCCACCTGCTGCCCCAAGCAGGGACCTGTTTCCATTCTCCCCATCACTTTAGACCCCTCCCATCTGCCTGGTGGCAAGCAGGTAAGGAAGCCTCCCCTTCTTGTGATGTGTCCGTGTGGTGCATTTGGCTCAGTGACAGCAGAGAGTGGCTCCACTAGTCTCTCCCTCTCACACTCCCTGATACTCCTTAACCTTTCTATTTCCCCTTTCAGCTCTGCCACCAGGCTGAGCAGACCTTCGTCCCCCCTGGTTGCACCTCACACAGGTGTTATCTCTGCTGCCCTCTGGTAGCAGTGACAGCCTGAGGCCCCCCTGCAGCCCATGACCTGGGCTGCTGCATGGTTACATGGGAGCTCCCGTCTGGGTCACCACATGCCTTCTGGCACTGGCTTTTGGCTGAGTGGAAACCATGGCTGGGTTTCTTCTGCAGGGGTGATGACCACTTCTGAAGCTCACCTCTTTGAGCCGTTAGAGGGATAGCACCCTTCCTGCAAACTGCCCTACAATATAACCTATAAAATTTCATTCTGCAACAAAAAGTTCCTGCAAACCATCAGCTGCCCCAACTGTCTCTTTTCAAACGTGCACCTCCATAATTCCTCAGGCCCTTCTCCATACTTATGGAGAGCTTCACCTTGACATCCACAAAACTTACATATTACTGTATTCAATACTTCATCATACCTTCTCTTTTGCCTTAAAAAGCAGCATTAGGAAAGATTTTAGAATACTAAAAACCCCTAGTTTATGTTGAATTACAAGTATTTACTTTTTCAGTATTTCTGTCTAATTTACAATCTTGGCAAAGGCTGGGACATTGTAAGTTATTACACCACGTACATATATTTACTCATTATTATGGATATATGGTGGCAGGAGATGGTAGATTTATAGAAAGATGCTATAGCTTCTCTATGGAAGAAAACAAAATAAACAAAAGAAAATTATAACAAAGTTGCAAGCTTGTGGAGGTGACAGGAAAATTAATGCCACTAATGAGTGCCTGGGAAGGAAGTATTTTGGAGGCAAGATGATGTTGACTTTGGCCTGTTTAGTTTGAGAGGATAAAACACCATACAGGATTAGATGTCAAAGATACAATCAGACACAAGTGTACGTAGAGAACTAGCTGGGATTGACTATATCCTTATAGCCATTGACACACAAGAAGCAGTTAAAGTTATCAGAGGGAATATAGCTGCCTAGAAATTAAAAGTACAGAGGAAAAAAAGGAGGGGGCGGGGGAAGCTTCAAGACATACAGCTCTAAGGGAAGCAGGCAGCGAGTAAATGCAGATACTAATCAAAAAAAGTCTATGAGATTTGGATCACACACACATTTGTTATGGAAAAACTATTCTTTAGTATTTAATCTTACAGGCCTAAAAGTCAACAAATCTAAACAAAAAAAATGAAAAGACAGAGTTCACATTTTAGGCATAGGAGAATCCACCATTATCAATGACACCAATGCAAAGGAAGAAAAATGACAAAGCCTGAAGACAAACCTTTCCCTGCTTTCTTTTCTGGTCCGTGCTACCTGATTAATTTCCATGGCTGTGAGCTTCTTGGCCACACGGTACTGCCAGATGTAAAACGCTTCTTTTGAAGCTGCTATCACATGTGTTTTGGTCATTGTGACAAACAACGGCCCTGTTATGAAACCCAAATGGTTGTAAAATTAGAGCGGCAAGTATTGGACTGGATGCTGATTTATAAACTTTTTCCCAGGTGCATGAAACCACACCTCTATAGGTTAAAAGCAAAAAATCAAACGAAAACAAAAAACACACCACACAACCTAGCAGCAGTTTTCATTAATTGCTAAGAAATTTCACTGGGGCATTGTTCAGAAGAACCCAGAAATCCTGTAAAGAGTCCTGATTTTAAAATTAACACTTTTGTTCCTATTATTTCAGCAAATTTCCGTGTGGTAATGCAGAAGACATCAAATACATATGGAAAAATTTTCAAGTTAATGACCAATTCAGGGATATCTCAAATCTCAAGATGATCTATAAAGTACCCCCATATCTGACATATTTGTAATTATTCAAATACAAGGAAGAATACTCAAAAGTTGACAGTCTAGAAGAGTTTCTCTGATTGGTGCCACTTAGAAACAGTTAAGAAATTTTGAGTTAGAGAAGACCTAGACATGCTGTTTGTATCTTAAGGAATTGTTATTTGGCCCAGCTATTATCTGCATGGCAGCAAATTAAATACATAGCAAAGCATGCACTTGTCTTACTTCTTTGCATCCAAAGATCAGTGTAGGAAGGCAGGAAATTGTCTTTACTTTAGCCCTAAGTCAATTTAGAATACGCAGGTAAATTGGGTATCTCATTCCAGCTGTCAATGTTTGGTGAACAAAGGAAAAAAAAGTGTGTATATATATATATACACACACACATGCACTCAAACCATTACATTATTCTTTATAATACAGTCTTGAATGTATTATGGCTCTTTTTTTTTCCCCTTTGACAATTCTTTGTTTCAACTTTCTGAAAACCAGTGAACACATAAAAAGGCATAGAAAAATGTAGAAACCTACCAATTAAATCCCTTAATATCTTCAAATTCTACAAGTAAACCAGTACACTACCAGACAAAACAGGGAAATTCAAAAGAACTGTGTATCTCAGCCTGTTAGTGAAACATTGAGTCATACACATAACATGCTGTGCGCACAAAATCTAATTATTTTACAGTGAATCTCAATTTTTTCTGTATTTTAACACAGAACAGAACTCTGGAGGGAGCTATAAGCCTGCCATAAAGAAGAGCAGTGCTACGAGAGACAGACGGGAAGATTGGTTGAACAGATTTCATTTCTTTGAAACCAAGAGGATTACATAAGCTACCCAATGGCTGTATTATAATTTTTAGTATAAATGTAAATACCCTGTAAGAAGGCTTAGTGATGATGCTTAACATGTAAACAACTGTACTGCTCACATTATATACAACTCAGTATATTTTATATAATCACATTCATTTCAATAATTAGTCACATAGAACTGAATGAAGGATACAGTCTCCCATTTCATTAACAGCATTAAACAAATCTATGTATTTCCTCTGTTTCTTTTATTACCTTGCAGCTGTACATGCCATAATAATCCACTCTTTTTATCCTTTAAAAATGAAACATGAGAATCTCCTGACCTGTGAGGGAATAAGATTTCCTCTTGCTCAAATCACTAGATTTTAGTACTAAGCCTCACATTTGGACTCAGCTTAGTCAGCGTTTAAACCCTTTACTCCAAGACAATGCTAAAGCAAGGCCATATCTGAAAGCCATGGGCATTCCTCAGACTCATTAGGTGACTTCCTTTTTGACCTACAGCTTCCATGAAGCCTAAACTTAGTCATTTGTGCACACACTGAAGTACCCCCATCTGGGAAAAAAAGGATGTTCATATAAGTTCTGTTGTGATCCAGAAACAAGATGGCAACACATCTATGCTTTATCCAGAGGAATACAATCAATTAGGCATTTTATGAACATGCCTAAGACTTAAACTGATTGTTGCTGTCAAAAAAATCCCACACACCAACCCCTGATACATTTCCTTGGCACTTCTTTTATACCAGCTCTAGCAGTAGCTTGACCACAGAGTAAGTTGGATCAGTTCATTCATTTAACTGGCCTCAAAATTAAATAAATAAAAGATTAGGTTTAGTTGGATTAAAAAGAAAAATCACAAATGCTGGAGAGGGCAGGAATGAGCAGCCAGCATGGAGGGCAGGGCTAAATGACGACTGGATTTAAGCCAAATGTGAAATTGCATGGAAGGGGACACAGAGCATGCAGACACAGTCATCAGGATCAGATCCATTCAAAAACACATCTGGAAGAGCAGCAAGTATATGTGGGAACTGATGCTTTTACAAAATTGCCTATATAGCTTAAACAGTTGCATGAAAGTAGGACATACAGGATTTTTTCTAGAATTGCTTTAGCATTTTATACTGGACAGTTATTAAACAAGCAAACAAAAAAATACAAACAAAAAAAATCTGTGGAAAAATAAACTAAAATCCAAGTCTAGACTGGAAATTAGGAAGCTTTTCTTTACCGAGAGGGTGGTCAGACACTGGAACAGAGAGGTGGTGGACGTCCCAAGCCTGTCAGTGTTTAAGAAGCATTTGAAAAATACGCTTAACTATTGGTCAGCCCTGGCGTGGTCAGGCAGTTGAACTAGATGATCATTGTTAGCTCCCTTCCAACAAAGTATTCTGTTCTATTCCCCTTTCCTCTCAGAGCCTTAATCACTGGGCTACACTCTGCTCCTAAAATGCTTTCCTTTTCGACTGTGTAACAGCATAGATTCGACATGAGGACAGGATGCCCCAGCCACTCCAAGTCTGGGCTGTTGCTGAGGCAGAGAAGGAAGGAACAGGATTTGTCCTTTCTTGTGAAAGGAAAGGCTCCTTTCAATATCTTCAAGCTAAGATCTAGAATACCTTTCTAGGCAGCTGGTTTAACTACTTAGTTTCCTTCAGTAAAGGGAGGTACTATCATCTCATACAGTGGCCTTGATTGTAGCAGCAAGTGCAACTCACTCGGGCATCTGTGCTTTTCCAAGAATTCATGTTCTGACTATTAAGCAAGCAGAAAAAAAAGCACCTTAAGTGAGAAGTAGGCAAGAGATGTGGACACTCCTCTGCTCAGCATTTCTACTGCATAGCAGCTTTCTATGCTAAATACTGACTTCTTAGATTGCCTAGCTCTTCCCACTTATTTTGCAGCTAGCTACCTTCAGTATTAATGTCTTAATACTCAGGTTTCAGACCTTGAAAATATGTTAAACAGGTGACCTTTTAGCAATTACATACTGAAAAGATTAAACATACCATCCCATCAAAACACCAACAACATGTGAAACAACTGCGCTTTCTAAGTTTTCCCTGGCCTTTTTTTTCTCTTCTCACCTCATTTCTCTTCACTGCTGCTTCATAAAACCTCCTCCCTTAAGGAGAGAAACTTAATTTCTTAAATATCCAGGAATCTCTAATAGCTTTCTGCAGTGTCTGCATTTCATCCACACTCACTCCATCTCACTCCAAAACAGACAGAACACACCTGCTTTCATGTCTAATCTTTACAAAATAGTAGACGGAAAACAAAATCCATGACTATTTTACTTAGCTGCATGAAAAAGCTGAGACACTTTCTAGTATATGAAACAGGATATACAAACACAAGAGAGAAAAGTAATCCCACCTAAATCTGATGGAGAGGAAGCAATCTGACAGACACAAGACTAAACTGTTACTAACAGTCTGTTACAGGCTGTTCCTGAGAAACTGGGACAAACTTTGTCTGATCAATAACATCTACCTCATTTTAGGGCTTGATTCAAATGGCTTTAGAATTGTTAGCTTATAAATAGAGGAGAACATCAGACAGCAGCAGGGACAACTGAACTGCACATGGGACAACTCGGGAATGACCACAGTTTACAGAAGAACAAATACTAAAAAATTATCAACTTTAAGTAACAGGAACAACTTTAAGTGCTGTTTCACATGTAGGTCAGTCATTCTTGTTGGCATCCAGGAGGGAGGCAAGACACCTAGGCATGACTCCAGCACTCTGCCTTTAACCCACATGCACGCTGATCAGGCTGTTGTATTCCTTTCACTGGGCACGAACACACATGTGAAAGATAACTCAACACTTCATTATGTCAGCGCTCCTAAGCACATGTAAGAAGATGATATAATCCAGCCTAAGTGACATTTTCTTAGCAGATACCATCTGTTGTGTTTCCATTAAAAAGATATTATATAACAAGATATTTAACCTTCTGTAATTTATGTTTAGTTATTCATGAAAGAACTTTTGACAAAAAGCCTGTGAAACAAGCACAGAAGAAACTGTGTTGCTTCATTTTTGTACCTTAGTAGGATGGAACATAATAATGCTAGACAATGGAGAAAAGACTAATTTATGCACTAGCAAACACTAGCTATTGTAAAGGACCCTAAAAACAAGGCACAGGAAGAAAAATGCCCTTGGACAAAACAAGCAACATGAGGAAGAGCTTTAAGATGTTACCATCTATCAATGTCTAAACAAAGTTGAAGTGATGGCCCTTCACCACATAATGACTGATTAATCCTCTTTGCCATCATAGCAGAGGCAAGTATTAGAAAGCTAATGACATAATTAAAAATTCAACAGAATAAAGGTAATAATCACTTTTTTTTGAGAGAGAGACCTTGAACTATTGGCTTAGAGCCCAACAAGGTGAGATTTGCATCTTCTGGGGGCAAATCAAACATTGTGCACCATCCCAATTACTTTGTTGTTAGAACATTAATAGCACTTTGCTGAAACATTTTTATAAAATTATATAAACTGAAAATTTGTACAAATTGTGCCCTAACACACATTCTCAGATGCATTATTCAAAGGCTCCACCAGCTACTTTGCATCCCTAGATTAGCAGTCTTTTTTTTTCCCCCCACTATCAATTTTCTACCAGGTCAGAGCCCAAGAGACCTGCAGGGCACCAGAGTCTCAAGGAGGAGTAAAATCTTTATGTTAAGTAGAGCACCAGGTGATTACAATTCCAACAAGGGGCAGTCTGGTAAAAAAACAAAGATGATGTGTGTTCAGTTTGCAGTAATTACAGCCAGTCAAAAAAAAATTTAGTTTAAATTCATGGCAGTCATGAGCACCCACTTAAGAATAGGCAGAAGTACACAGATACCAAGCGGTCTGTTGAGGAACATCCTACTATACAAGGAGGCATTTTTCATAAGCACTTATGAAAATCAAATAAACTAGCCACCTAAGTGTTTTTAAACCACTCTGAAAGATGGTACTTGGAAGTCTGAAACAAAAACAAGAGCTCCAAACAAAAATTACGTAAGTAAATTATTTCTGGAGAGAACTCAATGCAACAATTTATCACTTTACTAAAAGAATAGCCTGAAAAACTGTTTCAGTAGAAAGAAGAAAAAGAATTCCACATATATGACTATGTTTTTCATAAATCAGTAGCACTCCTCTAATTATTCTAAGAGATATGTTGATTTTACTTTTATATTGGTGCTATCTTAAACTATTAATGATTACTCTCAGCGGATAAATGTAAAATCAATTATAAACAGGACAAAGGGATCATGATTTTGTTAGAAATGATGCACCAACTGGAATTTTTAAACAACTTACAGAAAGGTCTTCTGCCTTTAAGGTTTTACAAGGTCTTCTCTCTCTATTGACCTCAGCAAGGCCAGCCAGCTGCTTAAGCTCAGCACCCTGTCAAACTGGAACAATTATATTTTCTACTGCCAAGAAGCTCCAACTGTGATAATAAGCATGATATACTGTATATTAAGACCTTGAATGTGTACAGCTGTCTACACCTCGCACAAACTGACCTCACATTAGAAACATTTCAAGTTGTTCTGTAAATCTGTATCTTCAAAAGTTACAAAAGAGGAAAACAGCTATGATAAAACCAGCCCAGTATGTTCCAAAAGCATTTCATTTATAGGCGTTTGCTTTTCACATTCACCCTCAATCTCATCTGTAAGTTTGGTGGGCTAACTTTAGTCTTATAGGATGCATATATTAAAAAAGGGTTGACTCTTTGGCTGTCTTTACTACACAGCAGCAATGAAAGACTTGCTTGTTATGTTTGAACTACTGAGACTACAGAAATTTTTCAGGACTAAAAAATGCAAATATTCCTAGCCTCAAGTATTTGCCTGTCTATGAGGCTGAAGGTTGCCTAGCATTTTCACAAATTAACTCACACTAGGAAAAAGCATGGTAAATCTATGCACTAAACTGAACCTCTGACACTGGAGGGAACAGCAGCAGAATTCAGAAAGCTTAGTTAAGCTAAAGGAAGAGAAGCTTCTTCCAGATTGTTTAATCTCTTCAACACAATTCAAATGCATTTGGAACAATAGCAGCATTTTCAGTTAAATAGCATTTCTCTTTAACTGTTATCAGTCACTGAAGAAGATCCTTTTTTTGTGTAAACAGCTGTAGGGAGATGGGTCGTAATGGGGGAATTGTAAAGATACTGATAAATTTGTTTATAATGTAAATAAATAAAAATTCACAAATAGATTTAGAAAGCTCACACATACAGAGCACTAGAAAAATGTAAAGGGAAGCGTTTAAATGTGGAGTTAGATGTGTACCCTATTTTTAGGCATCTCTGACAAAGACAAGCTGGTTGCCCTGGGCTTCTTTCTACCCAATGGAGAGCAAAAAGATCTCTTTCAGGAATGATTCATTGAACTTATTTTAGATGTCAACTGTAGAAATAGATGAACTACTCCCTGCAAATCCCTGAATCCTCCTCCCACTGCCCCAATCCCACCTGTCAAGTAAATCCAGGAGACCAGTAGGCACACATAGTACAGACATCTGATCAGATGTGGGGACAGGACAGGGGGACACAACAGACACCCCACCCACACCACAACCACCCACCACATCTTACTTCAGTTCTCAGTTTTGGGTTGTTTTTGTTTTTTTTCTCTCCATCCATTGTAAAATTCTTGGTATTGAATTTCCTGGGCACTTTATTCCTTAAGATTCTGATGTGCCATCCCTATTGTAAAAGGTGGCAAGAGGATATCAAATTGACATAGACAGAAATTATGGGACTAAAAATGTACCACAATATTTCATACACATTCCATACAACAAAAGTCAAACTGATTCATCAGAGCAGGATACTCTTCATTTTAATTATGATCTACAATATAGGGCACGAATTTCATAATATATATTTGACTTACAGCTGATTTTCTCCTGCTATCACTGAAAAAATGAACAGTGTTACGACAGTTACAAACTTAGTTAATATATAAAAAACCCTGTTTAGTAGTATTGGTTGAGGAAAATAATAATATTTATCATCTCAACTAACTCTGTTCTGGGGTGGGGGATGAGGGAACCCTGCCTATATTCTGCTGTGAATTGTTGTTACTTCCTTGGTTTATAGCTCTTCACATTACTTTCCTCATCATTTCTATCTTACCAAAACTTTGCTAGTCACTTTCCCCATCTATTTTATCAGATAGAATGGCTGTTTGTTTATTGTTCAATTCTAACACCAAGTATTAGTACTACAGCTTGGAACTGACTTCCCTAGTAAGATTAATTTAGACAGAACAACTGCTTTTTGCAGAGAGGATGAAACAATGGCTCTAGGAGGCAATTTACATTGAAACAAGTTCATGAGGTTTCTTGTCAGGATAGCTACATCTCTTTTTGGCAAGGACAGGGAAAAGATTTTGGTTTGGTTTATTTAAAAATTAAACCCATCCAAAGCTACATACTACATATTAAATAGACACCTGTACATTAATAAAATAAGAGGAGAGGAATTTTTCCAGGTTTACAGTAAGCAATCTGGTTTTATCCATAACTTGTTCCAATATGGCTACGCTCCTCTGCTGTATCAACCATGCACAGAATTATCTCTTTTCAGAAGTATTTTAGTATGGTCACAGAGTGTTATACCACTGAGCACAGCAGTGCTATAGTGTATCCCACCTTTCTAATGTAGCCAAATCACATTAGATGTCTACTGCCAAATATACCTTCTAACAGGTAACTAAACTAAAGAAATTCTAAAAATAAGTACATACTTTTCATTTAAGTAACGATACTCTCTCATTCAAAAGCAAGTAATTATTTTTGTTAAAACTTCATTACAAATGACTTAGCCTTTCAACAAAATAGAAAAGTTAATCAAAGAATCGAGCTTCAAAAAGAAAATGCAAATGGGCTTCACAGTATCTACTTTGAATCCAAATCCAGATTCATTTGTATAACAAACCAAAAATAAAGCAAAAACCAGAACAAAAAAAAAGTGGATTAATTAATCAAAATGCTGATTAATTCATCAGTTTGCCTGCACTTCTTTCATCTGTGTGTGGGGGTGTGTGTGGAATCAATGACCTTTATTCTCCAGCAAAACTCCCAGAAAACAGTGGTTTGCAATTACTTGTCAATGTCCTGTTCCACACTTGCACCAAACAAGCAGTAGGGAAAGCCTGGAACTCAGATCTATTTAAGATTTGAGGGCATTTTTGTACTTCTATTATAATCCACCGATTTTTATAATTTTTTATTTTTCACTTATAATCTGAAACTATTTAGATAAAGCAATCATGAGGAAGGAAAATATATTATCAACACAAATATGATAAGTTGATCTTTAAGATATTTGGGAAGCAGCAACACATTATTTTCAAATGAAAGTCTAAATTAAACTATTTCAGTTGCTCTGAGCGACTAGACCCCCTTCCAGAAAGTATATTTTCTTAAAAAGGAGATTATGACTGTTGTGAATGAAAATCTGAATCACCAAGAACATCCATTAAAAAAAAAAAAAAAGAAAAAGTAATGATTTTTAAGAATTCTATTGTAAATAGTTTGCATGAACTATTGCAAGAATCAGTTTAAATTTAGCCATTTCTAATAAGGAATAGGACTGGTTTTATAAGCCACTATTTTTATTAACAGAGTAATTAATGAGTCATTTCCAACACAAATTACAGTTCACAACATCGGAATCCCTGACTACGGAATCCCTAAACGTTTATTACATTCAGGGAGAGTCCAAGTAGAAGTGAGAAGCCAAGATAAAATCATAGTTACAACCACACATACAATACAAGATCACAACATTTAGATGCAAGGGCTGTTACCACTCAGTGATTGCTCACTGAACGACAGACTTGCATAAGAAATTCATTATAAAGACAAGAAAAAAACCCAACAGAATAAGACTATTGCAAATTGCTTACCAATATCGATATATTTTGGGTCCAAGGGAGTGCCAATAGAATTGCAGAGAACCAGCACATACTGTACAGAAATAAAAACATGTGTTGTTATTATCACATTTTCTGTAAATTAGTAAACAGTACAAGGTTTTCTGTGAAGGTATCTCTCATAACCCACGTTTCACACAATCCGATGCTGATCACCAACAGAAAACAGAGGGACCGTGACTGCAGTAAATATAAAGCACCATAAACATGAGAGTAATGAGATGTTTGCCAATTAGCACTATAACCAAAGCCAAGCATGAAACAGGAAAACGATCAGCTGTTTTAAGCGAAGGAGCAAATCTACCAGGCAAAATTACAATACGTAGGATGTACTGCCACAGGGTCTGCAGGCAACGTGGGCAAGACAGACTGTGTCTCACCCCTGCTACGTAAGGCACACACTGTACTGCGATTATTTACTAGTGTGATACACCAGCAATTTCTCAGTGACTCAACTCTCACCTAGCTGTTCGTGCAAAAGATAATCTAATAAACTGCATCAGACCCCCTGGCTAGCTCCCAGAAGTTAGGGCCCTTGTGTACCCTAGGACCTTTGCAGACGTCAATTTCCTTGAACCTCCAAGAGAGGTACAATGCGGGGAGGACTGTGAATAAAGGCTATCCCTCCGCCCTGCAGTACGACAGACACTACAAAATGAGTTTTGTTAGTTTTGCCCTTCTTGTTATCCTGCTCAGGAAGGCTTTGATAGCATAGATACCTCAGATTGGTCTGCTAAATTCAGGAAGATGCAAATAAATAAAAATCGACCTAGACATCAATGCTTCATTCTTGTTGCTGATGTATTCATTTTTCCAGACCCAAATCAAGAATTACATAGCTTTATGATGATTACACAGGGAAATAAGAATGTCTTGAATGAGAAGTGTGGAAATCAAGTAGGAACTTTACAGTAAAAGTATTTAGGCTAGAAAAAAAAAAAAAAAAAGCCAGGGCTGCCAAAACTCAAAACTGGTTATCCTGACTCTCCAGGAAATGGAATATAATTAGTTCTTCATACCTCTTTTACCACCAGAACAACTCATGTAATTGTGGTAATAGACTACAGCAAGTGTACAGATTACCCCTTTAAACTGACAGACTGATAACTTATTAATCACGTAGGAATGGTAGAATTTAGGTTTTTGTATGAACTTCATTCTTTCAAAGAAAAAGATCTGAACAAGGATTTCTTTAAATTAATTTATTTATTTATCTGGTTCTGCCACCGATAAACACCTCTCAAAAGTACTTTTCATAACTTCCTGACATTCACATCCACTTGCAATACCTTTAAATAGTTCCTGCTGAAATTAGTCTTTTTTGCCCCATCAGCTATTGCTGTACATTTTGCCATCTTGAAATCACAATTCTAATGAACAAAAGTATTGCAAAACAAACCTGTTTTTCAGAAAGCAACTGTAATGAACTGCTACCCAAAGGATAAGTTTGTTCATTTCCTAAAAGCTGACCCCCCATAGTGTTAATAATTACGCTGGAGTCATTTCAAAAGAATTGAAAGATGCTTATTATCTGTAATTTTCAGATGCTAAAATTAAATTTCATTTATGCTCAAGAAAGTTACACCAAGTCCCTCCACTGTTTGTTTCCTGCTTTAAAAATACAGCACAGAAAAATCTCATTTTATTGCACTCAATTTCACCAAATCATTTTGATCATGTATACCATATTTGCCATCTATATAACAGTACACCATTTATTGCACAATCAAGCAAAGCAGCACTAAAGAATTTTTTTCTTTACCGTTGCACCATTTGACTCCATCTCATGCTCTTCCTTTGTAAGCAATATACAAGCAATATAAGAAATAATTCACAGTGAACTCAGTAAGAAAAACCGTGTGTAACAGTTAACATCACACTAACAGAAAGTACATTAACCAAAGAATATATTTATCATATCATTTGTCACTATGTTTAAAATAAACAAACAAATGGAGCAGTTTGTGGTAACGTAATTTATACCACCTAAAAAATTCCCCCCTCCCTTTTTTTCCCCACTTCTGACTAATTAAATATTTGTTACCATTCTGATGCTCTCCTGCTTTTAACTTGTCTTTAGAAATACTTAGAACTAGTCTCTAGAAACATTAGTCTGGAAGGCTGCGGTTTCATTAAGTGACTAATGGCTACAAGGAGTTAAAAGCACACAGGCAGTTAATCAGTCTGCACATTTTCATTATTATGTTTGTTGAGGCTCTTTGTTTTTAAGCACCAAGCCCATTCAAGTGCCATTCTGTCAAATGACAACTGAATGACACACTCAGAATTTTACATTTCATCTTGTTCCAGCTATAAAGCACTGGCATGTGGAACAGAGTGTTTCAAATGAAAATTTAAGAAAAAGACTTTACCTGAGGTTGATTTTCATCTGCTTTAGTGGCTAGAACACAGAAGTCTCCATAAGTCGTTATGGAAATCAAACTCTTGACATATTTCACGTACTTCTCATTGTTTTTTGTGTCCCAAAAGACTACACAGTATTCTGGACGATCAGGTCGGGTATACGCGTAAACAACCGTATTGGAGCAGTAACCCCACTGCCAAGAGAGACAATTTTGATAAAACCTATCAGAAATTATAGAAGTTTGATAATACATTTTTCACAGCTACAAAAGAAAGTGTTTATTTCATATACACAATCAGTATTCAATATACTTTACCTGTCAAGTGATGAACTGATACATTGAAAGTATGTGAACACAGCTCTGGTAATAAAATTAGTTTCATACTATTAAACTGGCAAAAGAAGCCTTCCCATCACACAGAATAACATGTCACAATCAGACCTGGAGGATCAACCTCAAAATGTGACAAGATCTCACTTCTCCTTATTTCTTCCTTGTTCAGCAGGTACACAGAAAAACCCACTGTGATGATGGGGTTTGCCATGAAAATTCTTGCTCTATGACTACTGATTTGGAAACTCAAAGTTTGTTTCCAAGAATAAACACCTCAAACAGTGCAACTGCTGAAGCAGACAAAAAATAAGCAATTATATTAGAGCACTATATCAACTCACATCACCTTTTCCATATTAGTAACATGAGAAAAACCCTCCCTTCCCTGCCAGAACAATATAATTATTCATTAACGGGTGGGAGAAAAGGCAAAAAGGCAAAAGAAGAAATGGGATATCCAAACACTGCAAAAATCATGATGTATTTTATTGCAGTCCACTGATTTTAATTATAGAAATTAACAATGAAAACCCTCTCTAACACAGCAGAATCCAAAAATATCTCAGAAAGGAGGTGAAGCTGACAAATAAACAAGATATAAAGCAAACCACTTAAAGATGGTGATGCAACTGTAGAAAAATTAACAGAATTCTCTGCAGCAGCATTTAGTAGAAGGAGAAGAGAGAGCTTGTGAGAGAGCTGGCCAGAAGGGTTCCCACACTCCACAGGGAATGAAACCAAGATGATCAAGCATCAGCAAGAGAACTTTTAGAATAGATCTATAAACTGAATGGTAATAAATTGGCAGAACCCAAAGGTTTTCACTCAAGTACAGTTCTATGGGAATTCAAACACAAAGCTGTGGAATATAGCCAGAGGAACAAGAGTGGGGAGATGTAAAAAGCATTATGGTTCTGGGAATCACAAATCAGTAAATCTAGCTTTCACACAAGGTAGAGATGTAAAAAAAAAAAGTAATAAATAATAGAATTAGAATGACATTGACATTAGACAGTCATGTTTTTAGCTCTGGAAGTTGTACCTCACTCATTTACTCTTATTTATTATCTTTCAGAGAAGCAACAGTCATGTGAACAGAGATGACCCAACTGATACAACCTACTTGGATTTTCAAGAAAATCAAGCTCATTTTGGATATAGGAAGACAATAAAAGGATTGGAATAAAGGTAGTTTTTGACAGCTGAGAGCACTACCCACAGGATCCTTTTCAGAGATGCAAACTGGAACTTACACTATTCAGAATATTCAAAATTTATATGAGAGGAATAAGTTACAAGGTAACAAGCCAGTAAACTGTTTGTCAGTTTGTCAAACCTAGAACTGATTTCAAGAAGTGGCAAAGGACCCCAGAACACTGTATGATAAGGATATAAAGTGAAATCAAATGTAGATTTGAACAATACAGCAGAAGAAATGCAACTAGCACTATAGACTCTAAATTGGTATTACAACTCCAAAAAGACACCATGTAAACTATGAATAGTTTAAAAAAGATCAGCTCAATTCATAGTTTTTACTGTCATATTAACTTTAAACCCCCTTTCTCTTAACACTTGAAAAATACACAAAACCGGATTATTCAGTGGATTGGTAATGTGATACTAACACTTCATCTCCAGGTCATTAATTCCAATCCAGTTTAAGTTAATGACAGTTTTGAATCACTACCCTTTAATGACTGACACCTTTTACAGTATCTAGTTCCTAAAATGGAGTTACAGATATAATCACAAAGAACATAGTGGTAGCAATGTGTATTATTTATGGAAGGACAACACATACTGTTCACCATAAAAATATTTGACATTGAAACAAGTATAATACTAACAGGTTAAGTGTTTATTTACTGCAGAAATAATCAAATTTGAGCACATATTTTTCCACTATAAATATACAAAAAGGAGAGGGGAAAAATTAACAAAGAGCAGTTTCTAAAACTAAAGATTCAAAATATTATTCATTTGCAAACTGTGCCAGATCCTGAAATACACATGGTCTCATAGATACTGATGAGTTTAAGAAACAGCAACAGGCCTCTCTTACAGCTGTTACATGTTTCCCAGAATAAACATTAGGTAGCATTTCCTGCAAGACTAATTGCCAGCTCTAATTTCCAAAGTCTTTTCCAGCAGATTTACAACAAACAATTTGAGACTGCTTCTAACAGATTTGTGATTATAACTCCCTGACCAATGACTTTTCACAACCAAGAGAAACAATACATTTCAATATAGCAGCAGTATGTTCCTCATGTTACACACTCGCTCTCTTTAATCACAGTAGTTACACACTGATGATTAAAAAACATACCTTGTGTTGGAAAAAAAAGGTACACAATACTGTACACTTGACAGTAATCACTATTTTTTTAAACTGTAAATTTACAGTTAAATAGTCCTAACTAAAAAAAACAAAACAAAACACAAAAAAAACCCATAGGGTAGACAAGATCATTATTTAGAATTAGCTCAATACATATTTGTAAAAGGTATGTTGGAAACTGAAATATAAGTAGGAAGAACAGTTATCAGGTTGCATTCATTACTGCTGCTCAAGGTTCTACACAAACACTCCTGCTTTAAACCAGTAATTCACCACCAAAAAAAAAAAAAAAAAAAAAAAAGGCAGTAAAAGTAAGGCTCAAGCAATTCCCATTGTATCGCTTAGCCCACTCAGTATAACCAAACAGCAATGAAAACACTGGAGCCTTACCTACGTGACAGCCTCAATTACTACCAAATTTAGAATCATGCCCAATTCTGTTAATATTAACAAAGCACACATTTCCCTATTACAAAAATAAAATCACAAATTCATTATAAAAGCAATGGCTAAGTCATTCCATCACCAAAACAGACACACATATTCTACTAAAACTTCAGCTCAGTAGTGTTAGTCAAGTAGCAACCATAAGTTAAGCACTGATTTATGTATTAGAGAAAGCTACTTTTCCAACTCATTCAGAAAGAGAGTAAGAGGAAACCTGTATTAATACAGTTAGGTGCCACATTACTACATACCTTGTAATCTGGACGAATGTTTGCAAAATATATGTAAGAATCAACAGCTAGTGCAATTTTCAGTCCACTTCCCTCCCAAGACAAGGCAGATACCTGTTTGCCAGGAACTTTCAGTGTGCGCAAATGCTTGTTTAAAACAAGGAAAGAAAGAGTTCTGAATTTATCATAGGAAAACCACCCTAAAAATACATAAACAGTTCCAATAGTTGATAAAAACCAAACATAGAACTTCTTTACAGTACCCCATAATGACTCCAAATTACAATACACGTACAAACAAACAGGGATCTATTTAACACGCATTACCATAAAACTGCTTTTGCCTCAATTCTTTTTTTGTCAGACAGAAAAAACCAAACCACCTCAGTGACAGCTGAAACTTAGAAAAATAATAGATGAAGAATGACAGTACAAGCATTTTTTCCTTTGGTTGATAATTTGAATCACATTTTTAATTTCAGTAGCTACTAAAATAAACACAGTAATAGTACTGATATCTGACATGCCTCATAAGTTTCATTTATGTTGGAAGTGTATGAGTCAGTTGATGTATAACACCCTTAACTACAGCTGTTAGTTTAAACAAAAGCATATAGCTAATCTATGCCAAGAGCATACAATGAATTAACCGCATAGGTACACAAATTGCAGTGAGGCAACAGACATTTTCCTCTTCTCTATTCCCTTTCATAAAAAAGTCTATAAAAGGCAGTTACATGTCTATTTACAATTAACAGCTAGCAAAGAAATAAGCTTTCCCTCTTTTTTGTATCTTTATTTTGCTGTAGAATTTGAATGCAACAATTGGAAAAAATGTTTTCAAAAACTATAACCTTAGTCCCACAGAGCACTTGTTTGCGGGAAACTTTTTGTTTGCCAATAATATAGACATATGTAATAAAGGATACATTAATCTACTATTTACTGCAAAATTTTGAATAATCTTAGGCTTTAAAAGAATACAATATTTTACTCATCAGAACACCAATACTTATACTTAAATCTAACTTTCCTTTTGAGGGCATAACTTTGTGCCTAAACAAAGTTTAGTTTGTGCCTAAACTACCTTTTTCATGCCTTTGATCTGATGTAAATATTAAGTCCCAATGCTGGTCACACATTTCTCAAAAGATACCATCTTCCAAAAAGTTAAGCCTGTACCTGAATATCAGAACTAGTACAAAACTCTAAACACTGAAGAATTTACTTCTAAACACTAGATACAGAGTCTGGAACCCCTATTTCAGTTGATCTGAAGCAGCAACCAGAGACATAACTATTGCCCAAAGTCTTCAGTTCCCTTTAATTCTTTCAACTAAGGGAAAATCTACAGATGATGTTGCATCTTAACCCCTTTCGCAGCACAGGTCACAGCAATATGCTTACCACAGATACCCCCAGAGCCAACCAGTACTTTCTCTGTACAAGGGACAAACTTTCTCACACTCAGATACGTAACACTAACTTACTGATTTCCTGATATACGCCTAGGAGGGAAAGTGAAATTATCTGAAATTACCTTGCAAGGCAAGAGTAGCACCATGAACAGAAATGTATAGGAAAGTGGTCTTTTAACATTTACAAGACAATATGCCCAACAGACAAATGAAGATTAGAAACAGTATCTTCTGAGGTTTCTGAGCCGTTGCTTTTACTGGTACCAGAAGCTGTTTCTCAGTTATACTGATGCCATAAAAATAGAGGGGAACATTCACTGTATTTGATACCCAGAGGTTAAGTTAGCATCTTACCTGCTGCCTAAGCATTCCAAATCGCTTACTAACTATAGTCTGAACTGAGGTATCCGAGTTAGATGTTCCAAGTTAGACACTATACATATCCCATCACTTTGCAATTGGGTTCTCGCACTGGCCACTAACTTGCGGTTCTAAAAGGGTACCTGGTCCCATGTCATCTTTCCAGATCCAGGTAGATATCCTAGATACCTTAGAGCACATTAAACACACTAAACACCTACATTTTGGCATCCAAACTCCACCAGTAATGACCATACAGACAAAACATTCTAAGATTAAAAAAAACATTTAATATATATATTGAATATTTTTACCTCACCAAACGGAGTATAGAACTGCACAATGTTTACATCTTTTTCTTGAGAAGTTGCTTTTAGGGACCCTGCCACCGCCAATACGCTTCCACAGTGGTTCCACTGAATACATACTATACTCATACCAGTGTCAATCAAAACAGGATCTAGTTTTAAGAAATAAACATTAAGAATATAAACACAAGTAGATGTTTTCGATCAAGAGTAGTTCAGTAATTAGCACACACATTTTGTACCTACTCTGGTCATTCTCATCTCTCATTATCTGGCATCTTCCATTGTCATAACAGACAGCAAGACAAGGACAATCTGGTTCAATGTAGCCTTCTGTACCATGATACCAGTGTATTCCAGCAATACTGAATGCTCCAGTTAAGTTCACCAAACAACTCAGTTTCATTTTCACCTAGACAAGAATGGTTAATTATTTAAAGTCATATACAAAATGTTATTTAAAAGAACAATTTATCTCTCTACTGATACCTTGCAGAAGACAAGATGTGTATGGAAAAATTTTTTCCTGTCCCAAGAAAAAATCTTCACACTTTCAAAATTTTAAGTGTTTGAAAGAATTCCTTATTCACAGACAGATCAGACAAATGAAAACATGTATTTTAACTACTAAGAAGTACTTTAATGTTGGTGTTTTCATTCTTTGAAAAGTAACTTAAAACCACAGAAAACGAAACAAACCCAAACAAACAAAAAGTCCCCACCACATGCACATACACATAAGGAACCCCACTGGCACTTTGCAAAAAATAAAAATAATTTCAAACCATTCCTGGCCAAAAGATTTAATAAAAAAAAAAATCTTTGTCAGCTTTTTCTTGATAGAAGTGTCTTAAAAAAATATATAAAAATAATTGTAAAAAATAAGTGTCCGAACTAGAACACCAATTAAGGTAAGTTTACTTTTTTAATAAGTAGCCCTGTACATCTGGTAACACAGGTAAGGGCTTTTTCTGAAAGAGTGCACCTGGATCACTTCTAGAAGGGCTACCAGGTAAATTATGGAAGGGGGGTGGGAGCACGGTGGGGCAGAGCACAACCATATATATTGTTGATAAAGGGGGATGGGGGAGGGGGGTGGGCAGGGAAGTGACAACTTACTTAAAGAATTTCACTGATTTACAGCACATGCTGGAAATGCCATGACTCACACAGTGGTAAGAAAGATAGATACAGTGGGGAAGGTAAAGAAAAGAAAACAGGAAGGCAAAGGGACACAGGGAAAGAAAATTCACCATAATAGGCATCTAAAAAGTTAAGAATATGGTTCCAATTATGTTGCTCTTTTCAAAGACAGTGGTTTAGTTCTGTTTAGCATTTTGTCATAGTCATAGTCCAATACTCCAAGTAAGTAGATAAAAATAACTAACTAAACCAAAGTTGTAGGAATGCAGCAATATTATAATCACTTCCTTTCATTTTTCCACTTATCAGGTTTTCTCTGAAGCACATAACATTCCTTATGGAATAAAAAATGACAGAGGCAATAAGAAAATAAACTATTGCTTTAGTCTAAAAAGCATGCTAGTCCTTTTAACATGAATTTAATTTAATTAGTATCACCAAATGTATTTTTACAATTTCAGTAACTATTGCAAGGCAAAAAGGCATTAGTTGATGCAATATTCATTTAGCTACCAAGAAAGAAATAACTATATTAAAAAGTTGCAGCTGCATAAAACTTGAGCCTTCATGCACAAGACCCTGTCCAGTTCTCAGTACTGAAATCCACCAACTAAACAAACAAACATGAAATAAATTAAGAGGAAGTAAGGATTTATGCTTGCTGAAGTTAATACCTTTATTATACCACCATGAACTTACAATAAAATTTCCCTGATTGTCATAAATGTGAATCTCTCCATTTGCCATTCCAAAGAGTAAGACTTTGCTATCAGAGGACCAGGCCACGTGGCACAGGTGAGTACCTTTCAAGTCTTTTCCCCAAATGCGATTGCCTGTAATAGAACACTGACTGTACTTAATAAACATACTACAAAATCAAAAATAGGATGCAAGTTACCAATGTAAAAAACAAAACAGCTTAAGCAAGTCAAAGCAACAATTAAAAAGTAACTATCAATTGTATTTATCTAGAGAAACAGAGCCACTATGTACATAATGCTGAAAACAAAAGCTATGTAACACCACAATTAGTAGAGCTTAAATTTTACCATCCACTGATCCAACAATCACAGCTCCATCTTCATATACAATACAAATCTTTTGTCCATCAGCATTCCAGCTCATACTTCGAACAACAGATTTATTTCTATTGTTAATCATCTCTTCATACCAAGCACCTATTAGTAGTGAATGAAAAACTGAGTTATACTTCTGATTTGATAATCCTCTAGTGGAGTCAAGGTACATGCAAATCACTGAATTCAAAGAGAAAAATTACTCTCAATTAGAAAGATACGCAAATAGGACTGTAATGAGATTTCTTAGCAATATGAATTCCTGACGTTGTTTTAAAAAAGCCCAAATACAGCACACAAAGTTTATGAGTTACCAAGCAATCAAATTTGGTCTTCAATGAAACAAGAGAAACCTGGGCTGCTTATAAGTAAACGTAAGACAGTAGGTTACATACAACTCTGCAGTGTCATATACAACAAAGAGCTACAGTAGCAGTAAGTTTTGGAAAGGAATTAAAAACAACATTCTGTCCTTCCCATAGAACTCTTAGCAAGACTATGCTACAGTGTCCCCCAGACTACACAGATGTAATTGTTGTGAAACCTAGTGTTCAGGTGTGAGCTACTTTCAGAGACAGGAGCCAAAGACAGGAGAGACCCTACAGGAAGAGATCTGTGCTTGCATAATCTCAGAACTGGCAAGAATACACTAGGAAACATAAATGGAGGGAAGAACAGTCTTTGATAGGAATACATATTAAATAATTTACTGGTTCTTTTCCAAAATTAAGAGATTATTTCTGTGACAGTAGCCACCACATATCAGGCAGAAAGATCAATCAAGTGATATTCTTTATTCCTGAAATGAGAATCTGAGCTGAGATTTTATTTCTTTCCATTTTTCATTAAACAAAAATCCCCAAGAGAAAAAGAAAACCCTTTACTTTCATTCCCATATGTTGGAAAGTGTGTAATTTCACTGTGAGGTTTGCTGGCTTTCAAATGAATTTAAACATACCAGAGAAGTATATGGATGTGTGAAAAGGTCAAGAACAATAAAAGCCAATTACAGCAATACACTGGTTAGTCGTAATAGTTCACTGCCTTAATTAAACATTTCTAGAGATTGTTTTTATGAAAGTATTTAATTGATGTTCTAAGCAGGGTTGCTAAGTTCTTGTAGTTTTACAAACATGTCTATGCTTCATGTACTTTGCAGAACTATTTAAATATTACAAAGATATCCAGAACAGAACCTACACAAAGAAGCACTGCTTCCTGGGTATTTTTTGTTCAATATACTATATTCCTCCAAGGGAGGAACACAGATAATAAATTTAGAGCAGTTTACCAAGCATATGGCTAAGGTAGCTCTGGAGGACAAATGTCTTTTCATATGTAACTACACTATGAAAAATGTAGACAAGTATTACAATAAAAACTTGGAAATTGTTTTAAATCTATTTTGAGCCTTACAGTCTGCAAACTAAGAAGTCTGAAAAACAGTTTAAAAAATTGCTGAAAAGGAAAATAGGAAAATGTTTTTTACAAGATGGAATATTATCCCCATCTCAAATTTAATCTGTAGAATACCTTTATACAGCATCCACACAATGATGAGTCCATTTTGATCACTAGTAGTCAGTTTTTGATACTGTTCATTCCATGTCACCACTTGCACAGAACCTAGAAAATTATATAACTTCTTTTTTTTATTTACATCATTTAAATACATTAATAAAAAACACCACATCCAGCTTAATCAACCTGGAGCCTATCAGAAATTTGCACTGCTGACTTCGATTTAGTTTTAGGCATTCTTTCTGTATCACTCATTTCTTCTTTCAAAATTCAGCTAATGGGCTCCTTTTGCTTCCGTATTCACCCACTCGAGTAACATCCTCTCCAAATTCTGTTCAGAATGTTGCTTCAGTACATAAACCCCAAATCACAGTTTTGCGGTTTCTGACCGCCTCTGACAAATTAATCTGGGAAGCTGACAAAACTTGTCGTAAATTTTGTTTTTTCCTTCCTCTTACTAACTTGATCTTCAGTAGGGTTGCACTTCTAAAACAAAATTTCCCAATCACCAAGAACAGCACTCTACAATCAATTCCTTCAGACCATGAAGTCTCATATGGGATCCTACTCATACATATTTGACTTGAAACATCTTCAAACTGTTTCTATGCAGCATCTTATTTAATCGGTTCAACACTGAATTGCCAACTTCAAGCGTCACATTATTTCATGCCCTCACCACTAGCCATCCATTTCCTCTGAGTTTTTTCCATTTTTTCAGCATTTCCATCATTTATCAACAGATGCAATCAAAGATATCCTGAATGAATTTTTCAAAGTAACAGTAATCTACTTCAGAATTGAAGACGTCTGTTCAAAGTATCCACTAAATCAACTTGTCACAATTAATTTTTTAGATCATTTTTAACCAGGTCCCTAAAAATAACCTGACTGTTGGCAGGTTTCAACTGCAAATCCTCAGTAAAAAACATTTCATCAAATAGCATAAGGATTTTACCATTCTCTTCATATCCCATTATCCATAGATGGTGACAACGTAACATTTCTCACATGAGAGTTTAATTCCTCCCCATCCAATTTCCCTGCATTCAGTTTTTACTTTCATACACTATCCTTCTCTAGCCTGTTTTCTAACCTCTCTAAACTTTGTCTGTATACTATACTGCAGTCTATGCATATACACATTCTGTAATTTGTTAATAAATGGAAAATGAAGATATATTTAAGACAGAAATCAGGTTTACTGAACTACCTTTGATTTCTTCAGAAGGGAATGTAAAGCTACCATAACATATAAGCAAATCTTACAGACACTATAAAAAAAAAAGGCTTATCCACATGTATCACTAGAAAAAACAAGGCTTTTAGTCTCTTTTCTGATTTAACCTATTGTACAGAGCTTAAAACTTTGTATATACAGTGTATACAGTGTAAAAGAAAATTGTTCTTTTTTTTTAAACCACAGTAGATCATTGTTTAACTCAGCAATTCCAGCATCAACTGCTCATTAGTTTAGCTTTTCTCTTCTGCTATAAAGCACTCTTTATCTGTCATCTACCAAAGCAGTATATGAACAAATGTATAATGATCTTTTATGTAAATACCTAAAAATATATTCTAGTCCCATACAACTATCCAGATTAACCATGCTGAAGTCTGAGATAACAATTACTATACCAGTAGCACTGCCTGATTTTTTTTTAAAAAAAGGTCCCTCTGTAACATAACACATACAATAGCATCATCCACTGAAACAGAAACCAGTATTTCCTTCTCAGGATAATAATTGGGAAGCAAATAATTTGGAAAAAGCAAGGCCTGATGTAAATACAAAACAAGTTACACTGTAATTTCAAAGTTCACAGACTTAACCTTGCAAAATACATAAGCAAACTTTAAATTGTAACAGACAGAGCACAGCTTGGTTTATGCAGCTTCCATTCCATGTCACACATACAGTATCAGCCAGGAGAACTGAGGTAAGGCTAGGTAAGTTTCATTCTCAACCCAGTAATTCACTGTCAAATCATGAAAAATTTACTGTAGGTCTTTCATCAGATAACTTCGTAAAAATAGATAGCCAAGCTGTTATATACCTGAGTTGAATATTGATAATCTTTATTTCAAGCTTATAATAAAAAGTTACAGCAAAATTATTCTATCAACTTCACAAAATCTTGTATTTTTTCTTTATTCTAATCAAAAGTATGTTAAATGCTCAAATACACTTACCACTATGACCTTCAAGAGTTTGATTCACAGAAAGATTGCTAGGAGCTGCAAGTCCCTTTATTTTTGCTTCATCTAAAAATAACAAAAATAGCTACAAAATAATTCTAATAAAGCATACATACTAGTGTGCCTCTATCAATATTGCAGATCTAATCACTATTTACATAGATAAAATTATTCACCTATAAGTAAATTCTAACCACAGGATTAATTTTCCACCCCTCAATTCAACATGTTTACTAGTCATACCATACTCATACTCAACCAAGTTCGCATGTTCTTTATGGCCTAGCATTTTTTCAAGAAGAAAACAACAAAACAAACAAAAAACCCACAACAACTATGGCTATCACATTTTGTTACCTTCAGAATAAGGTTTAAAAGGTTTTGAAAATATACTGGATTTTACTTTTCTTGGAACATATTTATATAAAAGTAAAAAACCCCTGAGCTTACTCCCTAAAATAATGAAGACGGTAGAGAACATCCAAACAAAATCAAGAAATAACAAAATCAGTTAAAAAATAAACTGGAAGCCTATACAAACAAGAAAGAAACATGCCCTGAAAAGAAGCAGCACTGAAGAATGCTTCAGGAGATACAACAGGTTGACAAACTACATGTGTGCCATGTAAGACAAGCTGGAAGTGTTCAAAAGAAAGTGACAGCACATTTGATGTTTATACAAATGTATGTACAGATTTAAAATATACACAATATAAAATATTGTCAAGTAACTTGTGGAAGTACTTATGCTTTCTGAAGTATGGTGGGTTTTGTTCTTAAAAAAACCAAACCAAAACAAAACAACCCTCATTTACCTGTCTGTGTTTCCAATTTTAAAACTTTCAGTAATCCATCCTCTCCACCACAGGCTATGAAACCTTGATCCTTATTCCAGGAAATACATCTTAATCGAACATTACCAGGAATTGCAATCTATAAAAGAAATATTTTGTTTCCCTACACAGTTGTAAGAATCATGTTTTATAATACTCTATTAGAAACACCTCTAAGACACCTATGATAGCACACAAGATAAAATTATTTCTTCAGCACATGCAAAAACGGACAGAAGACAACTAAAGCTACAAGCACTAGTGACACCGTGCAACACAACACTTGCAAAAATGGAAATTAACGCATGCAGTAAGTAATAAGAGGGCATCTTCAAAGGTGTGCACGGAAGGTGCAACAAAACAGGTGAGAGGTATCACGCAGCGCGCAGGGCTTTGCCACGAGCTGGTCTCCAGTTGGAATTATGTCCAAGGTCTCCTGGGGGGTGCAGTTGCTCAGGAGCCAGCTGAAGACCAAAGAAACCCCAAGCCCAAACCCAGGCCGAGAGGGAGCGAGCAGGGCAGAGCAGGGCACGCTCCGGGCAGGGACCAAGCCCACGGCCGCCCACCAGCGCTAGCGGAGCCGCAGCAGCCGCAGGCACCGGGAGGGAGCCCCCAGGGTTCCCTCAGCGCCCCGAGGCCCCGGCCGAAGCGGGCAGGGGGAGCGGGGATCTCCGCCTGCCCTAGGGCTGCGTGCCCCCCCACCACCGCGACTTTCCGCCGTGCCCCGGGAGCACCTTCTTGCAGAGGTAGATGAACATCCCGGCGGAGCGAGGCGGGACGCACACGGCGCCTCACGGCAGCGCGGCGCAGCGGGCCCAGCGCGGCCTCCTCGCTAACCGCGTCACCCTGGCAACCGCCGCCGGAAGCCCGCCCGGGCCGCGCGCTCCGCTGTTTCCGGCAGCGGGAGACGAGAGATGCCATTAACGCGCCGCCACCCGCCCCACGACATCAGGCACAAGCGCTGCCGCTGCTTTGGGCCGGGGCCGAGCCCTGCCCCCCACCCCCTGAGGCGCCGGCTGAGGCGGCGGCAGCGCCGGGGGCACCGTCGCGGCCTGCGCAGGCCGCTGCCAGCCGCCGGCGGGTGGGCCCCTGAGCTGCGAGGTGGGCTGGGGGCTTGCCCGCCCCGCCACAGCCATTGACGGTCGTACTGCAGTTGGGTAGAAGGCACTTGGTAATTCGTTAATAAAGCGCACTCTGCTTTTACATGTAGGAAAACCTTGAAGCTTGCGAATCCCAAAGTGTTTGCACATAGTGTTTTCAGTGGTGTAGCTCACATCAAAACGTCCACAGAGTTATCCCAGCCGCAGGGCTGCCCCAGGCCTTGCTGTTACCTGAGGTAACTGGTGGCTGTGGCTGAGGCCACAGGTGTTGGATACCATTCCCGATCCTGGGAAGGTGCTGCCTGCACCCACTGCCAGGTCTGGTCAGTCAGTTCCTCACGTACACAGATGAATAATGCCTTGGTTCAGGGGGTTAGAGAGGGTGGGCAAGCCCCATGGCTACTCTTACAAAGCTCTTGGATGCTGAGCAGTGTAGGAAGCAGGGGAAGGATCAAGCCTGGATTTGTGCCCACATGAGGGGTGCGGGGGGCTTCAGGAGCAGCCTGGCTCTGCAGCACTGACTCCGGGCTAGGTTGGACCCAGCTGCAAAAGAAATATTTTCCATACCAAAGCTGTTTTGTAGCTGATTGACAGAAAAGGGGAACATGGGAGATGTACAGAAGACAGTCTGTCCTGTGTCTTCTGCATCGTGCTGTAAAAACTCACCTGCCTGACATGGGAGAAATAGAAGTGCCATGTGTCCCAGGCCATCCTCCTCGTTTTCCTACTGGCTAAGAACTCTACAGTGCAATTATCCACAACACAAACACTGAAATATAAGCAATTTGTTCAATATCAAAGGAGGATCATGACAAACCCAAGTTGTGAAACCTGCATCTTGTCAAGTTTAGTGCTGTTCCCCTGTTCTCAGAGAGGCTATCTGGAAACACAGAGAAATAGAATCAGCCACAGGTTATCATCACATTTTTTTGAAGTTACTGAACATGCAACAGTGAGGAGCACTGGACATCCAGCTTTTTGACTGATGCCAACTTAGAAGCACATACATGAGATAGACACATAACACAAAGCTGGTTGAACCCCTGTAAGCATTTTAGAGCTGAATAAGACAGCTAAAAGTAATTTGGCAAATGCCTGTGGCCAGACACTTGGACTAGTCGATCATTGTAGGTCCCTTCCAACTGAAATATTCCACTCTATTCTATTCTATTCTACTCTATTCAGAATAAAAATAAATCTAAAATACCGTGCAAAAGACGAAATTTTGGGTTTTTTTCATAACCATTCTCTACATTAAAGTTCTACTGCCCCAATAATTAAAACAGCATAATTACTCATTCCATATCAACAAGTACATAAAATGTTCAGTGAATAGGACATACTGATATGTTCTATTTTAAAGAAATCACTTATATGACCTTGGAATTTTGCCTGGTGCTCACAAACAGAAAGTGAGACAAGATAATTGCTCAGAGGAATTGAACACTATCATTTGCAACATAAAATGGAGCTATGACTACTAATGCATGAAACAGAGCCTGGCCAGCTAACAGCTTGCAAGACACATCTGGCCTGCAGGACAATTTTCCACTATCATATAAAATCATACTTCTTATCTGACAGTTGGCTTTAATGTAAATGGGACTGTTGTCATCCACTCCCAATTGCCAAGAAGTTGAAAAGTCTTGCATTAGATATACAACTTGTTTATTCTTACGAATTATGGAGGCCAAGGCATACTTCTGGCCCTATAAATCCTGGTATAATACCCGTGTCTAAGCAGAGGATGTGAAAGTAAGCAAAGTGCTGAATATAAAACTCCATGACTTACAGAAAAAATATGTATACATAGCACTTCGAGGAAGCAAGTGTAGCATAGCTAGGTTGGCCCATGCTAACTTTAATTGAACTACAGCAAATTAATATCAGTGTGGTCACATCACAAAATATCAACCATAGACCAATCCAGCAGTCTTGGAGAGTTTATAGTCACATTTTTAGCCCTTGATGAAGCTGTGTCCCATGTTCAACTGTGCTAGCTAGTGTTATATTATAACTTAACATTACTATATAGACATACCTAAAGTCTCACTCGCATGTGCAATGAACATGATAACTGAACTTCTGCCCACCAATTTTCCTTGCAATTGTTGGTATCAAATACATGCAGGGCATGAAGCAAGCACAGGTGGTGTTATAATATGTCCTCAGCATACTAGCTACTGATAGAATACTTTGTGTAATTAAATTGCAAAGCTTTACAAATATGTTGGATTTTTCAATTCTAAATAAATAAATAAATAAATAAATCGTAGTTTTGACTCCATCTTCAAATTTATCTAAATACAGTTTCTAAAACATTTGGCTGATTATAAATGCCAAGTGTGCAAAATGAGTGGATTCCTTCAATAATTAAATGTTTGAATTGTTAGCTTTTGTGTTTATCCTACAAGTCCAACTGACATAAGTAGTCTCAGTAAAGTCTGTGGTATGACAGCAGGAATGACTGACTAATCACATAAGGAAATCTTGCAAGATAAAAACCTTAAACTGGAGGACATCTTTCATTCTTTGGAGTATTAAACAACATTATTAATACTTGAAATTACTATCAAACCTTTTATTTATATTAACAAGGACTTCTAGGTTTTAAAATCAAATGGTTCTTTTTCCAAGTATGTGACTTGGGGGTAGTAGCCTGTTTATTTCTGTGGATTTCTTCCATTTTTGCCTCCTTTATCTCTGAGGTTTTGTTTCCTTGTTTTCATTAAACTTTTTTTCATAACACATATTCCTGAAGTTGTATAGAATAAAACTTCCAACATCAGTGTGCATATCATACTTTATTTTATTGAAACAAGTTACAAGACCCCAACTTACTTTCTCATTAATGGACAGAAGATGTGGTCACATTTTTAGTCTGCCTTGCCATTTCACAGTTTTATATAATGTGATATACTGTGTCTATTCATTTTTTCTGTACTTACTTTTAAATAAGAGAATAAAAATGCAGTTACTGCAGAAAAGCAGTACCTGCTGTACTACTTGTAGTACAAAAGTGAAGCCACAGCAGGTATAGGTAGCCTTATGGTTATAAAGTGACTGTACATGAAAATCCTCAGGGTCACTATATTTTCAAGACTGTGGTCTTCCTGGAGTCTTCCTGGCATTTGTCAATAATAACAAACCAACTGCTGTTTTGTAAGCTGTGCAACAAAATAAAGCTTGCTGAATGCAGTAAAAAGGACTGATTCTGAAAGATTATTTTAAAACTAAGTAGAATGATAGCTCAGACAACCTGCTGTCTGCCTTGATATGCCTGCAGCTTCTCAGACACTTCATCTAGTGGTCAGTTGTTAAGGGCAATAAGATAGATGGCTATAAGGTTTGTTTTATTCACAATCTTTCTCATTGCTGCATTTTCAACAAACAATCTCTCTTCTAGATAAGGTCAATACATGCTTGAACCAGAGGTTGCAAAACATGTTAGAGATCTGTCAAGGTCTGGCAACTTCCAAAATGGTCTCAACAACTTTAATTTCTTGGAAGTTGGACCAAGTGACACTCAGGGCTCGGGAGCAGCACAGGTCATTGTCTCTTGCTTCTTTTTCCAGGTTGCCTTGAAAGGGTGCTAGGGATACAAATTGCCCACCAAAGAACAACTTTGAAAGAAAGCCTCAGTTCTTTGTAACAAAGTATATTCCTAACTTGAAACCACTGCATTTTCTGGCTTAACATTAGCTCTCTGGGGCAGAAAGACCGATCTCTGAAGGACATGCCACTATTGAGACGTCATTACAGGTTTAATTATCTCGGTGTTCAGTTTTAACTACTTAGATTCCCTGGAATTATGTATTATAATCCAAGGAAAATCAGTCTTCCCTTCACCTTTCCCAGGCAGATAAACTGAACTCCAAGGACACTACAGGAAGAGGGATTCGCAATTAGAGCTTACAAAAATCACTTTGTATTTATACAAGAACTGTGAAAGTCTTGTGCCCTTGGCAGAAATTTTCATTTGACTTTCAGAAGCTTTGGGAAACTGAAAAATTCATTTATCTGTATAAATGACAAGTTCACGTATAAAACTCTACTAGTTTTCTCTCCTCCTTTGATTAATCCTAAATACCCCACTCTTCCTTGATTTTGAAGCCCCAGGGGTCAGGATAAAAACCACAGTGCTCCTCTAAATCAAATCCTATTTGAACAAGAGCACCTTTTACAGAAAAAAAAAAGCATGCAGTCTCAAAAATTTCCACTGATGAAAATCTACCACAATCCTTGGTAAATTGTAACAGTGATCAACCACTGTAACTCCTAAAAATTGTGCCTTATGATGAATCACAGCTTGCCCAACTTTATCTTCCAGTTATTAGTTCCTGCTGTGCCATCTGAGGGCATTTATTCCAGCATTCAGGTTTGCTGGGGTAACACAGAGTTCACCACTTTCTCTTTTTTTTGGGGGTTGGGTTTTTTTTTGTTGGTTTTTTGTTTTTTCTCTCCCACATGTTTGTGAAATGTCTAATCTGGGGGCTGACTACATTTCTTTTCACTGCCACAGGCGCCGCACTGCAGCAAATGAAGCCAGCAAATTCCAGCACAGCATAGCTGGCACCCACCAGCCTGCACTTCAGATACTGCGTGGACCCAAACCTTGCCTAGTGGCTTCAGCCTCAGCACCCTACCTTGCAGCTCTCCCATGCTTATATACCCTGGCAGCTGGATATTCATACGCTAGCACATTTTCATGGAAAAGAAAGTGGTTGAAAATTGCTTGTGACAGCACCTGCCTGTGGAGGGATGCAGAGGAATACCACAGCGAATGGGACTGTTGTTGCACTGCCTCTGAAGTTGTCTTGAAAATTTGGGGACATAAGAGGAGGGGTCAAAACTGAGCATTTGCTATTCAGTAAAAGTCATCTGGAAGAATTATGAATAGAGCAGTGCTTGATGTTCCACACAGCATATATAGTGTAGGACATGTGGCATATGCATTTTATCTGCATCTTGATAATAAAGCCCCTCAGTGAAATGTGAAAACATAGTGGTATTTGCAACAACCAAGATTTTGCTCCATAACATTTCTAAAATCACCACGAAAATGCTTTCTGTTTTGAGCAATGTTCCTTCCCTAGCTTATATCAAAACAGCTGCCTCTAAAATAACAGTAAAGAGATGAATGTATAAGATCATGTAAGAAAAAGGATATATTTTGTGGACAGAGCTTCAAGGCGTGAAGTGACCGAGTCTTGCAGGGCAGCTATGGCTTCACACTTACAGGACTCTTCAGTTGTTACGAGACTGCTTGTTATGGCTCCTAAGAAAGAAAACAGCATTTAGAATATTTATGACTATTATCAAACACTTAAATCCCAGGAAAATCCTTGATTTTTCAACAGGAGTTGAACTCATGCTGTGAGACTACAGCAAGCACCAGGGCAGCCAGGAAGGAGGGACAGCAGTGAACAGGGACCAGTGTGTAGCCAGAGACAAGTGTCATAGTTCAGAAATGGGACAGGCAAGAGAGAGCTTGACTCTAACCAAGGAGGAGGCAGAACAGGGCGTTCCTCGCCTGCCTACCTGGATCCTCTGCACTCATTAAATTTGACGATTATTGAGCAAAATATAAGAAGAGGTCTGAGTGCAAGGGCCAACCAGCCTCCCCCATCAACTCTAATTGCTGGAGAGAACCTTCCCTTTAGCTGTTACCTGTCCCTCTCATCCAGAATATCCCCCATCCCAAAAGGTAGGGCACCCTGGGAAAGAGGAGGAGGGTGTTCAGGTGATGCAGACTGAACCTGTGGTCCAGGTCTTCATCTTGTGAGTAGTACTTTGACCATCAGACTATCCATACAGGAAGGGCACTGGCATCACTGTAAACAGAATCTATTCAATTAGATGTATTTAAGGCCATGACTAACTTGTTGGGCTTCTCTTCAGAAGAATGATAGAATCATAAAATGGTTTGGGTTGGGAGGGACCTTCAAAGATCATCTTGTCCAAAACCCCTGCCATGGGCAGGGACACCTTCCACTAGACCAGGCTGCTCAAAGCCCCATCCACCCTGGCCTTCAACACTTCCACAACTTCTCTGGGCAACCTGTTCCATTGTCTTGCCATCCTCACTGTGAAAAATTTATTCCTCATATCTAAATGTATCTAAATAGAATCTAAATTCTACTTATCTATATAAAATCAGGGTTGCTGTCCTGTCAAAGCTGGATTGTAATGACATTTGGGGTACCCATCACTCCCAATCACAGAACTTCTGAGAATGCATTAGTCCCAAGTTAAGCCTCCAGGAATTTTGCAAGCCAAGCAGGAAGGCACATAGTGATTTAGGGACATAAAACCAGCCAGTGTCAGAAGTTCATCTGTTTGCATTGGTTTCTGAGATGTGGGTGGAATTTAGATACCTAAGTCTCAGCCTGGGAAGAAATTAGAAGAATTTAATTTACCACTTGGTAAATAACACAAAAATGAAAGCAGGAACACATGTATTAATTTTAAATACGAAGCAATAGAGGTTCAGCTAAATCATCAATGTGTATCACCCCACAAGTATTCTTCACTTGTAACACTGGCAATATGCATACATAGGGATTATAATTTTTTATTCAAGAGGTGTGAACATGAGTCCATCCCAATGTCACATGAATATGGATGGAGGGAATAACAATATGCAAATAGGCCCAAACGAATTTAAAATGTAGTAGAAAGGTACAGCAATATATTAATGGAGGTGCTGGTTAGTATGACAGAGAAGTCATCAATCTCAAACATCGCCATACTCCACAGTGGTTCCATTGGATCTGTTCCTAGGGCTTGCCCTCAGTCTTCCAGACTCACAGGGGACCAGCCTCAGCTGTTCCTAAAAATTCCTTTTTTTCCATAATCTACCACAAAACCAGGGATGATCACAAAGGGCTCAGAAAGATCATAGTTTCATTGTGGTATAATAACATCAGGCATCAGCTGATCGTTCTGAGTTCTCAGCTACATGAAAGGCAATTTAATCTCACCTACTAGAAAGTAAGAGTTATGGCAAGCTGTACCACTTGTTGCAGGCCAAGAACAAACATATCAACAAGTTTTCTAGAGGTATTACTTGTATGTAATACCTGTCTCTTTGTACATGTTTTTTTACATTGCTTGCAAAGGTGTTGACTGCAGATTATTCAATTATTTTTTCCATAGATATATAAACACATAGCTAATGAATGCCAACAAATTATGTGAGCATTGTAACAGAAAAACAATAGAAATATTATACCTGGATACAAATTTTCTTGTTTTTCTGAATTGTTTTGGTTTCTTTTTTTGTTTATCAATCATGCCATTGATATATCCATATTACAGGGAAACTGCAAAAACTATGAACAGATTCAGTTCTAGCAGTGCAGAAATTTGTTTGTCTTACAGCCAATGTTGAAACTGGTGTCTCCTTGATTCCACTGAGCCTGTATTTGTTCAGCTCCCTCCTTTGGAACATTCCACCAGCTTTATGGTCAACGTAGAAAAAAGAGCTGTTCAAAAGTCAGCTGGAGGAAGGCCAGTTCAAAATATCACACCAACACAGTTGGTTTCCAACCAACTGCCAGTTAATTTTTTATGTTTGCATTTAAATTCTCCAATGACAGATACAGATCCTCCTTGGATTATGACTATTTTAACAAAATTACTTTTCCAACCAGCTTTGGCAACTTCCCAAGTGTACCCTGAAGTTTTCTAGTCCTTCTGTGAAATTTAGAGTCTTCCAGTATCTGATACTCAAAATCCTGGACACTCACATCGCCACTGGGATGCCCAACAATTCATACAAAACATGCTAGAGCTGTGTTTTTGCACTGCATTTATATTTATGTCCAGACCTACAAAAAAATTACTATTTTTGCTGATGGTGTTTGGCTATATCCACCAGTTTCATAACTTTGCTCTTACACAGGGTCCTTAGCCACTTGATGAAATGGCAAATTATTCCTGCTCTGAATCAAAGATAGGATTACGTACCTCTTGAGGTCCCTTCCAACCCAATTTTACTTTGATTCTATATCAAATGGTGCAGAGGTTCTGCCAAGAGTTGATGCCATTATTGCCCATCTGAAGGAGAGTCAGCTGGTGAGCTCACATCTGCCCCACTCAGCTTGGAGGAGCGGACAAGAACATATGGTTTAGCATTGCTGTGGTTCTTCTAGCACCAGTTCTGTTCCCCTCTGGCTTCCCACCATCCTCCAAGTGGTGGTACACAATTAAGTCCCATGCTCTGGAGACATATACCCCAGAACCCTGTCTTGCTAATCCTCCCAATTATTCCCATTTGATAAAGAAATGCAGATTATAACAGATATTTTTTTTAAATCCAGTGAAGCCCTTAAATGTGTCATGATAAGTATGAGTCAACTGCAGTTTTAAATACAGTAACTGCTATAATTAAACAAGAAGGACCAAAATAGCTCAAAATGTAGTGGAAACAGGAAGGAAAGAATGGAAAGGGATTATATTTTCAGGGAGTCTGTGAGTTGATGGAATGTTTCTCAAACAGATTAAAAGGATTTAACATATTAAAGAGAGGCACTTCATTAAATAAATTCAGTAAAAAACACAATAAATTATTACTTGAGCATGTTTCTCATCTGGATTTAAGGTGAAGCCTTCATAGCAGTCACAGGTGTATGACCTGCCATTACTCACACAGACCTGCTCACAGCCAGGGGCTCCTGCTGCAAACACATCAGTTCCTACAGAACGCATTTTGGAGACACAGTTACCCGAAAACAAGGTAACTTTTTTTTAATGCTTCCCAACAGCAATGCTTTTCCATGCTGGGAGCCTCTCTTATGTGAATTTTTCCAGGAACTACTGAGATGTGTAACTGGTCTTGCCTTGGAGCAGCAAGACAAACTAATTGCCTTACTGGGGTCTCCCTCAGTCCTTACTTTGTACAGCCTGTGCTCACTCTGACTGCAGCTGCCTGACCTCACCAGCCGTGAGGTGCCAGACCACCTCCAAACGTATGCTAGGAAAAGTTTCCAGTACACAATAACTTTACAGTAAGGAGGCCAGGAAAGAAAGAAACACTTCTAAAATTATTACATTTTCACTATAACGCAAAGTCAATGGGAAGCTAAAGAAGCAAACAGCAATATGAAATTCAGCCCGAGGGGAGGACATCACCTCAAACTGTCTCCTGCATGGTAGTATGCAGATACCACAGCATTGCAAAGTGTGTGACTAGCCCCAACTCTTCTCTCTTCAATTATTTCTCAGTTTGGGTTTGCTGAATATTGCATGATTTTTTAAAATGCAGTGAAGGCCTTAGTTATAACATAATAAAGAAAGACCAAATGGTAAGCAGTTACTAGCATTGTTGCATATAAAGTGCTTTGTATCTCTGAATGTTGCTCGAAGTGGAAAAGGCAGAGTGGCATAGAACTGTCTTGTAACATTTGCACGCATGTGAAAGTTTCTCAAAGAGATCTAAATAAATGAACCTGCTAATGAGAGCTATTTCAATACATGTACTTAGCTGGGGAGGGTGTGAGGGAACAGGGAACAGCAAGCTGCTCTTACTTGAGCAAGTCTTCTTGTCTGGATTCAGGGTGTAGCCTTGGTAGCAGTCACAGGTATAGAACAGATCATCTCTCACGCAGACCTGCTCGCAGTCATGCCTTCCAGGTGCACACATGTCGACAGCTGAGGAAGGCATTTGAGAAGAGAAGAATATTAATCAATACCCAAACTTCAGCCTTTTTAGTTGGTGTTGGCAATTTCCACTTGCAAACATATCTTCATTTGGATTCAAACCAGGATGTTTTTATTGCATGTCAGCATGCTCTTAGCTATAGTAGGGTATACACAGTCCGCTGTAGTGTGGCTATCAACATCACAAAAATAATACAATTTTTGGAATACTGGTAACACTTTTTTTGCAGTTGTAACAGATTGCAAAAGGAACTGAACCAGCAGTGGCCCAGTTACAAATGAATTATCCAAAGGAATATCAGAGAATAAATAACTGGATTTTAAGAGACTATTTGGCCTTATTTCAGCTGTAATTGAGTTGGATAAGACACTGTTTTATGGAATGAAAAGACCATAAACAGAAGAGTATAAATGGCTGCTAAAAAAAAAGAGAGACGTGGCACCTGCTGCCAGTTACAAAGTGAGCACTTTAGGTGTAAGGTTGATGTTTTCTGCCAAATTTAACATGTCACCTCTGAGAGGACAAGCTGAGAAGGAGTTCCTATGTTTGGATATCTTTGCAGGAAGGGAAGGGAGGAAGAAAGGGAAGGGGAGGGGAGGGGAGGGGAGGGGAGGGGAGGGGAGGGGAGGGGGAGGGGAGGGGAGGGGAGGGGAGGGGAGGACAGGACCCCCTCCTGGACCTAGATGATTTTTATTAAATCACAAAGACCTGGATGGCCGAGAAATCATTAGCAGCATACTGCAAAATGAGATTCTAAAGGAAAAATAAGCAAGCATATTAGGGAAATAATCTGGAATTTGACTATGCAGGGGGAGAATCAGTGTTATGAAAGGAGGTTTAGAATTGGATGCCCAAAGGAGATGCCTAGCTGTATTCACATTGCCTCACAGATATTTATAGTCTTTATATAATGCCAGGTAAAAGTCCATTTTAGGAACTATATTTACAAAATCAGCTCCTAAACTAGGCAAGAAGAAATACTGAGGCCCTCTAGCTTCACTTCTTCGAGATGCGAGACCTGTAACTTAGTTGGAGAGATTTGCCTAGGAACTCCTGGAATTGAAAGCCTTGGTTCAGCACTTTGTCACACAAAATGTAGTAAGGAAAGGGATTATGAAGGAAGCGGAAAAAAGGATTTTACATAACTAAGTCATTAATGAGACAACCAAAGAGATGAACAGTGAAGTTCAAATCCCAATCAAGGAAAATTAATATAGAATACATATTAATTTGTAGGTACTATACTTACACATACATGTTTAACTACCAACTAAATCTACACTCCTATCCTCTCAGACATCAGCACTGGGGAATAACACTTCCCTTCACCCTCTAGAGCTCTAAGGCTGGAGTATTTTTTAAGGTTCAAACACACCCACCAGAGCGATCATACTCATGATGATACAGACTGTAATCTCTCTCCCAGCACAGTCCTTGCTCTTCTTCATCTTTCCCTTGTGCTGCTTGGCTGAAGAGTTTTCTGACACAGGTAGTACCCACCACATCTTCCCAGCAAATATATTATCCTTCTCTCTCAGGTGGATATGGCAATTCATGCTTCATGGATGTGAAAATACTGTGAAGTCCTCAGGGAAATGCCATATGGTATTTTAATTATACCAATTACAAGCTTCACACAACTGAAGAAAGCCATGGATCTCAAATTATTACAGGACATTGGAAAAAATAAAAGTTGTACTGTGTTTTCAGGAGTAGTACAGAAACTCTTGGACAGCTTATCAGAAAAATAACATAAATTAACCTGATTTTAAAAACCTACTTGCTTGTAGCTGAACACCGTATTTCCTTAATCAGGTCTTACCTGAGCAAGTCTTCTTATCTGGATTCAGAGTGTATCCTTCATAGCAGTTACAGCTGTAGGATCCACCATTACTCAGACAGACTTGTGCACAATCATGCCTTCCAGGGGCGCATATGTCCGTGGCTGTGGTGAACCACATTTTGAAAAAGAAACCAATTAATGCCTCCAAGACACTCAAATGTTTAAAATGCTTCAACTTTTACAATTACATTTTAATTAGGATTCAACCGGTGCCCTACTGTATCATTATATTATGCTGCAGACAACTGAATTCAGTTACTAATTATTTAATGGAGGAGGCAGATACTGGGACTGCAAGACATTACTATGCCACATCTCACGTAATTCTGATTTTCATCAGCAATTCTAACAGTCCTGAATACCCCCAGGAGGACTGAAGCTAAAACACCATACTGAAATGAGCCATAACCCACCACGTGTCAAGGCAGAGTTGTTTCTTGCAATATTAGCAGTACCTATGGTGAATTCAAATTTAAATTCATATTTTCATCCATGAGCTGAAGGCAGGCACAAAAAGCCAGACATGATATCGAGAAATGCTATTAAATGGCAAAAAGATATAAAGCCTAGTGAGAAAAAACCCAACAAACAAACAAGCAGGAGCACTGGAATGTTATGTTCTCTCTTCAGAAATGAGTAGAAACTTCAGTGAGAAGAACGTTTATGTGCTCTCAGAGGGAGGGATGCACTTACCAGTTATAAAATAGCTACCCTAAGGTTGGTGCTGCTCAAATCTTCCCATTTAAAGAAATAAATCCAGAGAGGTATTTGGGGGGAAAAGTGTTTATAGTAGGCTCACTTTTCAGGATGCCAGTGCAAGGAATAGGAAAGGAAGAAGCTGCTGCCAGTGTAAGACTGGGGTCGCTATATAGCACAGCCCTGCACAACTTCGGAAGCAGAAGCAGTAAGCTGCAAAACCCCCTGCATTTCAACAGGAGAGATGGAGACCACGTGGAATAATCATCGGGTTTTAAGATCTCTATGGACTAGTGCCACCACTCTCCAGTGGAGATACAGTGCTGGTGGGCATCTCCAAAATAGGTTCATCCTCCCCCAGGGACTAAGTGATGTTTATGAAGTATAGTGAGGACCACAAAATGGTTAGGTAAGTGCCAAACTGCAGTTTTTTAATCAACACATTTAAAGAAAAATGTAATTTTATTGTTATTGGAACCAAGTGGAAAGGCTACAGGTAAATTCTATTTTAAGAGTTGATGTCTGTAAGTGATTTTTCAACTAGAAATAATGAGGGTAACTCACAGAAAACATGTCCATGTCTCCATGAGTTTCATATATTAAAGTAGCCTTTAGTTCTTACCTGAGCAAGTCTTCTTATCTGGATTCAGGGTGTAGCCTTCATAGCATTCACAGACATAGGATGTGTTGTTACTCACGCAGATCTGATCACACTCATGCCTTCCAGGTGCACACATGTCCACAGCTGCAAGATGCATGTTAGAGAAACAACTCATTATTAATAGTTTGGGATGGAGTGCATATTTACATTTTTAAATGTATTTCTATTTGGAATCAGCTCAGAAATGGCAATAGTAACTGAAGGCATTAGAATAAGTGGTAGGAGAAAATGTCTATACAGTGTCTAGATCTGAAGACTTTGTTTTGGCATCTGGCCCTAATGAAGGATGGTGATGGAAACAAACTACTTCTCACCAGTACTTGCAGCAGCCTTTTATTTATTATTGGAGTTATTATTGAAGAAGATACAGATGTTCACTGTTTCAACAGAAGTACACAAGTAGCTTCTCAGATCCAGTTATGGTATTAAAAAGTGATTTTTTTCTAGCTGAACACATTTACCAAAGGAGCAATACCTGAGCAGGTTCTCTTATCTGGATTCAGAGTGTAGCCTTCATAGCAATCGCAAAGGTAGGTTCCGCCGTTACTCACACAGACCTGCTCGCAGTCGTGGGTCCCAAGTGCACACACATTCACAGCTAAAAAGGGCATTTACAGCAAAGGTATTTCAGTCATCCCAAAGGAAAGAAAAAGTAATTAATAATTTATGCTTACAAAAGTACATCTTGCACTGTTTGCTGGATCAGTAGTAGTAAATGTCACTGCTATGTCACTCACAGAAGGTTACAGGCAGCTTTTGCACCATTCTGTAGCCCGAAGAAAGAAGTCATAAATGATACCAGAACAACTACAGTGAAATAATTCACCACCTGAGGTGGCAGAAAGACAAGATGAATTGAAAAGTGTGCAAGGGAAAGATTGTAAGCATTTAGTAACATTACACTGGAGACAAGAACTTGGCAATGAAAATGACCTTCTGGCTTTTTGTATCCAGTCCCTTTCTATCACAGACAACCAGTTGAAATAATCTCAAAATCTGTCAGTCACATTCTCTGGCAGTTTACTAACTTCTGCTCACTGGCATACAATTTATGGATTCCTGCTGCACTGTAAAAAAACCTCCCATATAAACTGAAAAGCAACAGACGCAAAATGAAATTAAATAAAATAAACCAAACCAAACCAAAATAAAATAAAATCAAAGTGCAACAGAAACAGCGTCAAGACCAGGAGGAGGAGAAAAATTACTCAGAGGCACTGGGATAACACACTGCCTTCTCAGGGATGAAAAGAGTATCTGTGTAACGATGGTCCAGATGTATCAGCCAGCAAAGAAACCCATCACTGCAAGATGAGTATGTGAGCACTGCAGCTGCCTTGATCTATTGGATTTAAAAAGTCAAGACCAAGAGAGGATATGGAGGAAGTTCCTACAGTGGGGTGGCTTTACAGACACATGAACTGCCTAATGGAAGGACAGTACAGAAATAATGTCCAAACCTCAGAGAACTGAGAAGCTGAAAACGTAAACTACAAATTGAAATTCAATTTTCAGGGACCGACTAATGCCTGAGCAAACAGTAAGGCTAGCTCATCAGACTGAGAAAACAGAAAACAGTGATAGGAAAAGCAGCATGATGGATGGCAGCTGACAGAAGTGTGTTGTGGTGACAGAGCAAATAAAATGACTGTTGTTATGCTGGGCTGTCTCTGAAATGCACTATATGTGCTGAGAGTGTCTCCCTTCACATATGGTCTAACTACATAACTAATTAACTTCCGACCAATTTTTCTCAAGTTTATTTAGCTTTGGATATGCTGCTTCTCTGGTTACCTCAAGATGCCCATTTCTCTCCACAGACTGTAAAGATACTCAATTAAGCTTAGATGATTTTTGGATGACTAAATTTAGATGAAGGAGAAAAGGGAAGGGGAGAGGGAATGAGGAAGAAAAAATGGTAGAGGAAAAAAGTGAGAAGGGGGAAAAGAAGCGGGAAAGGAAGGAAAGAAAGAAGGAGAAAATTAAAGAGAAAAGGAGAAAAATGAGAAGACAAGTCTGATATTACCTAAGATTTTACTTAGATGAGTAGTCACAATATGGATATGAAGTACCGGTAAAATCAAACTCCAAAGCAATAGTGGTGAGGTAAGAAATGAGAAGCAAGAGTGCTTGAATCTCCTCATGTATTTCTGAATGCAAGGCAACATTTCTCATTTTCTAAAACATGGGAGATTTAAATGTTCTTTAATAAGGTTGACAGAAAGGATGTCTTTTCTTTCCATTGGCAAAAACAAATCTCAAACTAAGGGAGTGTCTTTTCATTCTGCTGCACCCTTGGGAATAAGACAGAGAATACACCTCCATGGCTTATGAACAAAATCTGTGGGTGATATTTTCAAGCATAAGTGAGAAGCTCAAGACTCAAATGGTCAGATTTTTGTGGTAGGAAAGTCAGCCCTCCACCAACTTGGACACCAATCCAAGGCTAAGATTTTCCATCTCCAGGATGGTCTCATGTTGAATGATGCCCTCAATGCATCAAGAACTTGATCTTAGCCAACTATTTTGCCCCTGAACATTAGTATTCCTGTTTTCAGTTCACCCTACAAACACAGTTATTTGCCTTGGCCCAAAGAGAATCCTAATTGTTACTGGTGAGTCTAGATTTCTAACCAAAAAGCTGTAAAAGATCCAGTTTACCCACACTGTCTTACAAGACTCTTTTAGACTAATTTGGTTTGTAGGAACCTTTTTAAAAACTATTCCTTGTACCATGTTCTTGTTCCCACAGATTTCATAAATTCATAAACACCACAGATTCAGGCTAATTGCATGCAGGCAACTCGGAGTTACACTGGAAGTATGTATACGTGAGCTCTTTTTGGTTTATCCTCCAGCTTAGCAGGGTCGTAATTTCTATGATTCAGCACAATAAACAGTAGGGTTACTCTTACGAACAAGAGATTTTTCTTTGGTGCTATGAAAGGGCTTGCTTTGGTGAGAACATAGGTGGAAAATCCGTGCTGTGTTCACAGCAAACATACCAGTCCAGCTAGGTGGGCACTTGTACCCACCACCAGGTACCAGAGAGAGGATCTGGTCGCATCAGCAACACATCGTGATGTCAAGCCAAACCCCAAGGCATTTCCTGTGTTAATTACTGGGCAAAGTGTCCTGTTTGCAGATAGTCCTACACATTTATTTCATACCTAGAAAAAGAGGTCTATTCACTTTAAACATATTCAACAGTTATTATGGTAATTTTTACTAAGGCCGTGAAGTAACAACACTGAACCGTGAAGTAAGAACACGCTGCCAACCAAGTTCCCAAGGCAATGGCTGTTATTTTAATTCTCTTACAATGTTCTTTACACCTGATTTTACCCATTATTTGCTGGAGATTTATTTTACAAGTAATTTCCTTAGAATCTTACTAGAAAAATCTACTTCAAGCTTTTTGATTGTCAAAAAGTTGTCATCTAATTTTTGTGAGTAGGCCTGTATCATAGCTATCTATAGGTAGTTCTAAATACTCCAGATACATGAAGTTTTTTCCTCTAAATGACAGTAACAACCCATGCTGGCCTAGCATCATTAGTGGAGTTCTAGCCCAAAACGAATATACATCCAGCATTTTTCCAAGACCAGCCCCGAAAGACAAGCTAATTCAACCCATCCCACAGTTCCCTGTCTAAATCAAGTTGCAAGGAAAAGGAAAGGTGTGAGTCTGGCACACTGAAAAAGCCCAGCAGTGCCCGCAGAGTGAAAACCCATCCCGAGATGACCTGCTGTTATGCTTGGGCACTTCATCCTGCACCAAATTTCTCAAGCTAGCGTAGTGGTTCACCTGCCACACTGGTTTTCCTACTCTGAATCTACAAGGAGCCCTTCAGCGCCACACTTCCACCCTCCTTGCCTCCCAGTGAGATGGGAAAGAAATGAGCAGACTGCACATCTCCGGTGTACACTCTCAGTAAGTCAGTAAATACACGCCGCCGACTCCCAGCCAGACTGCCATGCTTTCTCTTGCACTGAATCGGACCAACTGCACAAGGAGGTCCACTGAAATCAGGTCTGTTACCTGCATGGTAAGGTCGCTATTCAAAATGGAAGGTCATTACTTGGCCTCCACTGAATAAAAGGGTTGGCTTGTTTGCAAAACCGACGGCAAAGGAAATATTGAGATGTGGTACATAACACTTCTGAAAAAGAAAAACTTCTTTCTTAGGGAGTGGAACCACAGTAGGAGCCAAAAGGAGCCAAATTACACTACTGTCTTGAACTGACCACCTTACCACAGAAAGTCTCTCTGAATTTGGATGTCAGCTTTTCAATCACACCATAGGTCTCCACATAGAAGACGTGTTCATCCAGTGGTTCGCTGGCCATTACCCTCAGGGACTGCATGTCTGCCCGGTCTACCCCAACGGCATAGATCTCAATGCCAGCTGTCCGGGCGCTTGCTGCCACATCTTGAACCTGGTCTTGTGGCCGTCCGTCTGTCACAACAATGACCACCTTGGGGATATTGAAGGCTGCTGGCCGGGTGCCCATTTCCTCAGTGAAGACTTCATCCATGGCAGTTTGGATGGCAAGGCCGGTCATTGTGCCAGCAGACAAGGGCTTGATGTGTGATATCGCCTCCTTCATAGATGCTTTATCAAAGTAGGTCCGGAGGGGAAACTCTACCTTGACAGTGCTAGCATAATTCATGACCGCCACACGGGTTGTTCTTTCACCAACATCCAGAGTATCAATCATTTCTGACAAAAAGATTTTCACTTTCTCAAATTCTTCAGGTCGGACACTACGGGAACTGTCTATGATGAAGACAAGGTCCAGGGGCCGGTTCTTGCAGGCAGTGTCTGTCAAGAAGGAAGGAAAACATTTCAGTCATCTCCTACACAGGACTGCAGCTCTCCCCCTAAGGGCAATGAGAGCTGTCGTGGCAAACTACTACCAGTTAAATGTTGGCACTCTTGATTCTTTAGAAAGAGGCTTAAAATTGTAGGAGTAACACATTAGAAATTCTTAAATACTAATTTTGACAAGTAATAAATAATTGAACTTTTCTAAGCATTAACAAATAGATCCACATGTGAGCTCACAAAAATCTGTAACTATCCTTGAAAAAAAAGGTTGTAGTTTGCATGTAACAGCCAACACAGAAATGTAGCAATGATGTATAAATGTACTTCCTTTTTATTTTTGTAAAGATAAACCGTGAATTACATTTTTATAAGTTACAGAAATAAAATGGTAAAACAACTGGATAGATTACATAGTGAACAGATCCTAACTATTTTTTAGGATAGTAACAACGCTGATTAGGAATTATTTCTTGTTTGTAATTCGCAATCCAAAGCGCACAACAAGAAGAAATAAAGGCCAACAGGAAAAAGATGCAAATGATGCTGTTATAAAGGCTTCTTATAGTAGGGAAAGCCTACTTTAGTAGAGAAAAGTAGAGAGTACTTTAGAGTACTGCACAGTAGAGAAAAAAATGAACGTAATTTTGAAGTAATTTTACATGTGAAAATGAGTATTTACACACATATTTCTAGCTTCCAAAATTCCTCACTGACATATGAATCTAGACAGAAACAGAAAAGCCATTGCTCAGATCAAAGAGAAGCATCACTTCTAGGAAGACAAAAAATAATCAATACAGCAACAGCAGGGAAGCTGAATCTTACACTCTCTGTCCTGGTACCTTGACCTGACATTGATGATACCATGTACTTGGTTTACACCATCAAGGCATGGATTTATGTAGTTGGTTTATGAAAAACAAGACAAGCCAAAAGAAAGCTCTTGTATAGAAGAGACATTCTGGATCAACAGTGCATTAAATAACAAAATATGAGGTGTTCATTTTGAATATGCTCCCCAAGAGGTGTTTTGGGAACCTGACACACCTCTCCTGGCTATCAAGTTCACTTTTATTATTCCATTCCAATTGAAACAAAAAAAAATATCCACAAATCTCTTAAAATTAGAGGTGAAAACAGCACTTTTTTTTTTGTTTCAATGCGTTACTTTTTTTTTCTCTTGTGCAAGTGAAAAAACCAAATTGCATAGCTAGATCTTACTTCCATCAGGATACACAGTAGCAGAGTTGATTTTGCCTTTGAACAGAGTAACCCACCGGATGAATCTAGGACCCCATTCAGGTACATTACACATAATTCTACAGGCATCCCTTAACTCAGATTTTGCAAAAGGATTTAGAAGAATAGCTTTGTGCCCTTCGGGAAGTTGAGAAAACATGAAGAAATGTTTGTGTGTGCATGCGTAGCTTAAGGTATGAAAGACAAAACACACAAGTGTTTGTCCTCCAAAAAAAAACCCCAAAAACCCAAAAAAACCCACACAACCAAATCCAGGATTTGTAGGCAGAACAATTCCCTTTTATAGATTAGGGAGAAAAAAAAAAAAAAAACCCCACCCACCAACAAAACAAAACTTTTCAGCAACCTGACCCTTCTGTGCGTCTGAAAAGATGTTTTCAGAAAGGAACACACGTAGGGAAGTGATGCAAGTTTTAGAGATTAGCAAGGCCGGCTTTGCATAAAAAAAAGTAGCCGGTGCTCCTGCCTGGGAGCGGACGGCCGGCGGAGCGCTGCCGCTGGAGCCGGGCGCCGCCGGGGCACAGCCCTCCCGCAGCCGTCAGTGACAGCCGGCGGTGGGACACCCTGCGAGCAGAGCGGCAGGCGGCGGCGGCGCGGCCGGGCAGCGGCGAGCGAAGCGGGCAGGGAGCGAGGGGCGGGCACGGCCCCTGGAAAGGCCGCCCGGGGGGCGCGCAGCCGGCCGCGGGTGTACGGTACCTGCCGCGGCGAGGCTCCCGGAGCGGCCGCCGGGCTGCAGGCGCGGGCGGTGCGGGGAGGCCCCTGCCGCGGGCAGCAGCAGCGGCGGCAGCAGCAGCAGCGCCAGGCAGCAGCCCCGGGTGCCGAGCGCCCGCCGCATGGTGCCGCCGCATGCCCCGCCGCCCACCCCACCGCCTTTAAAGCCGCCGGCCGCGCTCGGGGGCGGAGGGAGGGGGGTACGGGGGATACCCGGGGTGGTATCGGCCCCCGCGCCGCCTCCCCGCGGGTGCTGGCGGCCCGCCCGCGCAGCCTGGCAAAGAGGGAAGGGCTGCAAGGGCTGGGGCTGAATTCGGGGAACTTAGGGCACAGTCAGACAGGGTTCCAGCGTGGAGGCAGGGGGAGTTGGAACAGAAACTCACCCTTTCTCCCTCCCCTGGAATGATTTGATCCACATCTGGTACCTTTGCACTTCCAGTCTCAGGGCTTTATCTCCAGTGCAGTATTTGCAAAGAATGGGAGAAAAAGCTGGCACAAGCAGCTGCCTTCCGCACTGCCAGAGCTCGCAGAGGGTGTTTTGCCTGGTGCCCACCACAGCAAATCCTGCCGGCTCCTATGGGAAGCCCGGTGTAGAACACATATCCGCTACCATCTCCAGCACAGTGTTTTAGAAGACACCTTTGCCGAAGCTGCAGTTGGTGTGTTGGACTGCAGGCCCATCTTTTTTCCCAGATTTAGAACAGGAACCACGACACCCCCTCGCAAAACACCAGCAGTGTAGTCTCAGGCAGGTATTGACTCACTCAGAAAGTACCAGGTTAACTGCACAATGAGGCCACCATCACAGGCACAAAGCCTGCCAATAAAATCAGGGAAGAGGGAACACCACCCTCTGTAAAGAGGAAAGCCACAGGACAGGGGTGAAGCAGAGTACAATGGCTTTCATCTAGATGGGGCTGCAGCTCTGAGCTATGACAACACATGCACACACACCCCACGCAAACCTACAGCAGTGCCTGCTGCTGCCTAACACCACACACCCCTACGATCACCCACCCATATTTCAGGAAGCCTCAACACCCACCTGCAGGGCCAGAGCGCTCTGCCCGTATCCACCACTTCCAAGTTCCTCCAACGCCCACTCACAACGGTCATACAGCTAATGAAGGACCAGGTTTTTGGTTTTGTTTTGTAACACAGCCTGAATCTCCCTCAGTGTAGATGGATCCAGGCCAGATCTGTGCTCTGGGGTCAGTATTTTCTGATGTAAATTTTCCAATGTAAATAATGTTGCAGTCCTACTGAGTGTCTGTCCTGCTCTTAATACCCGAGCTCATCAGGCATCAAGTTTGCCCTGAAAGCTAGAAGCTTCAAGCTTCCAGTACAATTACCTTTACCCAGCTTATACACAAGTAGCAATCAGAGAAGTAGAAGACAACCAAGTGCTTCAACTGCAAAGGCTGCAACACAAGCTTATTATACGTTAAAGGAAATCCATTTTCTCCACCAACAGGAGGCCTCTTGCTGAAGAACACAGATCAACCACTAAACAACCTGTAGGAAGCTGGTGTCCACTAAAATGCATGTACATGGGACTATCTGCAGTACACTTAGAAAAGCAACAAACAAATCAACCGCGGCTACTAGTAAACATTTCGTAAAAGATTTATTTAAGTATCATTTATCACAAAGAAGAAAATACATTTAAGATTAGAAGCATGCAACCATCTTCCACATTTCTATTTACTTTTCTTGCATTTGCAGCACATTGTAATAGAACACCTGTGCCACCCTCAGTTCTTGAAACGTATGTTTCAAGACATAGGATAATCAAAAAAACACAATAAAAGGTAAGATAACATGAGAAAAGTGCAAAGTAAAAAAAAAAAAGTCACGTATATACCACATTCAAACCCCCTCCCCCTCCAAAAAATGGATAAAGGCAAACCATCATTTTGCTGCACGATCAGATTGTCTTTATGAACTACTTTACAAAAAAATTAATATAAATTAAGGGCACGATCCTGCAGACACTTATAATTGTAGCTAACTTCAATCATAGATTGGCTCAGTAGTTATTATTGAAAGCCACAAGTTAGTCACATGCATAAGTTCTTGCAGTACAAGGCCCTAAGGCAATAAAATGTTTTAGAGCATTAAGGAGAACAAAAATTAAAGCAAACGAAATCACTCCCAGATGTGTTTTGCTTAGTAAGTTTATATCAAACATTTTAAACAGAACAGTTTGCTCCTAAAGCCCTGAATATTTTTATTACTTAAGCAGTTTTGCAAGATTAAAAGACAAAACCCCCAGGAAGCTGGTACAGATGTTAATCAACATAAAAATTGCTTCAGGCAGGTATGTAGGGAGGTGGAGGTTCCTTCTCAGGCATCTTCACTGCCATTTCATATGTTGGCAGAACATACTAAAGAGAAGACATTTTGAGGAGATTAATGCACAAGGTTTAGAAAAAAAAACCCAGAACAAAAACATACATGCCCCATCAGCATCTTAATCCTCCATTGCAGGCAAATGTTTTTTTAAGAACTTACTACTGTTTCTAGTAAGCTAGCAAGAAGTGCAACAGCAGTTTACTGCTCTGCTGAACCTAACCCTAGATCATTCATGCCACCCCACTGTCTCCTTGTTTTGCAAAATGGCATGGAAGGTTTTGACTGGTGCAATCCAAAAGCTTCAGCCTTTGAATGTTTTTCTTGTAGTAGACTTTTTCCTCTATAAAACCTCCTATTCTATGCACTAAAAGAGTATAACTAAGAAATAACCCACTGTAAAGTTAGTTGCTTTAATCTTCCCAGTCTTTTAGAAAGCTGGACAAGGCTTGTAAACATACATGATACGGTGGTTTTCTACTTCAAAATTAAGCTATGCTGGTTCCTTTTATTTTAAAGAGGCTTTACCTGTGGAGGAGCTTCAAAAGCAGGGTACACAGCTATCTCTGGCAAATTTCTGTTACTGATGTATTTATAGCAGTTCCATACACAGTTAATAAGATACGCCTGAAAGAAGAGAGATTTCTCTTTTTACAGACCTCATATGCATTAGTGATTCAGAAATTAGATGCTGAATTACATTCATATGACAAAAGTGCACATAAATCAACTTAGTTGATACCTATCTGTGGAATGGTTGCTACTTCACAGATTTAGCCACATGCCTATGCTGTTCCCCGTTTAGCTTTGCTATCATAGTGACTCAGAGGATGAACCACACAGGTTTTACCAAAAGAATTCACAGATCCATTCAACTAATGTCTCTATCTGCCTCAGCAGTGCTAATCAAATTAATCCCCAACCAGTTTATGCCTCTCTGGATCTCAGCCCAAACTTGCCAGCAAGAGGAGGAGGACAGGCCAAGAGCACAGTCTCACTCATCCCTGAGTTAGGATTACTATTTGTCCAACCACCAGTGCGAAGGAGAGGGCACAAGGACACAACTGGGGTGGCAAGGAAAATATGGTAGAGCAAAGTAGCCTGGACTTTAAGTCAACATTAACTGCTGTAGAAAGACATACTATCATGATCCGATAAGGATTAGATTTTTTTATTATTAATCTGTACAACATTAATCTCTCAGATTGTTTTGTTGGCAAGTTAGCACATGATTATACACAAGGATTTCCCAATCAATACAAAAATTTAATCTACTGTATTAGGCTTTCACTCTCCCCTGCCAGAAAGCATAGAAAATTAGTAAAATTCTTTTTTATGATTTCATTTTTTCTTAAATTCAATCTGAATGCAACAAAGGAATATTGTCATGGCCAATGTTATCAACTCATTTCTCCAATATGCTTTGTCTGCAGAACAGTTTTTGTAATTCAAACGAATGCCTCTCTATTTAGATCTCCAAAAAGAAAATAAATGGTAATAAAACCCTTCAGCAGGAAGAAAGATGCAGCTCTGAATTAACCTATGCACTTCCATCTTTCATCATCTTCCTTCCAAAACATGCACCCTGGTTTGTTAGGCACAGCGAGAGATTTTAAAAGTTTTGTTTAGAAAGCTTGTATGCAGTAAACTCAACTTTGCTGCAAGCTTAATTACAAATATCAAATTTATCTCCACATATGCAAAAAGGTGGTATTTGGTCTTTATGCATTCCCACTTCCTACTCAGGAAGGACAGAGCTGCATAAATATGCCCCACTGCATACAAACAAGTTAGTTGAAGACTCCACTGCACCAAATGACTTAAGTCATACTGTCATTGAACACCCTAACAATTCTGCCCAAGTAAGTTCTTAACTCAGCATTAAGAAGGCAGCTGAGTTCTTACTTCAGCATTGAAAATTAACTCACATTGATACTATCTCAATATAGTAACTCATGAAACAGACATACACTTCAGTTTTAACTTACCTTTAGAATGATAAATAAGGCAAAGAACACCAGAACAATAAACAAAAGACAGCTGGAGTCCAAGGCAAGGAGATCATCTTTGTAAGGGAAATCCGGCTATTTAAGAAAATTAAGGAAGGGAGAGAAAAGGAGGAGATAAGCATGAACACTGCACAGTCACAAATACGACAGAAGGACATCCAAACTTCACACCAAATGAAATGAACTCTTGCATGCATAAACAACTCTCCCAGAAACAACAACAAGTTCTATTTCTCACTAGTTTTTTCTTTATCCTCCCACAAAGTACAGTATTTATCCTGCCTCTGTCCTGCAAGAGCAGGTCACCACAGGAAACTGCTACATATACAGAAGCCTTGTACTGTCCATGTCCCTAGTCACTTCCTCAATCTCATGCTAATACAGATATCCATGAAATTTCCTTTTTAACAGCTGCAGCAGAGCATTTGTATTTACGGTCCTCTACAACTCTTTAATGACTTAGTATTAATTACCTCCTATCAGTCCAACCAGCAAGATAAATGTGTGCAGAGCAGAACAGAAGAACAAAGTTGCCCCAAGCTTCTGAAGAGCCAAAACTAAGAGCCTCTGGTAATTTCACTCTTCTCTTTCCCTGATCACAGCAACAAAGCTTCTTTCCAATACCAATCAAATTTTCTCTCCAATTTCAAAAGGATTTTATTTTTTAAAAAACATCTATTTTAACAGATCTAAAGACCATAGAGAAAGATCTTGTGATCCCCATTAACTGACAGTGAATTCTATCCACTAAGTCTTGCAGTTAAAACACAGGCAGTGTTAATAAAAATTCCATTAGTAGTCTTAGAAGGTATTGTTGAAAATGAGAAAAGCCATACAGAACACAAAAAGAACCCTCAGAATCTCAGATCCCATTCCATGATACTGTAAGACCTCATATCACATCAATCCCTACCTGTAATCTTCCTCCCCTTCCCCACCAAATAAGGGTCAATACATTTTTAATCTGTCTGAACTTCACAACTAGCAAACCTGCCACAGAACCACATTGTTTAAAGGGTTAAAAACAACTTTGTTTCGAGTACAAATGTAACCAACTATTTCCATCAGAATTCTTTCATTCCTCTTCCTGGCTTTCCTTTTAGGCAGCAATGACACCTTTGGTCCTTCCACCTCTGAAGAGTTCTCATTCCTAGAACCACTCTAGCAGTCACTCCCTGTGGCTGCTGCAACCTGAGTTCCTCTCTCCCAGGTACAGGAAGATAACTATAGCTCAGTCACTTACCCAATTAAACAAAGTTTAATTTCAAATGTAAAACACCAACTTGAGCTGAACACTTACCAACTGATCCAGGTAATCCTTGATTCTGGGCAAGTAGGTTAGAGAACTGATGGCAACCAGGCAACTGAGCACAAAGTCAAAGAGCTGATAACAGAAAAATGGGATCAACCAGCCTACACGATGCTAAGAAGAAAAAGAAAAGCAGCAGCCTGTAAGGTATGTAGTTAAAAATTCAAGTAGCAAGTTTAAAATCATGGACTATAAATATACTTACAGCAATTGCACCATACACCATCATTGCACTGATTGTGAACATGAGAAGGGAGATAGCAAATAGAACACAGGCATTTTCTGCATTAAAAGAAAAAAAAAAAAGCATCAATCTTTTCCTGAAGTTGTCACACTGTAGCTGACAGGTACCCGAACTCTACCCACTACTATGAACTTTTCTCAACTGTTTCATACGTGCGAACTGGCAGCATCAGAATTAACTCCTATTTCTCCTAATGGAAAGGGATCTGGTTCAAGAATGCCAGCAGGCATTTTGAAAAAACCCTCTCACTTAAGAGCCTGAATAAAGCTCAGACACACCAATTAGAAGCCTGACATAGTTTGATAGTAATGCAACATAATCATTCTGATTTGCAATATATGTCAGTGCTAGAAGCATGTGGGTGATTAACTTTACAACTAGAAAGAATTTTAAGTGAAGCTAGCACAGTATCAACCTTTACACTTCAAAATGGTTTTATTATATAATTTGGTCATTGGCACTGTGAGCAACATTGTTCCTTCAGCATAGCACTAAGGAAAACAGGAAATCACTCTGTGGAAGGTATCCCATTATTTACAAACAAAAGCCAAGTTGAACAGGAGCCAAATGGTAGCAGAATCCAGGATGCTCATGGAAACTGAATGATAAAGATTCTCCTTGTGCATCACTGTTGACACTGGTGACAGAAGCACAGCTGCTTTCCATGAGTTGGATTATACTCGTTCTCCTACAGCAAGCACAATTTACATTTTTAAACACAGAAAAAGAAACCAGCTTCAGAGTTTATAGATGTGGTAAGTTAATGTTTTTAGCAATACTGAAGCCAAAGTTTTGTGGTTCCTGTGCTTGAAAGAGATGATCTGAGAATCGTAACTTTCTAGTCTGCAACTGATTTGAAAAGATACACTCTAGAAGCACTTACATACCCAATTCAGTACAAGATAGTATCTGGATGCACAGATGGCATCAAGGAGGCAGCCCTCCCAGGACTGAAATGCTTTGCATTGTTCTGAGAGCCCTAAGTACTCAGCAATAACCAACATGTGTTGTTTTCTTCTGAGAATCTGTTACTCAATATCCAAATGCACAATCAAAATTGTTGTATCTTTTCATGTACACAAAACCTCTCTAGCCTGTATCCTAACATGGGAAATGAAAATCTTCAAGTCAAAAGCATGTAACAGCCATTTTACACTGAAGAGGGGAGAAAGCACCTTCAGCTTGAGAAGCATCTCTCAGTCACATAAACTTAAGGCTACCGAGTACATTAACACTTATTACAAAACATATGACTTTTTACTGATATCTGCTGTAATTTTACTTAGTATCTCTGCTTCATGAAGATCTGTTCCTTATTCTCACGCTCATTTCATTACTAACAAACACAAGTTACAGTGAGAGGTCAGACTTGACAGATCCTCAATTTGGGTCATGAACAATTAACAGGAAGACCCCAAACCAGAACTCTTCAAACCCCAGATCTGTGCTGCACTATTTATCTTTGCTCCAGACTGGATCTGACCCTAAATTTTAGTGTAATACAAACTGATACAAGTCACATTAGAAATGCCATGCTGAACATGTTTCTGCACATTTAAAAACAAGAAAAAGAAAGCATGCACACAAGTTTCAAGTCATATGACAATTAAAAAGCTTGGTCATTACAGACAGAAGTCTAATACCAATTACACTTGCACACATCATGCACTTCATCTTTAACACAAGAGTGGAAAATAGCTCATGATGCTTTCTCTTCTGTTTCTTCTGCACATCAAACTGTGTAGACAAATACATTCACCCAAGTACTTGGTATCCCAATTCTTCCCCTCTTCTTAGAGTGATGACATGATTTTCCTCTTAGAAAACTCATATACAATAGCTGAAAGCTCTTTCCTTAAATCTATGAGGATCACTAAAAATTCCCAAAGAAGTCTTTAAAAATAGTTTTCTGCTTTTTGTTTTACTGACACAGCAAGGATAGTAAATGTTTATGGAGAAAGTGAATTGGAGATGTTCCACACATACTTCAGCACTCAAAGTATTAGAATGCCAAGAAATCTTTAGAAATCTTATTGTTTAAGATGCTTAGAAGTAAACATAGTATTCCATAAAAGTTTTTTTTTATTCTTGTAGAACAACTCAATCCTAGAATAATTAAAGAGAAATCCAGAAAACAAGACAATATGCATGTATTACATACACACTAGTGGTAAGGCAAATACACCATGATACTGCATGCTTTAAATTCTAATCAGACAGCAGAGTAAAACACCTACCAGCCATTCTCTCAGAAGCATAGTAATTGCCGATGACTTCATACTGGATATCAACAGTTGGCACTATATTTGGATGAGTCACTTCTACTGTCAACAAGATGCCCATCAGCAAGTTCACCACCTGAGAAAGATGACAGTTACCTAAAGGTTATTTACACTGCAACAGCTATGATCTTTTTAAGGACACACTAATAAATCTTTTATTTCAGTTCAAAACAAACTCTGCTTTGCCTATAGCTTGGGGGGGCAGAACCCAAGTTATGATTAAATTTCAAGCTGATTTAGTTAAGCCACTACCAAAACAACCAGAAAAGCACTGGCCATTTGCTCGTTTTAAGGACTCATAACTAAGTAACACTGCAAATTAAGAGGATAGATAGGGTTTGTAGGGATTCAAACGACAATTAAATAGATGCTGTGTGATGAACAAACAGATTTGCGAACCAGAAAACTAAACTGGAAACAGCTAAAAGAGGTCAAGAAGGAAGAGGTACAACAACCGACACGAGAAACATTTGGGAAGAGTTCCTGCTTACTACAACAAATTGAAAGGCAGTGTTAATTTAATGCAGAAATAAGGTACTGCACCCTCCTCTCAAAGAGTGCTGGGAGCCAAGCAGTACGAGGGGATGTGCAAGCATCACACAGTAAATACTGAGCATATGAAAGAAAATTTCCACTACAGCTCTAATCCTCAGATGTAGCTTACTTCTTGGTTTCTCCCATGTTACAGCTTTCATACAAGCAGGGAAGAAGACTCTCTCCCTTTCCTCACTTATTAAAACCTCATCAGTCGTTATCAGAAAGGCTACATAAACACAAGTGCAGTTAAAAATTATCACACAAAGACTGAACCCCTACATTTGTAATCATTCAGCATTGGCTATGTGCTTAACAGCCCTTCTCACTTAACACTGCCATTGAAGACTACTTCTGTTTCCCCATTTTGGTACATACCAGAAATGCTTTCAGTAAGAGCTCAAAGAGTCAGAAAGTAGCTTAAGCCTTTGCAAAACTGCCTTCACAGCATTTATATCCTATTCAAGATTTACAGGGGCATAGTTTCTGTTACTAGTATCTGGAGAGGTGCCAAAAAAAAAGGGGGTGGTGGTAGAGGGGTGCGTTGTGTAACAAAGAAAGTCACGATGGTATTTTCAAGCTGCCGTCGTTTTCCAATCAGTATTCAGTACGGGCACCACCACCAAGCAGGATCTTTTACAATTAGCCTCAAAAGAAAGAAACAAACTTGTCTGTAGTTCTCACAACAACAACATTTGCCAGATATTTCTTCTTTTACTAGTCTTGTTCCAGGAGTGAATGATAATAGTGCAAATCTATGCACATTTACTAAAGGTTTCAAGCAAGAAAAAAAGCTTTTGAACATTTAAAAGGAGTTCTACATTTTAAGGGTCAGTTCCTGCAAGCTTTTTTTTTTTGTTTTGTTACTAGTTTTGTTGAGTTTTTTCCTCCACCCCCACCCCACCCCCCAGGGTTCAGACATACCATGGCGATAAGCTCGATTACACTTTCTGCTAAAAAGAACCCTTTAGTGAAAACAAAGCTGATCTTTTTGTGGAAGTGCTATCACATCACCATGTATTGTACAAACGTATTAGAAATGCCAGCTACTTTCAGCCGACTGCATCTTCCATTTTATGCCTTGGAATGTAAAATATAATAACTAGTACAGCTGGCAGTAAAGAACTAAGTTTAGCTACCAATATCTTTAGCCTTGAAATGAGTAGATTTTCCCCCTTGCCAGACACTTCCAACAGGGCAAACAGTCACGTTGCTCATCTACCACTTGTCCAAATCTTATTTTGCTTCACCATGGTTCAAATGTATAGAATACTATATTCCTCACCACTCCCATTTCATCCTTCTCTGCTCTAGCTTTCTGTTCTCAATGTATTTTCAAGCCTTGTACTTCCTCCTCTTTGAGTGAGCCCAGAGTATCAACTTGTACTTTGGAAAATAACTACCTGCCCTATACTTGTTTTAAAAACCCTGTGTCAGGGTTCATATCTCTAGCAGTTGAAGCATTGATTTCTACTTCAGAAAATAGAGACAGAGACATATTTGATTATAGCTATACCATTTACTGTTTAAACACAGTCATAATTTCAGTTTAAATAGTGATAAAGTTCAGGACAAAAGAAAAATACTAGTTTAATACTGAGTCTAGCTGCTATGACAGGCTATCTACCTCAGGATAAAGAGGCAAGCAGCACTTGAATTAATACAAAAATACTGAAGAACTTGAATGCCTTGGAATTGTGAGACTGTGATCCTGCATCTGTCACTTTTATTTTCATCCTATCCATGGTCCTAATTTAGCATACAGAAGTCCTCAGTAATTTCACTAGTTACTGAGCACAGTTCAAGGTATCAAAGCTTTATTTTCTCAACCTGAAATGGCATGCAAGGAAAATAGGAAGTTAAGAGTCATTCAAACTCCAATCTCTTAGGATCAGTGAGACAAAAACCCCAAAACCATAGTAATTTAAAAAAAAACAAACAACAACAAATGCAAACCTCTGCCAATTAAGACCCCAGGGTTTCCAGTACTCCATTACTGCTATTTGTGAATTATATCGCAGCACCGAGCAATTCATTATATTCAACATATGGATTTCAATTAAGAGTTATCAACAACTCCACAAACTAGGAGTCCTTTTAAGCACAAAGCCAGAGTCTGCGTTTTAGCTATTCTTCTTTCACATAAGCTTGATAACAGCAAGACCACAAGGCTTGTTTGAACTTGATAGTCAATGTGACTGGCAGCAAGAATATGGTTTAGATTGCAAGGCATCATCAGAGTTTGAAAGAATATACTCACTTCAAATAAAATATATGTTCACAAATGGTCTACATGAAGAATTAGTCAGAAAAAGCATAGCACTGGTGAGTCTTGGTGTTACTAGAAGATTAAAACCACTCCATACCCAAAAAACACCCTACCAACTCTTGACAAGCCAGCACCCAATGGATAGTGCACCATTCTGACGTAATACCTCAGAAACTTCAGCAGTCCACATCCTAATCTTTTTTTGTTAGGAAATCAAAAAATTACAAAATGCAGTTCAAATTCTTATTCAAAAGATGGTTCCATTAAGATAAACTAACACAAAACTAAACTAAGGGTTTGTTGTTTGTTGGGTTTTTTTAAAGTAATGTATTTTACTCTTATAATGGGGATAACTTGAGCTTAATGGAAGTCTGGTGTAGCTTATATCAAAATTAAAAAAAAAATCCAACAGCTGGTATTCAAGTAAAAATTAGCACTTATTACAAACTGGTAAGAGGAAGTATTAGTTCCCCATATGATCAAAACTCAAAAGACTGTGGGACCATAACAAGCATTAGCTTTTTAATTAGTTAGTTTTTATCTCCTTTAGTGCCTAATCATGCAAGTGCTTCATCTCTCTGGAGGCCTGCATCTACGTTTCCCCAAGCACTTTAAGTAACTAGAAGTCCTGGACATAAACAAGAATTCTTACTTATCATTTACTTAGTTCCTTTTATGTGTGGGAAAAATAGAGGGAAACTCCCTTGCACTACTACACTTTCTCATCCTCCTCTCACTTTTCCAGTATTTTTCCTTAAACATGTTCCCGGAAAAAAAAGAAAAAAAAGAAAAAAAAGAAAAAAAAAGATGGGTTTTTTGTTTTGAAATTTTTATTATTATACTGAAATAATAACCACCCCAAAAATAATAATTTTAAATAGGTTATTTCAGAGCTTCTAGCACTGTTTAGGTTAGATTGAGACCAGTTATACACCTTCATTTCTGGAAATCGTGAACAAACTACTCCAGAGATCATCCTCACCCTCCTGCTAACCAGTAGCAATTGCATCATTTTGACTCCATCGCTGAAGTCTGCTGCCAGAATGAAACAGTCACTCCCTCCAAAACAATGCTATTACTTTTAGACTGTTTATTGAACTCTGATCTGATTTTTGCTAGTGCAGTGCTCATGCTTCCGGTTTCTGGAAAGCACTGTGCCTAATAAACTTTACAGGAAGAAACAAACTTCAAAGCCACACATTTGCAATTATGGGGCTAGGAATAGAAGGTTTCTTTTTCCTTCCTACACAGAGCAGTAGTGGGTGTTGCAGAGTAAACCAAACTGTGTTAGTCCTGCAGCTCAAGTACAAGTCCGCTAGAAACGTTCTTAACTCATCTTTTTGCAAATACAGTTTTATCTATTTATCAGAAACGGTAGCAGCATACTGACTGAAGCATGCTTAAAAGTTTGATCTTACAGTAGACATTTTAGAAGATAACATCCTTGCTCTCTCTAGACTCACAGAAGTACACGAGGACAGCGATGTAACTGTCTTAGTCAGGACAAAAGTTAATTAGATGCAAGATTTAAGAGTATACAAATAAGCAAGGAATAGGAAAAATACTAAAGAAATGTACATAAGAGTAAAAAACATTTATTAGATAGCCAAAACTCTTATCTAACTGAAACATCTGGAGTACATTGCTATGCGACTCCATTTTATATTTTGTATCAAATTCCTTCAGGACTGCACAGCACGAGAACACAGTCTATCCAGTAAATACAGACCGACCAAGACTTTCAGTAACACAAAGCTATTGCTGAACTAAGCATTCTCCCCCGCCAAAAAGCTACCTCCCTTGCAAAATAAAATAAAAGAAAAACCCCAAAACCCAAACAACAAAAAACCCACCCCTCACAGGAAGTTACTACTATTTATCCTACTGTAACTTACAAGCACAGGTAACTAAATTGACTTCGAAATACTTATCAAAAGCTAGTGTCTGAAAGACTAGTGTTATTGATATACTTAAACAGTGCATTAATTAACATGTCTAAACAACCTGACATACCCTAGGCTATTTAATTTTTTTTTAAGTTTGTCAGCAGAAAGGTAAGTTTAATTTTCACTGACCAAATTGTACTTTACCATCAAAAGTTACGAAGTATAGTTGAATTCTGATTTGAAGCATTAGGCAAGACCACCTAAGACTTCATGGTAAGACTATTTCAGCTCAAACAGTTAACAGTTGTCAAACTTAAGAGTTATCACCTTTTGCCAGCTGTCAGCTGGGAAGAACTGGATAAAAGTCTTCAATGCATAGCTTAACAATGCATTTCATACAGTTTATAGAAAAACACAACTATGAAGTACTTTGCAGGCACCCTGCTACCCTGAGCTCTACCACATTTTCCCCCCTCTAGCAGCCTGACTCCGTTGCAGTTACACAAGATCAAAGCAACACTTTGCTTCAGACACCACTCCACCTCTGAAGCCATCAGACTCATTAATGACCAGCATACTTTCCACCATTCATAAGCACTACGGATATTTGCACAGATTCAGAAAGGATGAAGACGCACTGCATCCAGGGCAACAAGGTGAAACAGAACGACAGCAAGACAGGTAGAAGCTGGAAGTGGTCCGTGGCCAACCCTGCTCACCAACCCCCACCAAGTTCCTGAGTTTCTAGATACTCCAGTGAACAGAAAACGAAAGTGGTGAAAGCAGTAAGGTGCTTTTGTTTCATAACAAAGATTAGCAGCCTCTTAGCGTTAACAATGTATACTTTTACTTGAGGTAGCAGAAGCATATTCTTGATCTCCTGTCAGCACAAGCTAAAACTTCTGGAGGTTTTGCAGGTTTCCAGAACAAGTCCAGTGTTCAATACTGCAATGGACCTCACTTTTCTATTTTACATGAACAGTAAAGCTTAAACAGCAGCAAGACATTTTTTCCAAATTATTTTTTAAAAAGAAAAAAAAAAATCTATTTCCTAGAGTTTTATTACACTTCCCAGTCCCCTATATTGCTTCTTCATTCCTTTCTCCTCCTATTTTATTGTCTGCCTATTTTGTCAACGGAAGAGGCAAGGAAAAAAAAAAAACTCCCCATACTTGCTGAAAATAAGCCATAACTCTCCAAACTTAAATCCCCATGCCTGTAAAAGCAGTTTCTGTGCACGGCTCCTTTGCACCGAGACATAAAAACTCAGCACTCTCTATTTATACAGTCTGCGGAAGGGTAAAGGAGAATACAGGCTTTGGTTAGAGCTTCAGGAGAAGAGCTATGAAGTAACGTTTTTAAACTATTCTCACATTTTTACTGCCCATGAGGGTAAGGGGAAGGAAAGTGAGGAAATGACTTCAACAAAAGGGGAATGCAGTTCCCTTTTGAAGAGAACTAAGGGAAGTTAAGGCTCCAGGCCTTAACTTGCTGGTATTGTTTTCACATTTCTGCTTCACTGTAGTTCAAAACTATCCCTAACATTTCAGCTTCACCACCACAACTTGCTCTCAGAGAAAAGGCACCCACCACTCAGAAAACAGAGTGCTTCGGGAACTAAATCTGTATGCATTGTTCCTAAACAGTTGTGTTGAGAACAGAGTACTAAACAACTGGGAACTATCCTTTCCACAAAGTTCTTCAACAAGAAGCCATACTCATTTTGAAGTCCCTCAACTTCCTCTCAGATGTTACACACTACGCAGCAGAACACACCTTATCCTGTTCTCAACAGGCCCCAAATTCGAGGCTCCCCAAACGTTACTTCTCCTCGCTTACCAAGGACACACCGAGTACTGTTCAGCCTCTAACCTTCCAAGAAACGAAGTAGTAACAGTACCCTTCAAAGACCCAGATTAAAATGCCCTGAACTTTTGCTTCGTTTTCTTTTTCGGGAAGCCGCCGAGTGACAATTGGGTTTGGGAAACCTGCGCCAGACCCCGAGAAGGACCCCGAAGAGGGGCCCGACTCACGCCGGGTGACTCCAGGGGGCTTCCCCTGCACGCAGCAGCACAGGGGACAATCGCGATAGCTGGCACAACGACAGCTGACTCCGCACGGGGAGCGGGCGCCCAAGCGAAGGAAGAGGGAAGCCCGCTGCACCCACCACTGCCGGGGCCCCCTCAGAGCCCCCGCCCGGGCCCGCCAGCCACGCATGCGCGCAGCCCACCCCGCGCCCCGGCTGGGCCCCGGCCAAACCCCGCGCATGCGCGCCGCGCACAACCCCAATCACCGCCCCCTCAGAGCCGCCGGCCGCCCCCCGCACCGCACTCTCACCATGTACCAGGTACCCAGGATGATGGTGCCCGTCCGCACATGGCAGCAGCCGCAGCAACGGGTACTGTAGAAGCGGTCTCGGCTCCGCTTGAACGTCATGGCGGTGGCAGCAGCGACGCCAACCTCCCGCCTCCCAGCCCGCCGCTCGCCCTCTCCAGCCACTTCCCCTCCAGCTGAGGGCCGCTAAACCCCCGCGCGCGCGTCACTGCCGCTCTGCCCAATCAGCCGCCGACAGCGGGGGCGCGGGGGTGTGCCTGCGGGAGGGCGTACGCATTGCCACGGGAACAGGCGATTGGCGGCGCCGCGGGCCAATCACAGCACCCCTGGGTGCGACGCCCTGTCGTTTACCTGCGGCGGCCGGCTGGCGCTTACCTAAGGCGAGGGGTGCCCGCGGCAGGGGGTGTCCCCTCTGTCCGCCATGTTGGAGCGGGGCCCCTGCCCGCTGCCGCAGTCTCGTCAGGGCTGGTGCTACTCCGCATGGTGGATCCCGGAACAGCAGGCCCCTAGCCGAGCTCGCCTGGTGTTTGGGGAGCAGTTAGTGGTGCCTCCCAGCACAGTGTCGGTGAACATTGACTCGGCCTCTGAGGCAGGCAACTAAAACCCTACCGGGAAAACCGTGTTTTCCAGCGATAACCCTTTCTTCCTAGAAAAACTGGAGTAATTTTCTCCTTAGTAGAGCCTGAAGCGGCCTGTTTTGGTATACTACCACCATCCCATGGCTTTCGCTGAAATTCAGCCAGTACTGTAGGGGGGTTAATTTGCTTATTATTTTCTGTTAATTCCTTGGATTAAGTTACTAATAGCATGTGTTGCATGCTAAAAGGGTGTGTGATGAGAGGTGAATTTAGTCCACAGGGAGGCTTTCCTTTTCTGTAAGTCAAAAGTCCCTGTTTCTGAGTGGTTAATAATACTACTTCATTAGTCCCACTGAAAATTGCAGGTGCTGCCAGGTGCATGTGTTAATTAGAAATAATGTGTATAAACCCAAGAGCAGCCTTCATACCTGTATGTGATAAGAGGTTGCTCCACCTCTTAACACAAGGTCTCCTGTTCCCATATGAAGCGGGACCTATAAACATCCTCTGACCCAAGGGCAGGCAGTGGTTTCTGCAGACCTAGGCTGTTGATACAGATAGGCATAGTTTATTTTAACCCTGGTGCAGCTGCAAATATTTCCTTTTTGGCCAATTTGAGTCACTCATAGAACCATAAATATTTGCTGTGCATATATACGCCAAGGCGTACGTCATATGTCAGTGTTAACACTGAGGTTTTTCACTCTGAACAATGAGAAGGTAATAAGGGTGACTGAACTTGTCCTTTTGATATATTCCAGATCCTACAATTAACACATTTTATTGTTTTAGCTACTCTAGTATACTTTTAAACATGAGCTGTTTCTGAGTTGTTTGAAATGATTTACTTAAAGGCTTTAAAACTGACCTTTTTATTTTAAATCCCCTGTGTTCCATAACTGGTGTTTTTCTTCCCCAGGGCATATTTCATTTTTGAATAAACATGTTGTAAGTGCTGCTAAGACTGCTCTAATGATCCTATTATAAACTATTGCTTGTTTCTTTAGTGATCCTAATGTTGTTGGCCCTGTGCACAGATGCTTAATTATCAACACTGATTTAATGTAGCAAAACTGGACTAATTTCAATCAATATACATGCATGCATGTAAATAAATAGAAAAGGAATGTGCATTTTGTTGTAATCAATCATTGAAAAAATCAGTTTTCTCACGGATGGCACCTTGGGAAGCCTAAGACAACTGTTTCTGCACCATGCACGCCTGAATTGATTACATTGTTCCTGTGGAGCTGAGAGTCCCTCCTGTTGATCTGCCCCTGTACAACAGAGGAATTCGCAGGACTAGAGTGAGTCAGAAGACAAAGCAGGAGCCTCTTGCTTGAGCTTGGGCATCCACTTGGAAACACCTAGATTCGATTTGCAATTCAAATGATTTGTGAGGGCAAGTGTTCCAACTATGTCTTGCAGTTGGACACTTTTCCTTCACTAGTATCACTGGCAGCTCTCATGTCAGGCTCAGATCTTCAGGGCTATTTTCATGAAATGAAAGAAATCTTAATTAAGTGTTCATATCTTTGTCAGCCAGGCTCAGAATAAAAATTGATGTGATTCCCTTGAGCTTCGCTGCTTGTTATACCCTGCAGACAACAAAGATACTGGGAAGAGTAATGTGAATGTCATTTAACATCACAAAGCAGTTTTCCACAGCAGGATAGGCTGATGTGGAACTATTGAGTAGGCACAGAAAAAACGCTCCACTTTCTCCTCCTCTCTCTCTCTCAAAAAAAAAAAAAAAATTAAAAGAGCATTTTGAGAATGATTACGTTGTTTCGTGTACTTGGGGAAGAGAGAATAGGTTAATGATTTTAGTCCTACCCTCTATGAAAGATTCCGTTTCTTTCATGCCACAAGCAACCCAGATGACCTCAGGCAAGATACTTCCTTCTCTCTGAGCCTTAATTCTCTCCCATTTGCTAGTTCAAAGAGGATTTGTGAGGCTAAATATATTGAAAATTCTGAAGCTCAGCTTATGGGCAGTAGCCAGGGCAAAATCTCCAAGAGACAGAAAGTACTGGTGATAAACTTTTCTTCCCAAATATCGAAAAGACCTTGACATTGTGGGAGCAAATTGTCCACTTCCACAACACTAAGAGCAGAAAGCCCTACACTTATCTGCAAGTCAGAAGCAGCTGCAGAAGAATGATTCAGATTACCAGCATGACACTTAACTCCTTCCCTCTCAGCAGGTAGAGAGGGAAGGAGTTTTGTTCCTTATTAGCCAAACTAGTTTTAGGTCTTTCAAAATCCATGTCTAGACAAGAGATTTGAACTTCTGTCTTGAGAGGGCCTGACAATGTTTTACCAAACACAAGATGTTTTTGAATAATCATATTTGAAAAGAAAACATGGGACAGCAGAATGGCTAGGATCAGGTAAATGCGAGGCCAGGTTGCATTCCTCTTCATCCGCTTGAAAATACTAAGTCCAACACCTGCAAGATGTCAAAACAGGCAGCACTAACACTGTTGTATGCTGATTTTTGTAATTCCACAGTCTCTCCCTTTTGTGCCATTCTACAGTCTATCCTGGCTAAACGTTGTTGGTTTAGACTTAAACTGTAACCATTACTTCTCCTTTGCATGCACTGAACTATTGCCAGGTTGCTTATGAAAGATGAGGTGTTATTCTGCTTCAGCATTTACTCTATATGCGTATGCGAAGGGAACCTACCGACCATAAGTTGATAATTGCACATAACCTTCACAGGCAGAGTTCATACCACTTTATAATGAAAATATCATCCTGCTTGGGGTTGGGGAAACTAAGGCACAGTGAAATGAACTTATTTTACCACAAAGGCTAGTGAAAGCGACAGGAATATCAAGCAAGTCTCCTGTCCAGTGGCTTCTTTGCCTTGAAATAAAAGGTGCAGTGCAGGACATGTTGGAGTTCTTCCATCCCAAATAGCCTTGACTATAAGGGTAGTAACAAGCTACCTCTACAATTTTTTTCTATATTTTTTTTTCTCTATGCATGTGTCTGCTACTCTACATTATAAAATATAAAAAGAGGAAAGGTGGCTTTGTTTTTCAGACTTGGTTATTTTCAACACTGATCAAGCATTTTTAAATTAAAAAAGCCGCTGGTTTTCAACATCACAGAGAGACTAATGTCTTTACATCAATACTGCAGTATATAACACAGATCCCTTCAACAGAATTTAAAAAAAATCAATAGAACTGGTGCAGAAGATGTGAAAAATATCTGGGCTGGAAGCATGAACTGGCTTTTTGCTTCCTTAAAAATGATGAGAACGTATTGGAGTAAAAGCAAAGCATTAACATATCCATGAAGGGAAAAAAACCATAAAAATAAATTAGTCGGGAGGGAAACTTCCCTGTTGGTGACTCATGCCGTGAAATCCTGGATATCCTGAAGTCAGCATTAACAAATTTTACCAGCCTTTTTCTCCAAGATGTATTCTGATAGAAGAAAACAAGTTGATTCAGAGTTCAGTGGTTTCTTGATAAAGAGATAAAAAAGTAATAAGAATGTATCACGATGAGTTTTGGGGTTATTGGATTTTACTTTTGTTTATTGAATTAATCAACATCACTTCGGGATTCCTAATCTAATGTTCCAAGCTTCTGTACTTTTTTTTCTAGCTGATTGCTGTTAACAATATGAATTATCTTCTACCAGCAAGAGTCAGTTTAACTCAGTTCCAAACCTTTTAAATCATAACAGATGGATCAGAAAGTCAGGGTTAGAAAAGCAGCTAAAATATGACAGCATGATGTAAATCTTTTATTAGCAAAGACCGCATTTCTGTGTTACTTGCTGTACGCTCAGGTTTTCTGAATATCAAACTGAATAAAAATTGTATTCATTATCAAAATCTGCTAAACTAAAAGAGCCATCGTTCATTTATAGCAGCCTTCGTACAGCTGAGGAGCTATAAAAATGTCTAAAAACAATGTAATCTAAAATTGTACTTTCATTACATTTCAGATTTCAGGTATCTCAATACTTTCACATGAGCAAAACTGAGCACTGGAAACAGGAAATGTCCTGTATCTACTGGCAGTTTCTCCCTTCCAGCCCTCAGCCTGGGCTTGCCTCTCCATGAATCTTGGCAGGATGAACAGGAGGAGCCTGAGGACCTGAACACTACCTGCTCAGGAAAGTAGGAAGAGTTACCTTCAGGTCATTGTTATTTTTTTACACATTGTCTCTTTGAATGGGTTTGCAGTTCAGGACGTTAGCAAAGATTTCCAGGATGAACACAGTGGCAGACAACTGATGCTGCCAAAAGTTCTCGATAAAGTTATTTATCATATCTCTGCAACGTGTGCTACACAGAACCACCACCAAAGGAAAATAGTGGATGCAAAGAGAAATCAAAGTTCAACAGGAAATAAAGTTTAACAAGTTTCTAATAGTCTCTTGATGAGATGATACAAGGGTCAATTACTGTTACATTGGCTTTTTCTCAAGAAGACACAGGGAGTTTGTTTGTGAGACCAGTGCATTACAGTGTCCTTTCAGTACGGGAGGATGTTTCCTTCGCAGATGAGAGCATCTGTCAAGCTGAATGTCAGGGGTGGCACATACTGGAAATTTGCCTTGAAAAGACCCTGGGGTGTGGTTCAGTACGATCACAGAAGGACAGGACTTCCTATATCTGATCTTTGTAGCCCGTGACTTAAAAACCTTCTCTCTTCACAGGCAGCCAGCCACCCTTGGAAAATCTGCAGTATTATGAAGCAGGCCTGTGTTGTTAGCATAGTAAATAATTACATTCTGTCAAGCAATTAGCATGTCTGATATTCCGCTCGTGCAGATATGTCAGCTGTGCCACTCATCAGATTGGGTGGAACCTTCATAATTACTGACAATGATCAGTTACAGATAATTACAGAACAGCAGGCCGAATTCCTCTCTGTGGTTGCCCCACTTAGCCCTGATGGTGTTACACCATGGTTTGAGGGTGAAGCAAAGCTTCAGCCTCTGCGTCCCCATACTGTAGTCTGCCTGTGAGTAAACACAGCTTTGTAGGTCAGGAGTTCATCAATTACAGCATCAACCACATCTTAATGCCTGAGATACTCACAGACCCATCGCTTACGGATGTGGCCCTGTTAGTAGGGGTATAGCCAACCTTCCACCTTCAAAAGGCTTCCCACAAGAAAGAGCTTCATTACAAAAATGGAGCAGACTGAGTTTAAGAGAAAGTTGAGCAGTATATTTCATCGTTTGCAGCTGCTGCTGTAACAATTAATTGCTTGCTCCTAACAAGATCATATTTTTATAGCTACACTTTATCCCACCTCCCATGCTGTGGCTGCACCAGGGGCTTGATTTCTAGCTGCTGGGCTGTCTGCAAGTGCAGGGAGAGCTTTTGGCTGTTCCTGAGGCATGTGCCGCTCAAGCAACTAATAAGTTGCTTAGGGAGAAGGCAGGGAGAGCCAGCTGGATCTGGCCCATGAACTGGCAATTAGACTACACTGGGTTGATGAATGACCATAGAGGCTACTCTAGATTTACCCTTCTAAGGGATAAGTTACATGGAGAATAAAAACATTCAGCTATAGCACAAGCAATGCTACAAGTTGCTGGAGGGATGCTGAATCTCCTGAGGATTTACACCAGTCTCCAGCTAGTAAAGATCAGAGACTAGGAGGATGAGCATATCTAGCACATTCATTTAATGCTCCTGGTGCCAGAAGCAGCATAACAGGCTGATGACCTGTGCAGAATGGTTAATTCCCACAGAAGAGAAGGAGAAACATCTTAAAAACATGGAAACCAGGAAATAGCCTGAACATGCAGTGATGAAAGGAAGGGGAATTTCCTAAGGGATGCAAAGGTCTGCTCTTCAAAGGCACTGGCCATCTGCAAAGACAATTTGTTAAGCTGAGTGATGTTTTTTCAGCCTCTGAAGACTAGTGAGTGGAAGTTAGCAGCAGTTGCTAAGTGCTTTGTGTTTTGGTTTGGTTGTTTTTTTAAACTCAGCCCTTTCACTGAGGTACCAGACCCTCAGCACACTTTCCCATCCCCAGGAGCCTGTGTAGCAGCAGTGCTGGGGGATGCAGCGCTGAAAGGCTCCAGGCACTACCCCAGCCCTATCAACCAAACGGTACCCAACATACCCTACCTCACTGCTCTCAGCAATGGTACCGATACAGCAGATGAATCACACAAACAGTACACTGCCACCAAATTTGCCCTGAAGACAGCTTTGCAATTATTTAGGGAAGCCTACAACCAACAGTATTTAGTTGTGGGAGTGTATTTTCTTTGCCTACATTAGAATGGGGTTTTAAATAATGTGCTGCTATAAACTACTGAGCCCATCTGTATTACAGTGATGACTTCCCATCTATGAAACTGGAGCCAGAAGAGAAATACAGCTCTCCTGATACTGCTGATGTCAGTAAGAGTGGTACTGATGAATTTGACAGAAAAAATGGGGATTATAATTTGCTGCTGCTTGTCATCAGCACTGCAGTCAACGTGTCAGTGTTACAGGTCTTGATTGTTCTTTTACCCCAACACGAGAAGAACGTCATGAGGATTTCCTAACCATAAAAGGGTTCAGATTAAGGAAATCTCTTAAAGAACATTTACAGTACCTTGAAAAAGCTTGAAAATGAAATGGTTTTAGCCAAACCCATGTGCTCTTACTCACACACATACAAACTAATTAAATAAAACTGCTCATGAGTGCTGTGATTCAGGCAAAGTTTTTATTTTTTATTATAAAAACAATGAACATTTGAAATACTGTAACGCTGAAATAAAACAAAATTACACAGACATCAAAAAGTTTGCAAGCAGATATAGAGAAAAAAAGCAGAAGAAATCTGGAGTCAACAGATCTTGTGAGCTTTATCTCCTTCATTCTTCTATTATTTTTTTTTTCTCTTTTTTTGAACAACAGAGGTTATCTTCAATGCTAAACAAAGACCTTGGGAAACATCCTGGCCCCGATGAGGTCAATGAATGTTTTCCATTGGCTTCAGAGACAGCAGAACTTTACTCATTACCCACATACCCATTAACACATCTTCTACATCTTTGAACTTGCTGTACTTGTTTCTCCAGTGAGGCCATATATTTTCTTGCTATGCATCTGCTCCAAACCACTTACTTTTCAGGTAACAGCTCTTTGGTCTATTCAGCCCTTTCAATTTCAGGGCACACTGTACAGCTAGCTACCCCAAAAACCACAGCACAAGAGAACTGCCCTTTAAGATACAGTAGCTAAACTCCAAACACAAATACATTGCTGCAATTAATTGCTTCTCTGAAGGATACAGCTGCTTTGTCAGCTATGCAACAGATGAAGGGTATCAGGTGAAAGCACTGAGCTGCAGGTAAAGCTCAGACAAGCCGGCATCAGGGACTGGGTGGCTGCGATGGCAGAAGCAGAGAGGTCTCTAGCTCAATGATGCAAACAGGAGTGCTGCTGTAGTGGTGTAAAGCCATTAACATCCCTGGCTACTCAGTGTCCTAGATGAAATGAGTTTCCCAGCATCAGCCCGATGCCTATGAATGTGCATATGTTCATCTGTGTTACTAATCTTCCCACACAATCTCCAAAGGCACAAAGTTGAATGCAGATGGAGATTTGACAATCACTACGTCATCCTTCGAGGCAGCACTTCTAGGATGGGTGGAGGCACAGTCTCAGGACCGTCTGAAGAATCCCTCACAGCTACCACCAAAGCTGCAACTCCTCTAGGGATAAAGAGCTTCAGCTTTCGCTGGTGTCAGCTTGGTGCTGTTTATAAACTGCAATATTCATTTGTAACACATACCCTCCTCCATACTATATGTCCTCTGACAATGAGAAATACACACTCTTCAGTAAATACTAAAATTACATTTGTAAAAAATTCATTCACAAATTTAGTTTATATTAGAATATTTAAGTAGCAAAATAATAAAAACTTCCAAACATCAGATTAAGAAAAATTATTTTCAAAAGTTACTTCAGTCTACTATAAGTACGAATACAACATGCTTTGGACACACAGACTTTAAACTTTAGCCCACCATGAAATCTGAGGAGAAAGAAAGGGTTTAGACCATCTTTCCAAATTAAGTTTAAAACATCCTTTAGAAATTTTCCCTTGTGGAGCAAGCTAGCCTGATGTGGCGTGAAACGTATAAATATGTCAAAGTATGAGGCAAAAGTCTGACTGTAGCAGCCAACATGGATTTAGAAGATTTAGAAGGTTTGAGGATGATCCATGTTACTCTCCCTTTCTCTCCGAACAGTGCTTGCTTCTGTATGTTACTAGCCTGTCGATGAGCACCTCTGCAAAAATGCCAGAGGAGACCAGACTAGCTGGTGGATCCTCCATGGGACTGAAGTACAATCACAGTCAGGTACGTTCCGACCATTTCTACAATGGCATATAACATATACAAGCTGACAAACAACATGACTGAAAAAACTGAAAAGACTTAATGCAACCAGTCAAACCCCATTCAACATCTTTTAATCAAGGGCAGCAGTTTGTAGTGAACAGCCACTCTGTTTCAACACCACCTCCTGTGCACAGCGTGCTCATTCTCTCCGTTCTCTCACACACTCACGCTCTCTGGCTCACTGCTCTTCTCCTTTTCCTCTCGCTGGGAGGTCTCCTAGAGCCTCTCTTGACTTGGGGCTCAGTGCAGCATCTCAGAAAGCAGAATCCTTGCAGCTCACTGGCATGCCTGCCCCATTGGGTTGTCACTCTGGCAGCTGCGCAGCTCCCTCAAGTCTCTTTCTTCATTTTCTTCCTCTTCCTCCTCTCCTTTTTTCCAGGTACACCTGCCATATAAACAACAGGGCCCAGTGCACAAACCTTCTATGTACAATTGTGTCCCTGGGAACTGCGGTTTTTCACCTGAAGAAGGGTATTTTGGGGTTCTTAGAGGTGTTTTACAAGGGCTGCCTACTTCCAAGGGTAATCCAAAGTCATGAGAAGGGCTCTGGATGTTTTTAGTGGGCTCTGACTCACTCACACATACATTTGCTTCCGGTTCACATTTAAAAGCACTGTGCAAAACCTGCTCCCACTAAATGCAATAGTTTTGCTTATTAACTCTGACAGGAGCTGGAAGCCATTTGTCATAGATAAACCTCTAAGTATTACAGAGCCTCTCTAAGAACTAATACATACAGCTAAAGGAGAAGCATTTCACATATTCACTTAAAAATGCAGTTGTGAACACTTCTCACTTCTCAGATTACATGTTATTCTGAAACCAAAGTTCATCAGATATGCAAAAACAATCACTTACCGTTATTGGGTGAATTATTAGCAACATCCAAGGGTTTTTTCAAGGAAGAACGTAGCAGTGATGCAGTCTGTACCATAGATACCAAGTCCCTTGGGCCTTCTTCCATTCTTGCTTCCAAACCTTGCTGCAGCTTAATTGAAACAATATGCTTCACTAAGGTTATGAGTTAAACGAAGCATATACAAGTATAAAATATGAGAGAAAATGTCATTATTGAAGGGAATTAGGGTATTTAAAGAAACTGCAGGACAAATTAGTTTTTAAATTATTAGAATATTCTGGCATGTCATCTACTTACCTCCTGTTTATTTGTTTTATAAGGGATTAAAATGTTGAAATAGTCTTTCATTACCACCTTTCCCCTTGTTTTCTCTAGTGAACAGAAGAACAAGATATACTGAGGTGGAAGTACTGTAATTGTGTAGTGAGACTTAAGACTAAGATGCACCCAGTGACTGACCACAGTTTGCAGAAACACTGCAGGTAGCACAAGGAGTGTGATGAGCAACTTTGTATATCTGGCTTTGTAAGCAATTTCATTTTTTTCTGTCCATCTCTGAAGGATGAGCTTGTACAGCAGCAGACACCAGCATTTGGGGCTGACGTGCAATACAAACTCCTTCTGGCCCATCATAAACATGGCAGAAGAAACAATGCTGTCCTAAGGAGTCTGAACAGCACTATTAATACTATTCATTAAGTTACATACAAAGCTAAAGCAACTAATTGGATGTGCAAGAGAGAGAGTGGCCTGGCAGCATTCTGGTAACTGATGGGCTGTCCTAATGATCATGTGGATTGTGGTCATTGAATTAGTTAAAAGCTTTTCCCTTAAAATGGGAGCATCAGGAGTTCAGGGAGCAAAATTATCCTAAGGATCAGAAGAGACCACAGGTGTGGTGTGAGGGGAACACAAATGATACTATACAGCCATATGAGTTCAGAGCAACATATTAAGCAGCAAGTGAATTAGGACGTTTTGGGGGGTATCCCCCCTCATTTCTCATTTCACTGAGCAGCAAAGACATCACGGCCCAGGACTGGTCCAAAACCCAGTCAACACTGTTCCTTTGTACTTCTCATCCCAAATGAGCTGACATTTTCCACAGCCTTTCTCTGTTGCACTCAGACATTTTATCTCAGTAAACTTTTCACTGGTATAACGTTGGTCTCGCTTTATCTTCACTGGCTTTTGGGAACCACCTTTGCATTACTGTTAATATCTCCAGGTGACCTTCTGCTGTAAATAAAACACAGCCCAGTTGTATGCTAAACTTGGAGTGCATCTGACCAAGAAAGCTTTTTTTTTTTTCCATGATTAAAACCATCTGCTCCTCTTTGCATTGCAAAATGAAACTTCTGTAAACAAGTTAGGGAATACCACGTTGCAAAAACGCACTGGTTACCATGCTCACCCTTCTCTTATGGGAGGCAGGGAGAAAAAAGGAGAGGAAGCCAGAAGATGAAGAGAACGAAAAGCCCCCCTTAGGCCACATCATCCTGCTCTTGGAAAATGAGAGCTACTCTGGGAATGCAAAATACTCACATGCCTCAGTCCAGCTCCACCCCTTGCTTCCTTCACTTCCATTTTCTTCTTCTTCCGCTGTGTTTTGCTTTCGAGTCCAGAAAGGCAGAAGCGAATGCTTGCTTTGCCTTTTGGCAAATCCTGAAAGCATCAGAGATTTTACAAGTGGAGGCCTGGGACAGCTGATTCATAGCTTTTTCAGGAAAACTATTTTACCTCCAGGAGTGTGTGCTGACAGCATACAAGCAGGGCATCTCTCTGGATAAGGTGCACACCTCAGCTTAAGACAGCTATTTGCAAAAAGCTCAGTATACTCTTCCCACTGCTGCCAAAAAGGGACATTTCCCTGGACTTCTAGAAAGCATTTACACAGCGAGCGTTCTGCTTCTACCTCTCCATCCAAGCTATGACTGTTTCACTTTCAGCAAACCCTCTCACTTAAATAAATAAATATGTCCCAGCCACCTGAGATGGTGTGAAAATTAGTGTCAGCTGTGGACTCAACACCTCTTTTAAGTATTGAGGAAGCTCAGCAGCAGTAGAAAGAGTTCATTCACGCCGTGTGGTGAACACCCAATATTTGCCACTCAGGACAGCAATGCCATCCAGATGATGAACTCCCACAACCAGCCAGCTCCCCCCAACCCATCTCACATGTCCTGCAGGTGTGTCCCCCAGCTCCAGCTATCTCAGACAGGTCAGTGGAGTGACCACGCCAAGCGTCTCCTTCCAGTGTGAGAAATCCCCCATGACCAGAGGAGCTTGGCTCCAGCACTGAACTGGACACTCCAGTCTGGCTGAGACTGACCCTGTTGGAGTAGGTCTCCCCGGGTCATCAACGCCACTGACTCACCTTCTTCTTCTCGTCCCCCATCTGATGCTTCTCCTCATCTCCTGTCCAGTTTCCCCACTCTTCCGTGGGAGCCTTCCAGTCAGAGTCCAGGTCAATTGCGGAAGGATTATCTATTTGGACAAGCACATGAATGAGTTATGTTGAAATCCATACTACTTCCTAGTGTTACAGAAGGGTTAAGGTTTAATCGTAAGAACTCAGAAGTACTCGTGCACCCTACGTTTGAACAGTTAGTATACCTTGATTGTTTGAAACTAATCTTTGTATACTCGTAAGCAATAAATTCACGTTCTCACAAAGAGATAGCACTGAAGGATGAAGGAAAACCGGCCCAAGGCCAGCAATTCCAGGCCAAGAAAGAGTAAAGAGACCGAGATGACCTGGTTTAAGACCATATACGGGGACTACAAAGGAGAACTCTAGTCCACTGAATAGAGGAGTGGGCAGATCTGCAGACCCTTGAGACCACCGAAGACACATGCTCTGGACAACTGGGCATGCACGAGGGGGAGGGCAAATACTATAATTAGTATTGGGTAATCTCATTAATATGTATGCATTTTCTGGGAAATTTGTTAAATATGTATACATGTACTGCATTGTAAGAGCCACCTGAGAGGAGGAAGCTATGCACGTTAGGTGGAGTGATCCCTGCATCCAGCACTGCAATAAAGAATACCTGCTTCTTAATGCTACATTGGTGTTAAGGAGTTTCATATTCCCGAACAAAAGTCCTTCCAGCTTGCACTTCAAGAAAACAAGCTTTACAAAATTAATAGCATAGCTTCTCAAACATTTTCTTTTGATTTCATGGAGAAGGATTCAGGCACGTACAGAAACACCGACAGACACAGCAGGCTCTTCTACTCACTGCAACACACCATCCTTACAGGAACTATTTGTATGGAAGAGTAATATTAGCAAAGGATTTGTGTGTTCGTTAATGTTCTCATTGGTGTTTTATTTCCTATAAAAAACAGAACCAAGTACATTTTTGACCTCATCTCCCTCTTCCATTTTCTTTTCCTGAATGTAAGCCAGAAAGGCACCATCACGGCATAATTTCCAAAGCTCCCTAACATGCAACTCTAAATATGCATGAAATAGGTAACACCTAGCCTGCATCACTTCTGATCGTTTCATGGGATCTAGGCAAAAAACTTTTGAAAATCTTTTAGGTTTCTGTATCTGCCAGCTTCTGGTACCTTTGAAAATCTGGCCACAAGTTGTCAGCTGCCTCTCTGCAGAGCACTGGCAAATGACCCTCAGGCAAGAAGGCAAAACAGACCAGCCTAATTCCTTTGCCCAAATTGAATGACGTGCAAAAAAACAGATAAATCAGCATAAGATGTTGAAAGGACTACTTGATTATTTTTTTTAATAGCTTGACTGTAACAATCTTAAGCCGTATCCTAACAGGGAGAAAGACTTGGAAAACAAAACATATAATAATAACTCTTAGCTGATCATGTCTCTTAAAATAAAAACAAACACAAAAAAACCCTAAGCTAGATGGAAAAACTTTTAGTTGAAGCAGGGCCAAACCAAAAGCATGCTGGGGATGATAAAAGAAAACTGTTTCCAAAAAGTTCCTCTGTCCAGTTTGCTGCCAAATGTTATAAACATGATTATAAACATTGCTCAAGTTTCTCAGTTTAAAATCCATGCCCTGTACATAGACAGTATTTCTTTCCTTCTTCAAAAGGGATAGGAATAAGTATTTTGGAACGCATTCCCCAGTCTTTTAGGCAAATGAATGCACCTAGATTTGAGAGATGCACAATACACATGAATGAGTTAGATGTCTGAAGAACAGTTTGTGTAAGCTGTAGCATGGGATACCACCACCAAAATGCTTCTGCCACTTCTCCCCAGCTAGGCTACCTGAGGGTCTGGCTCACAAATTCTGGACAATTTATCTGTCATGGTTGAAGGCAATACCAGCCTGCACTCCCCACCCCATAACTACGCCACAAGGTACATCAGGGTGAGGACACAGCAAGTCCCAGCTTCTCAGCCCATGTGGTGCACACTCTGCCTCTGCACTAATATACCACAAGTGTGTCTTGGCAGCAAAAAGTTAAAAGCAAAACTGTGGTGCTACTGCTAGTGAGGAGACAGATTCTGGCTACCAGGAAGGTACACAGCATGATGCAGGGACTGGTGAAATGGCACCGAGACTTCCAGAATGACAGTTCCTCCCGAGCTGCATGGCAGCAGCTCTGCCGATGGATGCTCTCATGGGTGTGGCAAGCAAAATGGACTGTAACTTAAGGAAGACACACTGGAAGCCACCACTCTCATCTTCACTTATTTAACCTCTGATCTCTCAAAAAGTACATTTATGTACTTATTTTTAAGCATGAAAATCGTTTTAATGGCTAACTTCCTGCAACGAGCTTATGTTCATGCTTCGTCCTTGTCATGCAGGTAAGCATGAAGCTCAGGCAGGCAGCAGTGAGTCTGCCTCATCTCAGAATTACTCTTCCCAAAGCATTATGTGCCAGGGGTGTTTAAAATCAACCCAGAGTAAAATTAAGGGCAATATAAGATTCTTTACAATTTGCTGGATTTGATAGGAAAATTGGATTAAACGTACTTATCCTAGAGCACTGGTTTAAAACCTTTCCTCTTGTGTGGCATATTTCCCTTCTACAGTGACATCTCCTGGAATGTCTTTAAACTTTGAATATTCTCTGGTATTTTTGTATCAGCAACTGGTTCCTCTTGAGTCATAAATCCTCTCACAGGCTAAACCGGTCAGTATTTCCTTCAGTATGAGAAAACCACAAACACAAAAAGGGATGTGCAGCAGCATGTACTCCTGCTCACCTGGTGGGTTTAGCACTAATGGAGGTAATCTCTCCCCACACATCTATAGACCAACATCTTGATAATTCCTGCTGTTCATTTCTACAAAAGCAGTCCTGTAAAATGCCATTTTCCAACTAGCTTCTTACTTGCCACCCACCTCAGTCCCCCAGCAGCCCTACCCAGACAAAGCTGTACTTCCCTGTTCCCTGCTGGCAGCAAACACGTCCCATATAGAGCATGCATTTCAGGGCCAAGGTCATTTCCACATACCCCATGTAATAAAGATACTTTAAAGTCCTGAAGGGCACTATGTTGAAGGTGTCTTCAGAGATCAGGGAGGCTGCCCCTGCAGGCAGGAAGTCCATCCCAGCACCGACCACCCGAATGCCCTTGGTCTCCAGCTGTCCGGGCAATGCCAGTGAGCAGCTGGCTGCACCCTGGGAGGGGTCACAGAGCAGGCAAACAGGGTCCTGCAGCAGCAGGGTTTGGTCAAAAGGGACAGTCATCAGGTTCTCCACAACATCTAATAGATAAGGGTAGAGTACTCTATAGGCTGAGCCTAATTACCTGGATGGAAACCAAAACGGGAAGGTACTGCAGCAAAACTCAAGTCTGTGCCACTGAGAAGGAGAAAACTGTAGTTTTGGATCCTGTGCTATCAGCAGGCCTCTGGCATGCTCTCTCCCAATACGCTCAAAAAAAACTTAAGAGAGAGCAGCCCTTCATCTGGCCGGGCAAAATTCTCAGTGGATTGCATATTGTCCATGGCACTAAGTCCCTATGTGGCTGCTGTAGAAAACCCATCCCTTTGCAAAGGGCAGCTGGCTGTGTAAAGAGCCCAGTTCTAACCAAATAATTTCTAAGCCCTCACTTGTAGACCAAGTGGAATCCATTCAGTGCAAATGGATAGACAATTTCCAGTCTAAAGCTTGCATTTATGTTACAGGTCAAAATTATGGCTACCACCAGCTGGGTGTAGGAGTCCCTCATTTGGCACCTTCCTCTAGCATAAATCAGTAGATGCAAAAATAAGTCCCAGACTGAAGACTGCTTTTAATTGAAAGAGGCTTCCTAATCCCATGGCACAAAAGAATTAAAATTAATTTTAACCCCAGGACAAAAGGAAGGATGGGAGTCAGGAGACATGGGAGCTTTCTGAAGGTTCCAGGGAAAATCTGCCTTGGCAATCAAGAAGGATTCATTGGGAAGATGCCAAGTCACAGGTAAAAAGACAGCCCTCATGGTCGTGAGACATGCTGCATTTGTGAAGCAGAACATGAGTCTTCTGAGACTGCCTTGCACTGCTGTCTAAAACAGGTCCACTGCACTCAGAAGCAGACGCATGGGATAAAATTAGCATTTGCTTGCCTTGGAACCAGACACAAGTGCTCTAAAACAGCCCAGCCAGCTGCACTGTGTGGGTTACACATTTTGTAAGAGGAAAACCAGCCACAGCTTATAATGTGTTTTTTAAGACAGCTAAGCTTAATTACACAAATATCACCAAAGGGGCAGCAGCAGACGCATGGTATAGGTGCACAAAGGCAGCATTGGGAAATACGTGCTAGCAGTAAAGCCGTTGGAAGTACAGCTCGGGAGGCAGAGCAGGAGGATCCAGAACAACGCTGCAGAGCAAGTGAGAAAAGCGCCTAGCAAAACCAGAGCAGTTCCCAGGCTCAAAAATAAAGTGAATTATACCAGAAGCAGAAGAGATTCACCTCCCTTTCTTTTCTCTTTGTGGCAGGGATGAAAAGTATACAAACACTAAAGATGAGCAGGAAAAAATCAAGATGAAAGAAGCTGCCCACTTTGGGGCCCCCTTCTCTCATGGAGGAGTCCTGGCCACCTCAGCCGCCCGGTGGGACTGCAGGGACTGCAGCCATTACTGCTAACCATGTGGCTTCAGCTCCAAGACACTGAATACCCCTAGCTAACGAAGACTTAGATGGCTGAGGATTCATTGTTTTAATATGCAGACAATGACTGATGACAGAATGAGAATTACAGAATTCCTGAGGTTGGAAGGGGCCTCTAGAGACCGTCTAGTCCCACCCACTGCTCACAGCAGGCACAGCTACAGCAGGTTGTTCAGGGATGCAGCCACCTGGGTTTTGAATATCTCCAAGGGCGGAGACTCCACCACCTCTCTGGGAAACCGGTTCTGCTGCCTGACCACCCTCACCATAACAAAAAGCTTTTTCTTATGTATAAGTGGAATTTCCCGTACTTCATACCTGTTGCCTCTTGCCCACTCTCTGTGCAGACCAGGGGCAACCACCCCATCAGGTGTTCGTACACATGGATCGACCATGCCTGTCTTGTACTGGGGAGCCCAGAAATGGGCACAGCACTCCAGATGTGACAATGATTAAGAATGAACCATCAGCAGCGTGTATCATTAATGAATGCCAGCCTGGCAGTGTGTTGTTTTGAAACCTGCCTGATTTATCAGTCTTTTAAACGCTCCCATAACACTTTTAAACGCACCCATAGTGAATACTCAGGTCCCTAACTACTAACTCCCCCTCTCCCTCTGTGTATATATGCTTTCACTTGTGACAACACTTAAGCCTCAAACCTTCTGTGAGTTGGGGTGTTATTGCTGGTGCTGCACAGAAAGATAACCCGACACGGAGCGGGGAGCCAGCCAAGGCTGCTCCGTGGGCTGGGGCAGAGGCAGGAGTCCAGCATCCAGCTCCTTCTTCTGTACCAGCCCAGCACGGAACAAAGAAACTCATTAAATGCACTGGTCTGGATTTGATAAAATGACCCCAGCTCATATTCAGGTTATGAATGGCATTTTTTTTAGTTCACAGGCCTGCAAGAGCTAACAGGCCTTGTTTAACTGTCAAAGAGCTCATTTTGCCTGCAGTGCAGACCTTAACGCCAACCATTACCTCATCTGGGCTCAGGGAATACATGTTCGCGACACTCCCCTCTGCATCAATATCAAGGCTGACGAGTCAAAGGAAAAAAACTACTATTACTAAGAATCAAGCCGTAAGGCAGGCAGAAATCCTTCCATTTCTGCTTTCAATCAAAATGTTTCTGCTCCAATGTTCCCAAGAGCAAGCTGCTGAATTTGCTCCTATCTGTTCTGCTCTCAGACGGACATGGCACCAAAAAAGTAGATCTCTGGCCCAGCTTTGCAACCGCAGATCAAAGCCAGAGTGTGCCAAGCGTGACATGCTAAATGCAACGCAAGGGAAGGCAGCTGAAGAGCTACCTACGTCGCCTCCCTCCTTCCCACACCACCGGGCAAGCCTGGGCTCAGAAGGTACAAAGGGCCAGGCGCTCACCAGCAGACACGTGGGGCTAAACAAACAGCACTAAGGGAAGGGAGTGCTTGGGGCTGTTATTTTTTTGTTTGTTTGTTTTGTTAAGCAAACGATGCTATTTATAAAATCTTCTGATGGCCAAACTGAAGCATCTGCTGCAGAGTCTCAGTTACGACTGGGCAGAGAAGCAAAATGACCAAGGCCTTTTCTCCTCCATGTATTCGAACCAGTCTGGGTTTTTCTGTAAGGCAGTCAGAGCTGCTAGAGCAAGAAGGGGTCTGCTCGGCTCGTCAGCCATCATTCCTGCAAAAGCAGGGTAAGGCTTCCCAACAACAGGAGTATAAATAGATACTTCACTGGATCCTGACCAAAAGGTCAAGAGAAAAGGCCATCTAATACTCACACTGCTCATGCCAAATTATTCCAGCAACTCAGGACCCACATGGCCTTTCTAGCAGATTTTAGAAGTGAAAACCCCAACATCACCAGTCTTAAAAAGACTGAAATCCTGACTGCCAGAGTCCACTGGAGCTGGATTCTGCATCTGGATTCTGGGTATTACAGACAAAATTTCAAGTCTTGGCAAAGGTACCCCATGCTCCAGCAGTGCCCTGTCCTCTCTGCAGCTCTTCCCCAGCCAGCCCACTGAGCCTGAGCTGGGGGCTGCCTGGAAAGGGGCCACTCAGCTCTACCCTCCCTACCCAACTGTGGGTGGGAGGGAAACAGGATGGATACTGCAGTTGTGAAAACCAAACCCAACTTTGAACTTATTTCACAAATTCAGTAATCTGAGATGACTGCAAACATTTGGGGTTTTTTTTGAAGCACAGCGCCCATACTGTTGCCTCTGGTTCAGGAAGCCCCTGACCCACTCTCTCCTGGGTGTGGGGAGGGATCACCCTATGCTTGCCCTGCTCCTGTGCTTATCTGGCAGCAGCTGCTATATACAACTGCTGGAGAGAGAACAGTGGACTACAGGAACCTTCAGCCAGCCTCCCTACAGCTGGTCTTGCTGCCCAGAAGCTCTAATTACACTTTGCACAGCAGTATGTGTGCACCAAACAAGACCATACCTACTGCATCCTTTTTTTGTCACCTTCCAAATAAAAACATAAATAAAATGCACATTCTCACCCTTTTCAAGGGTCCCACACAGGGTGTCTGCTGCTCTGACCAAGCTCACAGCAGCTCTGGGCACCTGCCCACAACCAGACCCACACTGAATTTCTCCCTTACCCCTACCAGCATTGTGCAAATAAGTCACATAGTAAGTGGACCCTGTTTTTTGAGGCTTAGGAAACAGACCGAAAAGGGTTATCAGCATTAGTACTCTAGTATTTCAATAGAAAAAGAGCAAAGAGACGTACCCTGCCCCTGCCATGCATCATCTGCGGGGAGGAAAGTCGAGCTGGCATGCCAACAGTATCTGGAAGGACTGGCCTCAGATGATTTACTCTTCACATTACCTGCATACAGGAAAGCGTCTTTTAAAAAAAAAATAAAAACAAACAACACCCCCCTTCCAACCTAAAAGATAATCACATAGGTATATTCACATTATTAAAAACAATTAATCATGCCTTTATCTGCTTGCTATGTCACGACGCCTGGATGTTATGTAATTTAAGCCAGGCATTAATCTATGCTGCTCATTGCAGTGGATTTATTAATGAAAGCTGGACGAGGACATACATGCACGATTTATTAAAAACGACCCACTCAGGAGTGGCTACACTAACAATATCCAGAGATGTAAACTTCCGACACATCTCTGTTGGGGACATAAAAAGGGATATAGTTCCTGCAGAACAAAGGCCATATCCAGTGTATCCAGCTCCAGTTCCCACTGCCTTCAGTGAGAAGTCTTCTGCTCATTCTGACAGAAATCCCTAATTACCAAATGAATTACTCCAAGAAAAAGCACAGATGAGAGGGAGCTGCTGGTGGAAAAAGAAGATTTAAAGGGGGTTTTATGATTCTTTTCAACAAGTAAAGCAACCAGTAGGATTCATATGCCTCCCTCAATGACTCCCCTCATCCCCTTTCTAAGGCCTGCACATAGTAAGTGTTTTCTTCATTTCTTTCATAACCAGATCTTTTTCACATCTTTTCCTTGCTTCCTTTCACCTACAGAACTCCCTTGTTTACACAGTTTTGTTCTGTATTGGCTTGATTTTTTGCTGCATAAATGCAGATGTTAACAAATATTTCTCCCTGTCGAGTACTTGTACAGTAGAAATTGCTTCAATCCAAATGATACAGTGTTGGAAAACACATGATTAAATATGGCATGTTTTAAATGTCTAGCTTTAGAAGCTGTTTTCAGCGCTCTGGCTTACACTGCACATGCCGTTTTGTGCATGGATGTCTATCTATATATATCTGTGTTTGCCTTCAGCATCTCTAAAAGATTCAGGACCAGACTTTGCATTCATCAGCCAGTTGGACCTCCAGACAAATTTGAGTAGGTAGAGAGTGTATGAACCAGGAGTGCTCAGAGCCAGGCAGTGGAAAGGACTGAGAGTCACAGAGAGGCCAAGTGAAAGCCAGAAATGAGGCTCAACTTAATGCAAAACCAGGAGATGCTCCACCCTTCACAAAGCCATGCACGGAGAGGTTCCAGCTGAAAATCCCTCACTGTGCTGGAAAGGAAGCTGCTGGCTAGGCAGCCTCTAAAGAGCTGGGCGTTTGCTCCCTCCCTCGGTCTGAAATTCTCTGAATTTTGTTGGCCATCAGAACATAACAAAAACCTTCTGTGCAAGCAGATCTAACAGAAAGAATTTGCTGGGGAGGCAATGGGGTTTTTTTTATTTATTCCAAGATGAGACACGACTTTGGAAAGCACTCAATAGAACATTCTGATGTCACTCCTTGATTGCAGATGCAAGCAAGCTCTACAAGAGGGAGTGACTAATGAAATGTGGCTCCAAGGGAAAAGACCCATATGTGAGCAATGAGAGTACTTTTAAGCTAAGCATCTATTAAGATAGAAGAACTCAGATAGAAGTCCAAAGAGATACCACTCACCTATCTCCCTGGACAGCTCTGATAATGTCCCAAAGGTCACAGGACAGGATTTTACTTCTGCAATATCCCATGTTCCTGCATTTAAAAAGCAAACAAACAGTAACCCAAAATGTGATGATGACACATTCACAGCTGGCAAATGCAGTTTCTGCCTGAGTCTCCCAGTCTCATTACAGTCCTTTCATGTTCTCTCCATCCCAAGCCTGCAGCCTCTGTTGCTGGAGAAGAATCAAGCATGGAGAAATTATCTTCTATGGACAGAGAAAGTCCAGCCCAGTCACCATGTACACCTTCTCAGCCCTTCAAAACCCATGTCACACCAGCAAAGCACTTCTCAAGCATTGGAACAGGCTGCCCAGGGAGGTGATGGAATCACCATCCCTGGAGGTGTTTAAAAAACATAGATGTGGTGCTTAGGGACATGGTTTAGTGATGGACTTGGCAGTCCTGGGTTAACAGTTGGACCTGATGATCTTAAAGGTTTTTTCCAACCTAAACAATTCTATGATTCTCTGGACTTAATAAAATTCCTCACTCATCTGAACGGATGTCCCCTTTATGCACAACTGGCAGAAGTTGTCATCACTTATCAGCTTGGAATCTGGCCTTTTGAAAGCACTCAGAGTAAAAGGTGGTACTAGTGTCACCCACCCCCATCAACCCTATACTTTGTGAAAAAAGGAGTCTAGCAGACAAAGCAATTCAGGTAAGGCAACAGACCATTTTCTGAATCAGCAGAGTACTCGATTACTGCTACTGATGGTGAGTCATCACACAGCCTTCAAGCTCCAATCAATCAAGCCAACAAGCTCAATTAAGCAGTGACATTGGCTTCTGAAAATCAACCAAAAAGCAGTATTAACCCCTTTAACTTTTAACTCATAACTCTCCCGCTCCACCAAGAAGTCAGGAAGAGAGACACAAAGAGGCCCAATTACCACCTAGTGATTAATTATTCGTATTGCTCTAGAATCTACAGTATCACCCACAGTAGAATTAAAATGTAAGTCATAACTCTGCCATAAAAATTAAACCACGATGGAAACAAAAAGTCATCAAATACCAGTGAGACAGCTGTTATCAGAGGCTCCTAATCTTTAGCCTAATGGCCTGGCTGTTCATCCCTTCTCTGCTTTAAAGGTATCTGAGGTTACACAGAGAATGTCGCAGCACAACTGAGACCCAAAGCAGCTCTAAATGACCTTGGCTGGACACCAACAAGGGGTGAATCAGCTGGGAAGATGGGCAAACTGTGTAGGTACAACACAGCACTGGCATGAACAAAGTACTTCCAACTGTCAAATACCCAAACTGATTTGGGAAAGCCCTGCCTCATACTGCTTTGAAATGCACAGACAGACCCCGAAACCTAATGCTGAGCATGTGTGAGCATCCTCAGAAGGAAAAGCTTTGGTTGCAAAGGAACCAAATACTAAATACCCGTGGATAGAAACCAACTTGCACCCAACAAGTAGTCTGCAACACAGAAGACATTCCTGCCATAAAGACCCCTCTTTTCACATTGCTGGAAAATAAAAGCCAGCTAGCAGTGTTCAAAGGGGGTGGACAACACTGCCTGCAGGCAGGACAAATGCTGGTGGGGATGTACACTGCTGGATGTAGTAATTCATGAAACTTTCCCTCTGCAACGTTCAAATGTCAACACTCACCTACATTGGAAAAAACATCCTCTTCTGACTGGGAGGGCACAGATTCTTCCCGTATGGCTCCTGAGACCTTCAGCACAGTCCCACACTCTGCCTTGGCAATGAAAGCACCTTTTACACTGCCACTGGTGTCCTCTGTGAGCGGCCACACAGCTCCCTTCTCATCCCAGTCAAAGGATGGCTCAGCTGCTGAGCTACCCAGGGATGGTCTGTTGGGGTCTTCTCGGGAATAAACATCACAGGGTCATCAGTATTTTTAATTACAACAAAGAGTTTGTATAGGGGAAACAACAAAGCAAAGCCTGACCTAAACTCATCAGATCTAATGGCTATATTCCAACTGAAATTATTTGCAGATAAAATAACAGTAACGCAGAGCCCCTGGGACGGGTCACTGAAGCAGCAAATGCGAAGGCCATGTGAGAAGGAAGGCACCACATAGTCCAGCAATGAGTCCCACAGGAGATGACGCCGCACCGCAGAGGCCTTGGGCATCCCTTCCTGACTGCAAGGTGGCTCAAGGCCTCCAGAGTCCAGCTGGGGACCCAGAGCAGTAAAGGGAGAGAAAGAGAACAGCATGACCTCCAAGGAAAAAGAAAGCGAACCTCTTGGATGTTGTAGTTCAAGGCTGCCAGAGAAATCACTGCCAGGCATATGGATATTATAAATAATGAAAATTATCTCCAACATCCTTTGTTCCAAAAGACTCCTAAAGCACTTTATGACTCTAGCCTTCAGAATAGGAAAGCATTTTCCTGGGGCTGTGGTGGGGACGGGACCACTGCTGACATCAACCCCACCTTCACACACCTTAATGCTGCTGCTGCTGCTGCTTCTTCCCTGCTAGGAAACAGCAGTCAGCACTCGGCAGGATTAGGGCTTCTTCCTGGAAGACCACATTTCAGTGCTCTGTAAATATCCATACTAAACAGGACCACCATGATCACCTGGTTCAGCCTGCAGCACAACCCAGGCTCCAGGATCACACCAAGGACTTCAGGTGCTTCAAATGCGACTTGGTCTGCTGAGCTCCCTTCCCCTGGGTCAGCAAAGCATTTAATGCCTGCACCAGCTTAGTGTTAAACCATGCGTGGTTAACCTTCTGCACATGCAGCTGGCACCACCCATGCCAACAGGCCAACTGACATGAAGCAAGCCAAATGTAGACCCATCTACTTTGTTAGAGAGCAAACAGAGATGTCAGGACCTTAAGCCCTTAGAGACTGTCAAGCAGATATTTAACTCTTGATAATCCAAAATTTAAAAATCCAAACTCTTGATATTTAACTCTGCTTAATCCAAATGGCAGAGAAAGAGGTCTCAAAATATCTGTGTATTTTGAGATTAAAATTTGCTGTTCACTTGTGCTTCAGTTTTAGTAGAGCATCTGAGAGCACTTTAAAGTAGTCCTATTGCAGACAGTGCAGAAACACCCACATTTATCCAGCTATGTTTCCCAATTCCAAACTTTATCTTAGCTTCTAAATTACTCTAATAAATTACTCTGGGTAGGCCTGGATTAAAGAACACAATTGGAACTGAGCAAATTACACAGGTTTTTGTATACCCATTATCAGAAAACAACTTCCGTCAAGTCACACAGAAGTAACTAAGCTGTATTACATCAAGCCTTTAGCAGGTCTCGGTTCTAGCAGACATTTGCTTTCAAAGTCCTATGGGTAATGATATGTATTTTACTGAAAGCCTGGAGTAAAAGCAAGCTCCCAAAGCTGCCTTTTCCTAAGTAAACAGCCTAAGTGCGTGCAAAGATGTTTCTGCTGAATGGTGAATAGAGCAAACAGAAAGATGCTGGGAAGTGAGAAGGGGTGACAAGCCCAGCCAGATCAGGTGTGTGAACTGAGCCTGTGCATTTACCTTTTTGTTTCAGCCTTTCCTTCCTCAAGTGTCGCTTTTCTCGGCTGCTGATCTTGGTCTGCCAGACTCCTACAACGCAGAGCAAAGTTCATTTTGAAGCTAACAAGAAACTTCCTTTATTGCCTTTATTGCTTAGCACCAATATAAACAGCATCTGATAGTTTCTGATGCTGGCTGTAAAAGTGGCACCAGGGCAGCAAGTGCTGCCCCAGTCTCGTGCAGCTTCTGCCCTGTGTGCATCTCTGCAGAAATGCGTTACATAAGAAATCCCCATCACAAACCTTTCTGTCATGTCTCCTGACTCATGTAACTGTACATACTCTTCTGTCCTTTGCGTCAGCCTGATGTGACACCCCTTTCCCTCGGGGGATATGTCACAACAGAGCATCAACTGCCTTGTATGTCTGACAGGTGAAAGAAGATCATTAAAATCTTCAGTCAGACAAGATTTCAATTTACTGGCTTTCTCTAGCCTTGAACATACTCTGTCCTGCTATGTGGAGACCCTCTGCCACACAGCTGATTTCCACACGCGTTCATTCACACAGATAGTGCCACATTTTGCCTCCATCCATGTTCTCCATGACCAAGAAGTCAGGGGAGAGAATGACATAAATGGTTAATAAAAGGAAAAGCACAGTCCCTGGATTTCACCGAGACTTTTGCTCTCCGAAGCATCCCCAAATAATGTGTGAAAACAGTTCAGCTGGCTCATCCGTTCAAAAAATTAAACATCCGTAATTTTATCCATAAACATCCATAAAAAGAGAGCTGCTGCTGCTTCCCCTTCTCTGCCAGCAGCCTTGCCGTGCTCCTGACCCACGGGCCCACAGGAGGACTCCGGTCCAACAGCACCAAGGGCTTCTCTTGCTCTCACCACCACACTAATCACATTATAATCTTTTAAGCCCAGAAAAGCTTAGAATTTGTTTTTTTCAATATAACCCTTGGTGGGGTGAGGTGGAGGGGGGCTCATGGGATGCAGTGTATTTTCCAGTGAAATTCCAGCTGCTTGAGCCTTGCTAACCTCTGCCAGATTTCTCCACAGATTTGCTTGCAACCAAAGATCTTGGCTCTGTTCATGGGCATGCTAGAAATTGGCTGTGTATTGCCGCAGCGCCTTTACCAGTCGCAATCGTGAGCACAACAAAACACGGCCTGAGAAGACCGCAGCTTCACGGCAAGGGCCACAGGATTAGAGTAAGAGCATGAAGACAAGACCCCACTACCCAGTGGACCTCTGGCCACTTCAGAGATGCTTCCTCATCTGCAGATCTGCCATCCCTGTGAATGCGGTAGGGACCTGAGAAGTGTGGCAGGAAAGCTCATGGTCCTTGTCCGCACAGTTACACGCAGTAAGGAGCAGATAGAAATGGCTCTCAAACTGGCAGTTTTTCTCAGTAACGCAGAACACTAGAGTAGTAGAGAAGACCTTCCTTTTGAAATATTTCATCCCATGTTATTATTTGGTAATATCAATTGGATAACAGGAGAACCAGATCTTTTGTTACCTTCTTCCTCTTGCAGTTTGTCTTTTTCCACAGAAAGAAGATCTTTTGGCACCTCCTTGTCTGAGCATTGAGCCTTCCTCTTCTTCTTAGGCTATGGTATACAGGAGATACATGGCAGAAAGATAAAACAGGTATTTGCTGCATTTCATCATGAAGGAAAAAAGAGTCAGGGCAATAGTTTTGAAACAGAGACCATGCGGTAGTACTCAGAGAGAGCAGCAGTCGGTGCTCTCGGTGAAGTCTTTAAATGGGGGCAAAAGTCTTCCTGAGCAGATTTTATTGCAAACTCCAAAGCAATGAATGCTATAGCTTTTGGCCTACAAAATCTGATTTATCTGCTAGGTTACAAAGCTCACATTTTAGTTCAGCCACCTACTCTATTAGTAAAATTTGCATTCATCATTCCTAAGTCCTAATTTTCTTCCTATAAAGGAGGAAAACCTAAAATTATTTACCCCCTTTACAGTCAGCAATGCTGAAATCAAAAGTTAGGACCCTGCCTATACTTAACCAAAAGAAACTCCACGGAACAGCCTATTTTTAATGAACATATCTGTAGTTTGCACTAATCTGAAAGGGCACAGCAGTGGCTGAGGCCATTTTCATATAGCTTGATGAAACAGTAGAGCTAACCTTAAACCTTCACTGTTGAGTGCTCTGGTTTTAACACAGTGGTTCTTGACTCTTCCGAGGCATGATACCCCCACCAGGAACACCAGGCTGGGGGGCTGCTCCGCACTTGGAAGTGTCTGTAAAGCACAGACGCTTTCCTCCACACCCACCAGTACAAGTGCTTAATGCTCACAATAAAACCCTTGGCCAGATCCAAGAAAACGTCCCATGTCAGCTCTGGAACTGAAACACAGGAAATCCCAGCTCCCACTTCTGGGCTTGGGCCATGAGGCTACCCCACTTGTGATGGCAGTGACAGGCACTACAGTGTGACTGTGCCAGTTACTTGGTCTTACGTTCCTAAGTCACCTCTTAAGTGCTCCAACAATGGGAACAGCAAATTATCTTTAAAAAGAACTACCAAACAGGGAACATTCTTAAAACAAGTATGTGTCTTGAAAGACGACATATAAACTCTAAAGCTCTTGCAGGTACCTTGAGGAGCTTTTTCTCTCTGATGTTGACTGATGTTAGAAGCTGGCCATTCACTGGAACCTAGAAGACGGACAATAAATACATTATGGAATATATAAGTGCATGTGTGTGTATGTAAATATACATGTGAATACAACTATTTGAATACCTTCCTATAATACATACAATAGGCTGAAAGACACAGATAAATAACCCCCCATATAAATCTGGGCTAGAATTCGTGGCTTTGTTCCAATTTGAGTAATTTATTCCAAATTAATTAGTGCTAGCTAAGCCTTTATGAATGTAAATCCAGAAACTCTACATAGATTTATTCCAAAGCAGACATATTTGTGGTTTACCCTAAGATGTGTCTAGGATCAAAGTTGTTTTTCAAATAGGGTAAGCCTGTCTTAAAAAAGCAGCGTAGACAGAAGAAGGCTTATTTTAATTCTTGTTTACTGGTTGGGGTGGACCTTATGTTCCCCCTCAAGTCTATGTGACCAACCGAAAAAATAGCTTTCATCCTACTTAGATCCTGTGAAGTAAACCATGAAAATTAAGGACTTTTCAAATTATGGTTTGGTTAATGTCTTGGCTGTTTCAGGATTCACTGGCAACAACCAACCTCCAGCTACGGTGGGGGAGGGTGTAAATCTGCAGCTGAGCTGGCAAGGGCTGTGCCAGCAAGGGCCACTGCACATGACGCAGAAGCAGCAGCAACCAAGAGAAGGCAGGCTCCTGTTCTCCAGGTGCCTGTTTCCCGCCCGACAAGCCCAGGAGCATGTTGCTGAATGTATGGCACTCCTCTCACCTGCCTGTGCTGCTCTCCTTGTGCAATGCAATCCTCATTCAATGCTGCCCAGGTTTCCTTCCGTTCCATCAGACCTGTTGGGCTGCCCAGCTAAACGCAAAGCTCAGCAAGGAGCCTGATCCAGGCTGTCACCTGGGCGCTGATCCCTCCTCCACCTCTGCCCAGGGCAAGGGGTGATCGGGAGCCCAGACGCCAGGCAGGGGAAGGGAGCCCTGCAGGGAGCAACACCCCTGGCTGCAGCCCAGGGCTGTCCCCTTGGCATCAGGAGACAGTGGGCACCCTCTCACAAGCTGGTGATGAAGGGGCTTCAGGTCCTCTTGGGGAAGGGAAGAGAGCTGATGCATTCCACCCTCTACTTCTCCTCCCTTCCCTCACAAGTGACCTCTGTCCCCCAGACACTGTGGCAGAGTTTAACCACATGCACGCTGGAAGACAAAATCTGCTCGATTCAGCTGCAGAGGAGTGGTACCCGCTCTGCGCCGCCACAGATGCTGTTGCAGGGCCGAAGAATAACAAGTGCCATAAATGAAAAAGAGAGACAGAAATCCACACACACTGCAAAACGCTGCACAGTAAATCAGGAAAGCTAAAATCTGGTAGGTTTTTTAGAAAAGAAAAAGGCTCACTGGGTGGCCTCATCCCTTTAGGTGATAGGGACACCATTGCAGCTGGGAGAAGCAAAGACCCAGAGCCACCTTGTGATGGGCGAGATTACAGCTCTCTCAGGGCCACATGGAGATGGAAGGGAACTCTTTTCCACAGAGCAACAAGGTTTTGTGTGCTATCCCAAAGGCACTTGGAAACATCATCAGGACCTGAAGCAGCTTCTTCTGAGAGACGAACCAATTATTAATTAGACACCAAAAAAGTAACCTCTGCTGACGTTTGCGATGATTAGTTACTAGCAAATAAAACCCTGTGGGTGATTGCCCACGCCTGTCCCCAACAAACCCAGTGGGGCTGCAGTTCTTTAGCCTCTTAGTGCTTAGTTCTTTGGTATGTTGAAGATTTTAGAGCTGTTTCCCCCCCAAGTCTGAGAAAGGTCTGATTTGAAGTGCATGTTAAAACCAGCAAGACAGGCACCTGCATGCTGGCAAATGCTTCATCCCTGGAGGTGCTTGCTTGAAACCTGGACCAGTGACAAGCTTGTGGTAGACAACGGTGTAGCATGGACCTAGCTGGCTGGTGTTCCACTGACACACTGCAGTTATTAGGAGGGGAAACCCCAAAATTGCCAACTTCGCAACATACCACTCTGAACACACAGGCAACACTGATTCTGAGTCTTCCAGTAAAATATCACAGTAACAGGAGCCAAAATCCCTGCCCGATTACATCAGTAATTCCACCAGCTTCAAATTATAAGCTTAAACCAAGTGGTTCGCAACTCTTTTGTTTCCCTTTGCTGTCAATTGCAAACAATATAATTGTTTACAATTATATTCTTCTGAACATTCACTAGCAAAGTAATTATTTCTGTTAAAAGCCAGCCACATTTTGTAATAATTAGCAAGGCCATCTTTGGTTTGTCCCACAGGCAGTCATCTCTCTTCTGAGACTCTCAGGTTAATTTACTTGAAGTTACATTTACTCCGTAAGTCCCACCACAAAACAAACCATTTTCCACATCCTGCTCTGCTCAAAGGAAAAAACCCACTCTGCCTGCAGCAGGGAAGGAAGCAGCCTTAATAGACATAAAATACAACACCAGAGGAATTCTGGTGAAAATTTGAACCACTTAGATATGAAAGACCTTGAGCTTACACCATTCTTTCTCAGCATATGCTCCTGTCTGCTGTGTGAAAATACAAATAGATCATGTCTCAGTGAAAAATTCCTATGCAATATAACCTTGTTGCGGGTGGAGGGCTGTGACTTTCCACTATATGGCACAGGACTTCAGGAACACTGAATTTTATGGGATGAACACAAGAAGGGATGACCGGGGGAAGCCATTCAATGTGTAAACACAGTATTCCTTCCCAATCTCGACAAACTCTGGTGATTTCCCAGGTCTCATAACAAAATCTTCACTGTTTTCTAAAGGCTTTGCAATTGCATCTCCCAAAAAAAAGCGCTTTCAGCAAGACTGCCACCATCAGCAACAAAAACAGCAGGGCCAACTTAAAAGGCAAGGAGGAAGATGCTTTTTTGCCTTCTTTCAGACACACACAGAGGATAAGAGACATCCCACCTCCTCTTAGCTGCTCTTTACATCAAGATGCTTCTGCAAGCATGAGTGACTACACAGAGACAAGGAGGCGTCAAGATTAAGGACATGCAACTGTCTTCCTCCCCCAGGCTGCCATGAGTGAGCACAGCCCGAGGCTGTACAGAGCCCTCACAGAGGCAGGGAGAACTCCAGAGGGAAAACGTTGAGTGTGACAGAGAATGAGGGAAGATGCAAACTACGTTGACTCTGACAGACTTGTCTCAGCTGGGGCAGGATCATGTTCCTGGACCTTCTCTCCATATAAAATGACAGCAATCAAGAAGCTGGAAAAATTGCAGCACTGCATTTTAATGTTTTGTCAGTCTGACTGCTGTATACTTTTACTAGACAAGCACAACATTTGCTACTTAAATGATATTTCATCTGCTAGGCAAACATCCCCCTCTCTATCACTGACTAAAAGGTTAAAAATACATTGGTGACGGTCACTTACTATATCCCAGGGGTCTTCAGGATGACTGACTGGCTATTCAGCCCTAAGTACCCACCTGCACTCCTGAACCTTGTTGCATCCTTCCTCATGATCATGCAGCTGAGTGCAAGAAAAATACCAAACCTGACCACTGATTGGTGATTACCAAACAGCTTGCTACTCAGGCAATGATCTTTCAAACCTGAAATATCTGCTGCTTGTCCACCATCCTTCAGTAATCGCAGCAGCTCCCTTCCTTTCATCACCAAGTATTTTTATAAGTTCAGCTTCATTTTAGTGGAAAGGTGCTACTCTAGCCTGACCTTTTGTATGAAATCCTGCCTTTACCCAAGCCCTTCTCAGGCAGTAAGCCGGCTGTACCAACCCCACCCTACCCTATTCTTCCCTTCCTAAGCCCTTCGCATACAGGATTAGTCATGCCTCTTTACCATGCCGTTTGGCTGTTCTGAAAAAGGAATTTTCATTATTTTATTGTGAATTTTCATTATTTTATTGTGCTTAACCTAATGGACTCATTAAAGGGAAATGAATTTGTCAGGGTAATTTTTTCCTTAATGAAAAATGTAGTTTTGTACAGGGACAACACATCTAAACCCTCTGCATTAAGTGGCTGTATAAAGTTATCAGTGCAATTCCAAATACATTAAATATATGCAGAGAAGCAGAATCCGGACTTTTAGTGGAATCAGACTTAGCATATTAATTTCTACTCACATTCTGTGGAACAATAGAAAGATTATTTTTAGTTCATGGCCATTTGCTTCATGACCCAGTGGAACAGGATTTCCCCCCCACCCCCTGCCTTTTTTTTCTGTAACCTAAGGTTATATTTCTGATGATTGCTCTGAAACCTTTATTCCCTTGAGCTAGCATTTAATCTATTTTTACTGTTAATATAGTTCTACATAAAGTCACAAAGAAAGGAGGCAAAGACTAGGTCTTCAAATGTTAAAAAATACGGGTTTAATCATTAATACATAAACTGTGTACTCCAAGCCATAAAACTGTACCCCTAGATGCTTACCTTTATGCATTTCAATACTTTCACAGGACTGGTCACTTTTACAGAGCCAAACACCTTTTTAAGTGTCTATCAGATCAGGAAGCCTGCTTTCAAATTGCAGTGCCACCAACTGGTTACAGAATTAATTAAAAATTATGTGAACATTAGCTTCAGGTTCGCTAACCGCCCTTTGTCCCACTTGGGGAAGGTGCTTAAAACTGCATTCCTTAAGGAAGTCATGCAAAGGTTTCCCCAGAAGAGGGATACTAGGACAAAATAAACTCAGCACATGAAACCCAAGGGGAACTATTATATGCTTCACACATTGGAAATCTAGGAATTCATTTAAGAACATGAATAAAGATTCAGAAAAATTGTTTTCAGCTACCACTTTCAAAAAACTTTAATTAAATGGGTTGGACACTGGAAATGAACAGAAGCAAAACTATCCCATTCTTGCAGGGGGTCTGTGAACACAAAACCATTTCCAGATTTAAGAAATACTCCAATTAAATTGTTTCCTAGTGCTTATTTCCAGTGCAGAAACTATTTTTTGTTCCACCTCATGTTACACCACAAGATAAATGTGGTGGACTTAGGCCAAAAGGCTGCATTGGTACAGCAAAAGCAGCACCAACATGTGCTAAATTAAAAGAAAAAGAAAGGTTTGTATGTGTTTAGGAACAAAAAGAAATGGACTTTATAACCAGGGCATTAAATAACCTCCCTGAAACATGCTGTGTTACTACTGAACAAAATATCACTGCAATCCTCAGCTTTCTCAGTAAACCTTCAAGAAGCTGAAAACTGAGCAGGAGCCTTCATCTCTCTCGGCACCCTCTGGAATGTCTGGTCTTTGCTCCCCACATGGCACACTGTGAGTTGGGTATTTGCAACGCCACTTGCAGTCCACTGTTTGCTCTCTGAGGATGGGTTCTTCCCTCCTGTGCGCAGAAGCACTGGCTCAGCCACAGGGCAGGCGAACCAAAGCACCAAAGCGCTGCTGCTGCTGGGCCAGCCAGCAATTTGTATTGATTGCTCCATCAGCAGACAATGAGCAATCTGCATGAAAATGTGTTGGGAAATAAAAGCAGCACTGAGTTTCATTAATTCTGAATCAGATTTTCATAAATGGAAGCAGACATCCTGGCCAGTCCGGCTTTGCCATGTGGTCCTGTGGGGCTTTAACCTGGAAGACTTATTTCCTAAACCAATGGGAACCAGGTGAATGGGAAAGGACAAGCCTGCATTTGTCAAAGAAAGGATGGGGTTTAAACAAAGCAAGAGTGGCCAGGGAGACAGGAAAGCACCAGCTTCAAAGAAAATTACTCAGTCCTAATAGCTAGAGAAAGGGTAACAATGGCAGTTTGTGCTAAGGTGACAATGGGAAGCCACAAAAACATACTGGGTTCCTTAGCAAAAGAAACTCAGAGGCTTTTGATGCATGGCAGAACATAAAAGAACTTCTTTGGGCCATGCCTGCTCACACCACCAGAAACACGTACCTGCAAAAGGGAGGGAAAAGAGAGCAGGATCTTGGGTTTTGATCAATACTGTAAATATTAATCATATTAACAGCTATTACTGATATGTGTTAATACAATGTTTTCCCTGACAGAATCACTTCAGACAAATAGATTCCCAGTAGGAAAAAAGAATCTGTTGGAAGGGAAAATTATACAGGAAACACATGCAACAGACAGAATTGTCTGGGAAACCTACTGGGAATACATGAAATTTTCCCCTTCATTTGAGGCACCTGGTAGAGGAAAGAGATGGTGCTACCATCAAAAGGATGCTCCAAGAACCTCGTGGAAAAGAATGTGGGCCATCAGCACAGAAAATCTGTTCCTTCGCACATATTCACAGGGATGAAGTTGCCTGTAGGAACCCCTTGAGCACTGAAAGGTAACAAATACAGACTGATGACAAGAAGCAGGAGCCAGAACTACAGCTGTAGCCATTCATATCTGAAGGTAATTCCAAGAGAAAAATTAGAGAAGCAGCTCTGAGATGCTATGTATTGTAATATGTAATGCCTACACTACATACCCTCCCACTGGCCAGCCTTCCCAGGACGCACAAGAGGCCAGAGAGGCCATATACAGCAGCTATAAATTCGGGGAGCTGACAGGTACTTTCCTCAGCTCAGCTGCTCTTATCATCTGATGAGACGTCTGGGGAAAGACAAAAGAGTTTCCCCAGCATGAGTGGATTAAAACCACTGTTGCAAGGAGGGATGAAGAAATCAGTTTCCTGGGATTTACTATTCTAATTAATCAGAGCAGCATTACATCAAGGGATCAAGTCTCCATTTTAAGAAGGCAATTACCAAACCCCAACACCTTCTAGGATACTTACAAAATCAATTCTCATCCAAGACTGCTGTATGAAAATAATTGTGGAACAGTGTTGCATTGGCATGAAAAATACAGTATAACCGGAAAAGGTAGGAAAAAAAGATCTATCTGCATACCTCTGGAGCTGAGGAGACTGATATTTAGTTCTGGTGTTGTTAAGCAATCCCCACAAGAGGCAAAAAGTATCTCCGGTTTCTAAAGACACTTCTGAAAAGCAGAAAGCTTTCTTTTGGGATGTATCAGATAATACATATTTTTAGAAGTTGCCTAAGAAAGATGATATCACCGCATTTGTACAAAAAGCTCTTCTTTTGGACTGACCAATTTACAGAACAACCTAAAACCTATGAATAAACACAAACCCCGAAACTCAACAGCAATCTTGTTCAGATCAGTTGGCTTCCAGCAAGCCTCGTTAGCAGTTTCCTAAAAGACTCTTTATTAGGGAAAAGGTTATCTTGAAAAAGACTGAACACCCTCTAGCATCATTTCTGGAGATTTTTTTTGTGTATGACAGCAGCCAGAATGTAACTTGTTATGTGTGATGCATAGTAAGATCACATTCAAAATGTGCTTTTACGGTTGTGTTGGGGCCGTGCACCCATTTGAACAAAGTTTGTTCAACAGCCTTATCTCATAGGGGCTGTGAAAGCAATTTAGAGCAGGTCTTAGAGTGTGCAGCCTGCTCAGAGGCTAGTAATCACCGCATCCTGTTACTCTGCTATACGCCAAGTAAACAAGTAGTGAGATGAAAGGATTGAAAGCTGCCTGCCAGCAGGACTGGCATTGTGAGAGACAAACGTAGTTATGCACTGTTGCATTTTAGTGACTTGGACCTGGGAAGGATTTGGATGGAGGTGGCTGGGAGGGCTGGTCTGTGGCTGGGAGCTGCAGGCTGGGAAGGAGCCCTGGGGATTGCTGAGGGCGCCCTACACCCTCCAGCAAAGGCACCCTGGGCAGGCTCTGGCTGTCTATTGCTATGGGGCATAGGGGCATGCAGAAGAAAGGAGATTGGTCCTACATCAGAGGAACTGCAGCCCTGTAAGGGCAGATTCCCCAGGGAAGGCAGTCTTGCAGCCCACCCATGGGGCAGCGGCTGGGAATCACCAGCAAACACACATTCCCAAACCGAAAAAATAATTAACTGCCTAGTTTCTTTTAATTAAGATCTTGGCTTATCCCCCACTCCAGGATATGCAGATGTTTGGCTGCTGGGATGTATCAACACACCTGAGCACCGGAGGCAATTCGTCTCTTAGCTTCATACCTCAGCAGGCAGCAGAGAGTGGCTCCCACCCTGCAATACCTGCGCGCCCCAGCTTATGGCATTGGCCACGTCTACAGATGGAAGACTTTGTTATTAATAATATCTCTGATGCTGCCTCGGTAGAGATTTTCATATGCAAATTTCGGCATATTAAAGGTGTTCTGCTGTTCTGGCATCCTTGCATCAGCTAAGTGCCAAAGCAGCATGGAGCATTTTACACTTACGTAAGGAGATAAAGTTTTTGCCTCAAGGATATGATGTTCCAAAGCCAGAGATAACATGATGGGAAATGACAAGGAGCCGTGGAGAAGGGGGGTAGGGAAAAGAAAACGAGACAAACAGAGAAGAGAAAGGGCTGGCTACTGTCATGGGAGGACAAGCCTGATTTTTTCATTTCAGCATGTAAGATATTTTCCCCAGGTTATCTTTCCTTAGGATCTTTTAAGTTATTTTTCTTGATCATCCCCTTCTCATCCTCCATGTCCTTAGGACCATATTCTGCCTCTTCTGCACTTAGAGAATAATCAGTGGGTCTCACATAAAGGATGATTCTACCCTGTGTAAACGCAACTGCTAGAGCCCAGCCCCTAAAGAGCAGGAAACCCTCAGTGCAGCAAAAGATGAGAATAATGATAGAAACTGCAGATGATTGTAAACAAATTTATCCCTTCAGTTTATCTCTTTCTGCTCTTCTTTGGTTTCTGCTACCCAGGCCTGTGAGGTACAGCATCGCTGACCAGAAAATATCTATTTGAAGCAGTGTCTTCAGCTTAAACTAGTGACTCCACCACCACTACAGCACCAGGCCTGTCTCTGACAACAGCATGTGGAGGTCCCGCTCTTTCTGTCCCACACTGCCTCCGATAATTGGTGGCTCTGCAAAATTTTAATTTGTCCTGTAGCCATCTAGTCTACTGAAGTCATCTAGTATCGATGATTATAATGCTATAATAAAATTCTTACTGAAGTCACCCTTGACATGGGCAGTTCTGTTTGGATTGCTTTTTGATTTAATTGTTCTTTACTAATTTAGGGATACCTATGCTGCTGGGCCAAGATTCTGCTCTTACTGATGAAAGACAAAATACCTTAAAACGGAACAACCTATTAAAAGATAATACAACTAAAAGTTAAAACTTCCACAGCAAATAATAAACCACTGAAAACTAGTGTTATGATGGACAGCCTGATACATTTATGTTCATGAAGAAAAAACCCACTTATTTTACAGCCTACCTCACATAACTTCCACCCCCCCACCCCCCCCAAACGGGTTTAGTTTATCTTTCTCAGAAGTGAGACCTAGGAGGTACTAGTCAGATAAACATGTTCAGAAATGCTTGATGTATTAATTTTAAATACATACTTACTTATGTTCAGTATGTTCTCCTGGGAGTTTTACTTTCCATACTGCAATACCTTGGTGAAACGGTTTTCTGTAATTTATCCTGAGATTTTCTGCTACAGACAGCTTACAGCAAGTCAAAGCGACACAATCATGACGATGTCATACGGAAACTTCATCGCAGTGCATCATATCAAACTCAAACATATATTCAACAAGGTGGCCATGGCCATCAGCTCTCAGCTACCAGCATGTATTAACGCAATAATAATGAAGCTTTGCTTCGAAGTAAATATACATTATTAGGACATTGTATTAACACCACAGCAGAGATACTCTGCTTGCATCCTCCCTCTTAATATGATGGACATTAAGTGGAGTTACCTTAATTCCCTGCACTCGGGATCAAGCCCATATGGAGCTATGGTGTTAGACAACGTGGCAGAAGAAATGCCAAACCCAGCAATCCCAGGCCAGGTGCTCTGGCAACCTGCTGCCTTGCCCTGTAATCCTGATGCCACCACGGGGCTCGCAGAGGAACGCTGAGTTCCTGACCCCTAAACCACCCAGAGAGGTTTGGGGCGCAGCATCTCCAGACAGGACGGGCTGCCCGGGCGCGCGGGATGGGGGATGGCCGTAGCAGAGGGGGCACCCCGGGCTGCCCGGCGGGTCTGCAGGGAGCAAGGCAGGCAGGAGGAGAAGATGCTGGGGAGGAGGGAGGGAAGGGTGCTTGTCCCGGGCAGACCCCGGGCAGGGAGCGAACCCCCCCGCCGCCCTTACCTGCGCCGTGCGCCTTTGTTCCTCGGGCTGCCGCGCCGGCAGCGCCCCAGCCGCCCGGCCGCCGGCCCCCGCGGGGCCATCCTCCTCCTCCTCCTCCTCCTCCTCCTCCTCCTCCTCCTCCTCCTCCTCCTCCTCCTCCTCCTCCTCCTCCTGCTGCTGCTGCGCCTCCCCGGCGGCGCGGCGCGGGTGCCCCGGCGCGGCCCGGCCGCCTCGCAGCCCCCGCAGGACCAGCAGCGCGGCCGCCGCCGCCGCCAGCACCAGCGCCGGCCAGAGCAGGGCCATCAGCCGGCCCGGCAGCCCCGCCGGCCCCAGCTCCCCCGCGCCCAGCGCCAGCCGCACGGCCGGCCCCAGCATGGCCGCCCCGGGGCCGCCGCTGCCCCCGCGGGGGACGCTCCGCGCCGCGCACGGAAAGTTGGTGCCGGAGCCGCGCTGGCTGCCGCAGCCGGGAGCGGGCACCAGCGCGGCTGCGGAGCCGTGCCGGGCGGGGGGACCGGCTGGTCGAAGCGGAGGATGGGGGGAAGCGGGGGGGGACGCGGACACGTCTGTGCTTGCGGGAGGGGATTCTGGTTGCGAAGGGTTCGGTCGTGAGAGCGGTTGCGCGGTGCGTGGATTGGGGGGGGGGGGAGCGCGGGCGCTGCCGGGGGCGGTGTGGGGGGCTATGCCGGGGCTGGGGGAAGGAGTTAATGCACTGAACGAACGCGATGCGGTTCAAAGCAGCGGAGCCGCGGACATCAGGATTAATTTAAGAGCAGATGCGTGGTCGAGGATCAGGATACACAGGGATGTCCACAAGTGATGCATTTTTGCAAAATACTCCTGTCTAGACAGAAGAGGTTTTAGGAATGTACTTCTGTTCTCAGGCACCGTTACAAATAATGTAATTATCAAGCAACATCCCTGTGATAATTAAAAGAATTGCCTATGTAATGCAAGGCACGATGTGTTCCCGTCTAGTGCTGATCCTCAGGGAAATGCCACCGCTAGCAGAACCCTGGGCAGAGTGCCTCAAACCACAAACCTCTTACTTTGCTGGATGGAAAATTTCTCCACCCACCTGATGAATAAGTGCAGGTGATGCTCTCAGAAAGTCTTTTTTCAATGTCATAGAGCTTCTTTAAAAGTGGCAAGTTGTGTTTTATCCTGGCCTATCTAGAGGGACAACCTCTGAGAAATAAACGGAGGGAAGGAGCAAGCCCCTAATTTAGACACGTGTCTCTCCATGTGGTCATGTCACACCTGGCACAAACTCAGGGACTCACCAGGGCTAGAGGGCACTACTGCAAAGAAGGTAGGGATTAAAGCTTAAATAGACCAGTATTAAAAGTCATGTTTGTAGTAAACCCAGCGCAGAGAAGGCGTTTGGTAAGAAAATGGTCTTTCTCTGTCCTGGCTTTATTTCACACCCAGTGGGGACTGCTCTCTCCTAGGTGCAGATCCAAGTGCTGGAGCTGAAACCCTAACACACACCCTTGCAAGAGGCAGCAATGGGGAAGGCTCATTATCCATCCTTCCGTTGGATTGACAGCTCTTCAGGGGGGAAAGACTTATTAATCCTGTGTCCTGGGCCTAATTCTAATTCATGCTGAACAATGATATGTTTTGAAAGCACAATAAGGTGTCATAGGACTGTAGAAATGTCCAGACAAAATATAGGAGGATCGTCAATAAAATGATGTGTTGAATGGCTTTATGGGGAGAATAAGGTTTTAGGAGGGAGGGAGAAATGCTGAATACTCAGGAGAGGGCCACAGGGATATGGTGGTACTTTAAATGGAAACTTCCCATCCAAATAACAACATTCAAACACGGATCCCACAGATTATCTGTTTTCTGTTCATCTGTCTCAGCCTCCTTATCTTCAAAGTTCAGCACTGAGTAATCTTGTGGTCTGAAACCTCAGAAACTGGTGTTTCTGTTCCTAGCTCTGATACTGATTTCTTTTGAGCATATGCCTATCTTGTACCTACCTGGAGCCCTAAGGTGGTAACTGAATAGTCATGTGCAAATGTCAGAGACGGGGGGGACTTCCCCTGAAGTTAAAAAATGGCAGCTATGTGATTGGTTTTATGACATTTTAGTTTGATACTTGTCTTTTATTTTTTCCCCGCCTTGATATCTGTGTTCATAAAATGAATCTCTCCAGGTCTGAGCTGTTAAAATGGATACAACCTATATCTCGGATCATAAATATCACTGCTTTCAGGTCCTCTAAATTAGTTTGCTTTTCTTTTTCCCAGGGAAACATAAGCTGAAAGACATTTCAGGAGTCAGCATTGCTTAATTGACTATGAGATTACTGCTATGCAACATTCCTTTCTATTTCTTTTTTTCCCTCTACGAAATAAAGGCAGTTACTGTGGCTGGCCTGTAATGGTATTAATTTTCTAAGATAAGCATCACCACATTAGACCTTTTTCTAGTATCAATACAGGCTTATTTAACAGCATATCACTTGCAGTATTGGTCTATGAAATTAGCATAAATTATCGTGATGTCACGTTATATGGAAAGCCTGATTTTTTTTGTCAAGTGCAAGAAGGTATTTTTCTATTTCTGTGACATAAAGTAATTACAAATGTCTGATGGGGAGTTGTTCTCTATTCAGAGTCAGAATGGGAGTCTAGTAATCAGGAGCTGGAACCATCTATTTGGTGTGGATCAAAATGCAGTTCATGTACACTGACAAAATAGTGCAGTCGCTAGTGCCTGATGGGCCTTATTCGAACCTGTCTGCTTCTGCCTGCAGAGTTAGTCGTTGGAGATGCTGAAATGATGAAGGTAGCCTTTGGGAGCTTTTCTGGGGACAAATTCAGTCTTATTAGTGTTTAAATGTTTCATGCAAACAGTTTGATTTTGACAAAACAAGGTCGCAATTGAAAAAAAAGAAAAGCAAAAATCCTGTTTTGGGCAGTTACTATGGCAAAAGGAAACCAGAGTTTTCTAGCTGAAATGAAAGCATTAACTTTTATTTAAATTTTCTATTGGATTGTTAGAAAATGAAATTTTCTGGAAAAGTAGGGAACTAAATTTTTTAATAACACTTCACAGAAATTGTAACATCTTGACCTGCTGTATTAGCAATAGACTTAAGGATTCACCCACGGAAGCTAAGAGAAGTACCCTACTCCGACACTGCTTGTGTTTAATCAGCAGCAACAGATGCGGTAGAAAAATCCGTGATTTCAAGTCAGAGGTGTAAAGAGAAAGCTTTTAAACTGCCTCAGCAAAGAACGCCTTTTGAGAGGCGGCGAAAAGACATCTTGGTAGTATTTAATACTCTTTAATCAGCTTCCCTCAACTGGGAGTTCAGAAAACTATAGCTGAAACAAGGCAGGCGAGTTTTGTTTCTAACAGCTGCTCAGAAAGCCTTGAGTAAGGGGAGAGAATGAGCAGTGTCCCATTCAACCTACAAGCAATGGTTGTTCAGAGCAGACACTTCTCAAAATTACAAGGCTTTGTCCTCCCTCTCTGAGACTACAGGAATTTGGGCTAACTACATGGAAAACCATGGGGGTTTGCACTGCTTTGAGTGACACGGAGCAGCTCTCCTTTTGGTAGCTGGTTTCTGTGCTCTGAGTCAGGAGCTGTTTCTGGCAAGCCCTGTGCAGAGGCAGGTAGGAGGATGTTCGGACACAGCTGAGTTCAAAGCACAGGTCTCCATTTCAGGTGCTCGTGGGTAATGAAACACTGAGCGAGAACACGTGCCCTGGGCAGCGACTCCTGCCACGGGGCCCTGCTTCTGGCTGTGACCCTCTTGCTCTGCTGTAATGAAGCTATTTTACAGGCTGAGATGGTCTCACAACCCGTCGCTTATTTACAGGCTCAGAAGGATGTTAGCACCAAATCCTGAAGTTCACCTGCTAATATGCAGGAGATGTATTCATAACATGTTGATGTAATTCACAAACTTTTCCCATTTTTTCTCCTGTCTGAAGCCCTGGTGCACTAGGGACTTTCCATGGACATGTGAAGCTGGTGAGCTACTGAGCTCATTTTGCCTATCGATGAGGAAACAGCAATGTGCTAGCTGCACGTCTGGCAAAAGCATGACAATAAGCAGTACTAAGAGAGGAGTACTCCATCTGTTCATGCTATTCAGCTCTTTGCATGGCTGCCCGCATGGCCAGGTATTTGCCATTAAATATGATGATTAATTCCTTGACAAGTTGGTATCTGGCCTAGCAGTCCAGCATTTCCTTTTGGCATCTGTGGCTGCCTTGAGGAATGCAGCTTTATAAGTTTTCACTAATTATCTAATAGCTTTTGAATCTCTTGTTTCAGTATGTGGAACTGGTGTTAATTGCAGATCTTCAACATACCATTCTTAACTGATTGCCCTAGTAAATATGTTTAACACTAGCCTTGGTTTCCTGTACATGATTCATTCAGTTGGTAAGTGATCCGTCTTTGTTTGCTGTCAAAGTCTTTGAGGACTTTAATCATGTTACTTGGCTTTTCTGAATAGGGAGAAGAAATGGAGTCAAATAAGCACACAATGGTCATGCAGTCAAAGATGAACCATGGCCTGGGTTTTTTTCACAACAAAGAAGTTGTGTAAGCTTCAATTTCCCTTTCATTTTCATAAAGAACATACTGGAAACATCTATTCCACCAAAGACATGAAATTAAACCAAAGAAACAAAAACATCTTGGAAGGAGGAAAGAAGGCACTTTCCCAGCTTATGCGTTAATTAAGACCAGTCAAAGAAAACTGCTTCAAAAGGAAGGAGGAAGCCAGCAGTAAGCACGGCTGCAACTGCTTTTAATAGGCTATAGCAATGACATGCATGGTAGACAAAATCATAGCAGGCATTAATGCAACAATGTCAGTTCAAAGGGTACAGCAAAAAAGTTGGAGGCAAGACTGAAGTTACTGAATGGTAAAATTTTTTCATGAGCATATTTGTCAGCAGCAGTATGGGACAAAGGAACTTGTTTAGCAGAACACAATCATCTTGAGAACTATAAACACTGCTGGTTTAAAGATAAAATCAAAGGCCTTGAAAGCAAAGCAGAAGCAGACATAAAAATATGCATAGTTGGCTTTCCTGAAGGTGAAGAGGTTTGCATCCCTGTTAATTCAGAAAGAAGCTGTTAAGTGCCCCAGGTTGCTTTTGTACCCTTAGCACCCGCTCTGCTCTTCTCCTGGATGAAAGCCTGTGCAGAGCTGCAGGAATATACAGCAGCAGTGGCAGGTTTTCTGTGCATCCCATCAGCAGTGGAGATCTGGGAATCTGGAGGGAGAATTTATTCCCTTACCCTCTACAAAAAAGCTGAGTGCAACCTACAACATACTATTGTAAATATTTTATACCATAAAAAATTGATTTGTCTAGCAGCAGAGGACAGGACTGTTACTATGTTCCTTACATGCATATTTGTTCTCAGTGCTGTTCAGCCTGTGCCTCTGATCCAAATGTCTGGGAAAACAGATGGTAATTTTCTATGTCTTTTGACAGGCGGTTCAAGCTCTTGCTTTAAAAACTTCCTAGGTCTCTTCATCAGCGATCAGCAGCACGTGTGCATTTTTTCAATATAATGATGACTACAAGGAAATTTCCTAAAATCAAGATAAATGTCTGTCCTTGCTGTGTTCCAAACTGGCATACGACACAGCAAACACAGAGTAAATTACTGATGACACACTGTTTATTGCTATAAAAAACAGCATTCAGAGAGATGCAGCTGACACACTGGAGGGAAGCGATCATTACCTTCAGGGAGGCTTTAATGTCAAAAATGTATGAATATGTATACACAGATAAAAGTGTGACTTATGCTACAGCGTTCAGACAATATCATTCTCATGCGATCGAGGTATCAAAGGCCACAGAATTTTCCCTAGATATGCTTACATGACCTCTGTATCTGAAGAGGATTTTCCACTCTGATTTGGAGACATGACAGTTAGAAAAATGTACTGCATCCACCACATCCGTCATGGTTTCTTCTCATGTTTAGTCATCCTCCACGTGAAAAAAGCTACATGTTGTTGCTAACTTAATATCTAGTTTCCCACCACTGATTTTGGTGGCTATCTCTGACAGAGATATCCCTCTTGTTGCTGCTGTACTCTTCCTGAGAAAGTACTTCAGTGTCACAAGTTACATCTTAAACTCACTTCTGATAAACACAGATATTAAATCTTTTCAGAGCTGTCACCAAAAGGCACTTCCAGCAGGTCTCACACTATTCAGGGCGTGGTGGTGGTCCTATTTTGCACATCCCCTTGACCTCCTCTGTGTTGTCATATGGAGAGGTAATATTCAGCCTCTTTAACCTATTCACTTGTTCCTAGCATATACACTGTGGGATCATTTTAGCTCTTTCCAGCACCAATGCATTAGGGGCACCAGTGGAGCTGCCTGCTCATGTTTTTCCTGCTTCCTAGCCAGTTTACTGATTTCCATTTGGAAATATTTATTGGATTACTAGAGTAAATGACATCTACAAACTAGCAGGACTTGTTGGTTGCTAGCAGTGACCTTTATGTGGTATCCTTCCTCTGCAAAGGAGAAATGATGTTTCTACACCCCTTGGTCTGTTTTGTCAGCTCAGGCTAAGCTCATCACAATGTTGGGAAGAAGAAGAAGTTTAATCCTTTTGTAATTAACAGGGAATCTGGAGCACTTACAAATAGATCTTTTTGAGGATACTGGAGAGGTTTATGGTCGTTGTGTAGGCTGTTAGCCTTGGTCAGTATCACATTAGCAGACAAAACCCTGATGCATTAGTGTTGCTTTCAGGTGGTCTGTCACATCCTATCTGTGCGGCCGGTGTGGTCAGTGGATTAAAATTTGCTTCTGCACTGTTTGCACCACCACTTTCCGTTATGAAGGATTATTATAAATGCATTTGATTCCTTATATTCCTGGCATACCTCCTGAGAGTAAAAGTAGCTTATGGAGGCTGTATTTACACGGTGCTCTGTAGGTATATGCCTATTTGCTCTGCCCACAGTATGCATGCATCTGGTTGCTCAGACCTGGTTTGTATTCAGTGTTTTCACATTTGAGGCAGAGAAATTGTGAGCCTGGCTGTAAAAGACCACAGCGAAGTACCCAGAGCTGGCCCAGCACCAGAGCTTGTGCTCCAGAGGGGTGGTGAGGAGAGCTGGGGCAAATCATCTCGGCATGGGGAGTCAGACCTGAGACTTATGGGGCTGCTGCCCCCCAGATGTAACCTGATCATAGATGATTTATTGCTTTGTCTTCTCTACCTTCAATCCCAGGTCTCCATATACCTGAAGGAGATCATCCTTCTTGGGCACTGCTGTTGAGAAAACCCCCAAAAATTCAGACATTGTGGATTGCTGTGGTCTCCTGGACTCACAGAAACGAGTGACCAGTTCTTAAGTGTCGTGTGCGTGAACCCTGTAGTCCCAGGGAGCTTGCTGGCCCTTGCATAAGAGAAAATGCGTGACCCTGGTTCCTTCAAAGGAGATGTCATACCAAAGGCCTGAGTCTCCTCCATGGCTGGTAGGTGCCTGGGATGCGAGTGTTAGCACAAAGGTTTGTTTTATTGATGGCTCTGTCCTGTGAGCAGCCAGGTTGAAGACCTGGAGTCACCACAAAGAAGCTTCTGGATCTGGCTCTGCAGAAGAAATCTTTGTCTATAAATTTTTTTAATAAAAGTAAAAGTTTGTAAAAAACTTTGTAATAAAAGAAGTCTTTTATAAGTGACTGAGCCCTGAGGTTTTTCAAATTGCTCTTTTGTCTAGATCCCAGACTTGTGTCCCTGAGTTGTGCCCTGAGGATCCAGCCAGAGTCAGAGCAACCTGCAAGATTCATTGGGGTTGCTGCTCCTCTGCTGACCCTGCCCCAAAAATGCAGGATTTTGGGATGAACCCCGTAATTTTTGTCTCCTTCCATAACCCAGGGAGCTGTGATTTCACCATAAGGCATGTGACAATGCAAGCAATGAGGGCAGTCATTTTACATTTTATAATAGCCATAGCAACTATGTAAATTAGACCGGCAACATTTAATTTTGGGGGTTGTCTCTCTTAATTTATATAATTAAGCATTCAAAGCCAACCCACCACCCTGTTCTCATGCCACCTTGCCAGCCACGCCATATAAAATTTTGTTGCAGCAGCAGTGTTGGAGACTCCCATGCATAAGGTTGCCTGTTCCTCCACATTTCTTCCCAAACGCAGTGTTTCAGAAGGGAAGGCTGTGTTTGGCAGATCGTTTTTAAAAGGGAGTATCTTGTAATTTTCTGAGTCTCTTTGGGAGTGCATGTTTAAGCCAAGCTCAAGTTCTTTAGCTCTTCCATACACCCCAGGTTCCTTTCACGTAACATTTTCCTAAGTTTAGTGTATTGAGCTTAAGTTCACTGTATAAAGCATCTCCAGAGAGAAGATGGCTCTTTTTTCAGCTGTCAATAACTGTGCTGCCTGCAGCTTGCTGTGGTCTTTAGATACCATGCAAAACATGCAATTCAACACATGCAAACCAGGAAAATGAAAACTGTTTACCCAGCATGGATCAGAGGCAGTCCTATTTTTAAGCCTAGCTCGGGAATGTGTGTAGCAAAGTGTCTCAGGAGGAGGAAATCCAGGCTGGAAATGGTAGGCAACCACGGCAAGGCAGGACAAGACTTTTGCCTGAGCCGTGCTTCTGCTGGGCAGTGTGGGTGGCCTCAGGGCAGGCAGGAGAGGGGCAGGCAGCCCTGCGCCCAGGTCCATCTGCTGGAGAGAAATCAGCAGCCACAGCTGGACCTGAGGCTTCTCTCCAAGAGGAGCTTGCTTCTCATCACAGCTCATTCTCACTGTGGTTGAAAAGTCACAGCTAATTCTGCCTCCTGCTTTCAGCGCTCCTGTTTCATTTGTAGTCCTGCTGTTTGATCCCAGGCCTGCTCTGAAACCTCCTGAAGTCAGGGAAACTGGGAAAGGTCTTCAACATCACCACATAACCTTTTAACAACTCCTTTCTAATTAGCCTCAGGTTACAGGCGGCACGAAGGGAAGGCAGCTCCCACAGAGAAAGGGATTGGAGTGGATGACATCTCCTGTGGGAAAAGCTCAGACCCTGGAAGGAAATGCTGGCCATCATTATGTCAAGGGTCTCTGCTGACACTTAATCATGTTTCTATTTGAAAATGAATCATTTGATGCTACAAGCAAGTTCTAAGATGATTAAATGAAGCGCAGGAGGGACAGCAATATTAGCCACATTTTCAGTCTGCAAAGGGTTGGGTTTGTTTGATGTTCTTGATATTTTCCATTTTACTTCTCAACTAGAAAACATGACCCGGTTTACATGCCCCTCAGGGGCCATGTTCACCTCCCAGCTCTGCTGGGTAACCCTGGCCAAGCCATTTTGGCTCAGGAGTTAATGGCTTTGCTTTCACATCTTTCATCTGCTTGTCTCCTCAAATCAGTGTTCTCCAAACTCCACCGGCCTGTGGGCTACAAGAGGTAACAAGTTTTCCAGGCAACACCAACCCTGGCTCTCCCTGTGAGCCTTGGTTTTAACTTCTGAATTTGCTCTGCCTGTGAATAGCATCAGGGCAGGTTCCCGAGCCGTGGGCTGGTGTAGCCAGCGGGGTGACGTATCAGTGAAGGAGCTGTTGATGTTAGGACGGGCACCTAAAACTTTGTGGCCAGGTACTTGAGGGACCACTGGTGTCACGCCAACTGTGAGTATTAATAATGCCTATTGATCTGGGAGTTCTTCATGCTGTAGAGAAAAACAAACCTTTAAAACTGCCTAAATCCTGAAGCAGAATGGGATCTAAGGCATATGTCTCTGTATTTCTAACCGGCTTGTTTAAACAACCTCGTGTGGTGTGCTGGCCTTTTTTGGTTTGATGCCTGGGCATATAACCTGCCCCCCCTCACCCCCCACCTTAAACAGTCTAGATGCTAAAGATGCCAGGTCCTACAACTCTCAATAAAAAAATGCTATTAACGAACTGCTAACATAAGTCTGTGCCTAAAACTTCAGGCATTTCCTTTCTTAATAGTGTCAGTAGATAAACATCCTAGTGATGTGAGGCAGTCGGATGCAATTATAACAGGAACCAGGAGTGGGATTAAAAAGTTCCAGGTCAGCTGTGTCTCTTGAAATATGACTTTGTCCCCCTGGAGAGCTTGTCTGTACACCGACCACGTGATTTCCTGACCTGCCATCGATGGATATGGAGCACAGCATGCCTGTTCTTCAGTGACTGCCAGGAAGATGCCCCTTGTTGAAAATTTAAAATTGAAAATATGTTTGGGATTATTTCCCTGACCAGTCCTCCCTGGTGGACCTTTGAGCTCAGAAATGCTCCTGCAGATGATATGGGTTACTCTTGTGAGGAATCTGACTCCCCAAATGCACAGTTGTTTTCAGTTTTCCCAAAGTGGTATTGCTTTCATGTTGTCAGATAAGAGGTAGTTGTGGTTAAGAGTGTAATGGAGTTTCAGTAATAAACATCTCTATTGTTCAGTCTACTTTTTTAATAGCTCTATGATGCCACTAGCATGTAAACAACAGGAACTAAAGTACAATACCAGGCAGTGGTCAGAGTTCATTCCTTGTTCTGGATCCTCTTATTCCCATGCAAAGCAGCCCTCTGAGATGCCAATCTACAAATGGTGAGTCTTCAACAAGCTCCAGGAACAGAAAATAGTACTGTGTTTCAATTCTCAGCAGCTAATTTTAGACCCATTTATCACACTGCTGACCAAAGCACCACTGCCGAGTTAGCACTTAGGGGAGGGCACTTGGCTGTGGTAGACATGGCACCAGTCTAAGCCCCAACTAAGGTAATACACACCTGAGCAGAGTGTTTATTTCAAGAACTAATTTTTCAGAAAACTGATGGCTTTATGAACTTTGCTAGCACTTTTTGCTGGGAATTCAGCATGCCCTGATGGTCCAATTCTGCTGTGTGCTGGCTGTGTCCAAGCCCTGATAAAAATGCTGGTTCCCAGTGGAGGACATTAGGTTCGTGTCTCAGCCACGTGGTTCATTGCTGTGTTAAAGCTATCACAGCTTGCTCCAAATGCACAAATGTGGGGTCTATGCAGGAGGGTGAAATGCTGACCTGAGATACTGGAGAGGTACTTCTTACTGTACAACAGTACCCGCTCTGCACAATATTGAGAGTAGCCCTGAGGAGAAGGACTTCTTGGCTGGTGAGAAGCTCAACATGAGCTGGCAATGTGCACTCACAGCCCAGAAAGCCAACCAAATTCTGGACTGCATCAAAAGAAGCGTGGCCTTCTTTTAAAGGGTCAAGGGAGGTGATTCTCCCCCTCTACCCTGCTCTCGTGAGACCCCACCTGGAGTACTGTGCTCAGCTCTGGGGCCCCCAGTATAAGAAGGACAGGGACCTGTTGGAGCCTTGTGCCATAGGGACCAGGCATGTGATGCATTCAATGCTTGGAGCTGTGTGAATGCACAATGAGGGATCAGAGCATCACAGGCTCTTAAGGCCATTGCAAGAGTCAGGAAATAACTCTTTGCAAGATCAGACATTGAAAGCAAAGCATCTCCTGCAGCCCCAGTCCTCTTGCCCAGAAGAGCCCAAAAAACAGCCCTAAGTCAGATTTTCTGTTAAAATTTAATATTGCAGGATATGGCCCTGCATCCTCTGTGTGTGATACCACCTTTGATAAAGTTACTTCTGATCAACAGGCGCAAAGGGAGGCCCTTACATGTCTGTGCCAAAGCAAAGCCCTTCAAAACAGTAGAATAAAACGATCCTGGGAGGGTTGAAGCTTCTGACAGGGATGGCAGACAGTTACCCTGCAACATCTGTCCCTCACATGGGAACAAAACTGAGTCATGCGTGGCCAGACCGTGGAAGCTGGCGGTTGCAGGCTGTGCAGATCCAGGGAAATCTGCAATTCCAACAGCAGATGGCACAGTCCTAAAACTAAAATCAGCCGGCAGGTCAGCACGGGGGAACACTGCCTGGGCTAGAAATCTGAAAGCTCCTGCAAAAGGATCCTGTGGAGTGAGTCTAATGATTTGTCAACGTAAACAAACTTTTTGAAAATAACGTGTTACCTCTTTAGGAGAAGTAATTTATAAAAGAAACCGCATATATGAGACAATCTGGTAGCTGCAGAGTTTAGTTTAAGACTCTCAAGTACATCTGACATCTTCAATGTAATTATATTTTTTTGACATCCATGCCTCATAAAGCACTCTTTTAATTATCTTTCTATAATCTAGAAACAATTTATAGTAGCCATGGGTACAAAAAAATTCTTTTTACTAGAAGGAAAGTGAAACTCCAGAGTGATTTAATTGAACAGTGATGTCTTAAATTTGCTTTCATGCAGACCTAATCCTTTTGTGTTTCTTAGCCACCATCCAGAATCTTATAGAATTAGGCATAAACCCCATGTTCTGTTATGTCTGGAATTTTATGAACTAAATGAGTTCCACCACCCCACCCCACCCCCACCCCCGCCCTGTACATAAGAGAAAAGCAGTGCAGCAGACTTGGCACTTTGGTTCCATTAGCATCAACAAGATTGTTGGGCAAATACACTTATTTTGCCACTGTTTCTACAAACTTGCAGAATAAAACCTAGAGATTTTCCCTCAGGAGGCAGTATGTATAATCCAGTATGTATAAGGTAGTATGTATAAGCCTGGATGTATAATCCAGGACAACCATTTAATGATGTTTAAGGAATTAAGAAGCTAATCCATCCTTCTGATGCACTAAGGAATTGCTAGAGGAATTGTCTAGTGGTCAAATCAGGAAACTGTGAGTCAAGGCATCTGTTCCCCCTTTTGTTGGTGAATCATTTCCTCTTCTTTGAGTCCCACAAAACACCCAGACAGAATCTGTCCCCTAGTAAAATAAACTCTTTATCAGATTCAGTCCCCATATATCTCCCAGGCTGCTGCTTGTGGTAGAAGCTCTAATGTGTGTTAGAATCAGAAAGCTTTAAATATCAAAAGAGAAAGATGTGTTGTGGTCCTGTAAATTAATTTTCCCTTTGCAGGTTTCACAGAGTCCAGAGCTCTGTTATCAGCTGCCCTGTGACAGCACAAAGAAGCAGCAATCTCAGCCTGTTCCTCATTTTGGTAGGTATGAAAGTGCAGAGAAAAAAGATTTTTCCAGTGCTAAGGAGTACATATTTTATGTTAGTAACATTCAAGGACTGGACTATCCACCTCATTTAAGGATCTGGTGACTTTCTTGAAGTTAGAAAGAGGCTGCTGTATACAGAGAAGAATGCAACCCACAAATTTTAAATCTTTTCCTTGGGATAGGATGAATTGGTTTCTGGAGCTGTCTGTCTCCACCATTCATAGAAGTAAATGTCAAGTGATTTTACTCCTAACTTACTGCCTCAGTTTAGTTCTTGAATGGGCGTTCTTGACTCCTGCTGTAGGCATTGGACCACATTAAGCACCAACTGCTTAAGCTTAACAAAAGTGTATTTGCTGCTCTGTTATACTTTCAGCAACTGCAGTCGCTGCTGCTGGTTTTGCAGTTGCCACACAATGCCTGACACCACCACCACTGCACACCAAGTATTGCTGCCGCTCTTCTGTTCCATGCTGTTTGCTCAGGAACCAGCATCTTCCCAGAGGCAGTCTGGGGCAGGGGAACAGAGAAACGGAGTGATGCTTTACTGCCCAACATGTTAATCGGTCATCCTCTCCGACTGCTGATCAAGCAAACAAAAATATGTGCTCTCAGAGATAACAAGGATTAAAGGTTTTGCAATTATTTCCCACAGGGATTCCAGGCATTCCCGTATTTGCAGTAATTCCCAGAAGTTTACATCCCAGTTGCCTATGCAGGGAGAGCAGCAGCTTTCAACATTCAGAGAAACACAAGTTCTCAGTTGAATAATTCTGCAGAAATAGCTTGAATTTTTGGGATTCCTGCTCTAAAAAATATCTGTCTGATGCAAGAGGAGATAAACCTTACCTAGCTGCAGCTTTCTAAAAGTAAGGCTGGTGCACAGGAACCCTCAGTAAGCAATGGAGCGCAGAGGAGCTAGTTCAGACAATGAAAGTATGAAAGAAATAATGCTTAAACAAGGGAATAATGATGGTCTGTTCTTTTCTTCCACTGTTTGTCTTTAAAGCAATTAAAACTTTAACTTTCTCACTGAAAAAAATAATTTTTGGCTTCATTGCTCTGTAAAAATTCAGTTTGCATTTGCCTGATTCCATCCAATTGGTATGTTTATTTCTACTTACCTGTCATCGGAAGTTGTTGCGGTTCAGGTATATGATTGTAGGTACCTGGATTGTAGGTGTTTACATCTGATCTGGGTATTTTAAGCTCCTCTTGCAAACGTTTCTACTGAATGGTATTTCTCATTCCAAGGTAGAGTAGGCCTTAGGAATAGCAGCTCAGAAATGCTTATTTCTCCTCATTAATAATGAGCAAAGCCTGGGGTCGCTAGCTCTGGTGTAGATATCTGCACTGCAAACATCTAAAATTAGGTGGGATAAATCTCATGCAATAAGCTTGATACTTTAAGCCCCTGTTCAGCAAAGCACTTACTGACAGCACAAAATGAAGCCTGAGCTTAAATGCTTTGCTGAACTGAAGCCTCAATTACTTAAGGAATGAGAAGACAGTCATGGGAGATCATAGCAATTAGACTTGCGCAAGGCTTATGTTGGATTTCCACCATGCAGTCCTACGTACTGGTCTGTTCCCCTACAGAAAACACTTTTCCTCCTCCAAACACATTTATTTCTGACCCCTCCCAGTGCTCACTCTCCCTGGCTGAGTCACACAGGCAGCAGGTAACCCAGAGCTGGGGCAGGCAAGCAAGAGGCACTGCAGGCACTGCAGGCTGCCGGGATTCGCAGCTCTTTGCCACTGACTCTTACCCCTTTATAATTTTTCTTTTCCCCCTTCAGCGTTAAGCATCAACTTCTCCACTGCTGGGCTGAAAACTTTGCTTGAGAGTGGCGAGACCGCATAAATGTGCGGCGGTGGGATGGGCAAGCTTCGTGTAATTTGGGGCTTGGTTTGTAAACTGCTGGGGGTAGGTGGCTGGGGCGGAAAGCCTGGTCTCATCAAGCATGTGTGCTTGCACTAGCAAACTCCACGCTTGCAGGGTGCAGGTCTGAGCGCAGGTGCCGGTACCCCTGTTGTGATGCTGGCCTGGGCCACCGTGCTGTCCCGTGTAGCACCGGGGTACATCCAGCTCCCAAAGGAGCTCGTGTCCTGTCACACAAATAACAACACAATGTAACTGAGAATTTGGTTAAGTCCGGACGGGCAAGGTGACTATGTAAAAGGACATGGGAGGCTGGGGTCAGCATTACTTGAAATAATCAGCAGTTTTCTGGGCCAAAGTACATTGTGTTGCTTTCCATAGCTCCCCAGATCTGACTTCCATACCCTTGTGCTGAGTGCTTATGCCATGTTTACAAATGGAAGCATGAGTCATTATCAAATGCATTTTCACTTGTTTTTCTTGTGGCATTTTCTATAAAATGAATGATTGCAGATGTCCGTGTAAAAAAATTCAAAACACTGTGTCTTCCCCTCCATTGGTGCTGAACAGCTTTGGAAGATAACGAGGCATACTTAAGTTTCTGTTTTTCCCTCTTGATGACACATTTAGAAATTTTAAATTTGCAAAAAATAGTTTTTTCTTCCAATTAATCCATGTGTTATTTTCTATTATTAGATTTTTATACATTTAGCAATATTATATTTTTACCTTTCCCTCACCTTTTTTTACAAGAAACTGTGTCAGCATTCCAAGTAAACTGCAGGCTGGAAAACACATGAGTGTGTATTATATCTTTCTGAAATGTTCTTTGATAACATAAATAAATATGTTTGGAGTTTTTCAGAGTGGGAGAACCTTTCTAGCGGAAGTAAAAATGCTGTTACATGGTTGCTGACAAATATTTATTTAATCTCTTTGACAAGTTCTCAGGAAGAAATGAGTGAATAAGATTTTTGTTTGTTTGTTTTTCTCTTGCATTGTATTATACATGAATAAAAATATTACTGTAAAATAACCTGTACAGATAGGTTTAACTTCTCATTACTCTAAAAGCAGTATCGAGGGCAAATCTACCTGCAGTTCGTTTCTGATTTTCAACCGCTGAAAAGGTAATGAGTAATTAAAAGCTACTAGCAGTGCAAACCCCCCTATAAATACAATAAAAGTAATTAAACTCCCTCCTTGCATAATTCACAAGGTTTCACAATTCTCTAGCTTTTCTCTTTTATACAAGACAACAACTGAGTCAGAGACTTCAACACATTTTGTTACAAGCTCATTCGGTGCACAGGCCCTGTTCACTTTCTGACTATGGTCATAAGATGATCTACATCCAATTAAATCTCTCGGTCTGTGAGTTAGATATTCATTACACACCCCTGATGACTGCGTACAACAAAATTGCATAATGTCTTTGTAAATCTTATTTGAATGGATGAGTCGTTGAATTAAAAAATTATGTAAAGCGTAGTCCTGCCCTTTCGTATGTTATACCTCACTACATACTTTCGAGAATTAGCATCTGGGGAGGTGAGCCTTTGCTTTCCCCATGACACCCAGGGAGGTAACGACCAAGCATTCAGGGTCATACTCTGACTCAGTGGTTATTACACAAGCAAGGCACCAGTTAAGGAGCCAGAATTTAGGCAGTTTATATTGAAGCCTATATTCCCATGGCATTTATTTTGGTTTCATAGTATTTATTTTGGGAGCAATAAGGTCTCTGCCCACAGAAGGAAACTGTCATAAAATCTAAAAATGCAATTGTATGCATGGCAACATCCTGGCCCTATAAATATAGGGAAAGTGTATTTTTTGTGTCAATTTATGGCACGTGCATTGGCTGTGAAACTGGGATTCCCATGTGCATCGGTGCATCACGCTGCTATCAAAAACCAGCATGCCTGATGATGAAATCGTGTGAAAGTTTTTGTTTCTATGATACTGTAGAGGCAGGAGTGCACTTTTAATAAAGCAACCTTGCTTCTTCCTGCTAGTCTAAATCACAAGGTCCAGTAAATTGCCCGCAGAGTGCTGTACCACATTACTGCATTACATAAAGTCTCGTCTCTGGCGTTTCTCAGTACCTTTCCAAGGGAAGGGAAAATAATGCTCACTGACCTGCCTTTGGGTGTGAACTGTGCTGGAAGTGGTTACAGCTGTTGACAATGAGCCCTTGAAAACCTGTCCCGCTCGAAAACCTGTCCCTTGCTTTTCACAAGAGCAAACAGGCAGAACAGATAAGGGCCAGGATTTCAGCTTGCCATCCTCTGAGCCTGCAGGAGTGGTGAAATAGTCATAATCAGGCTGGTATTACTCACAGTAGTGTAACTGAGATCTGGCTCAAGGAATCAAAACACGCATTTACCTACAGGTACATGCCCTCATACTTAGCTCACCAAAAGTTGTTAGTGGGTTTTTTTTCCTCTTCCTTGGACAGTAAGACCCTCAAACCTGGAAGGTAATTTTGTCCTGCTTTCCTCTGGAATTCATCCACAAGAGACTTTGCCACTGTTTTAGGCAATTCCTTTGCCACCTCTTTCTCTGTCAGCAGCCTGGTGAGATGCCAGAGGACTGGGAAGTGCACGTGGACTTGCTGACAGAGTTCCTGCTCCCGTGCCTTGGTCAGACATTTAATGGGAAAGTTTTGCAATGGAGTTCACTGCCCCCTGGGAGACAGGGCACTGCCTGGCAAGAGAAAGTAATCAGCCAGAAAACTGATTTCTTGTTTCACCACAGGAGGAAACCACTTTTTTTAGAGATGAAAAAAGAATATGAGTGAGGGAGAAGCTCCTCGCCTACTCCAGTGTAGCCAAGTAGTCACGGTCCTGATTCCAGCTGTGGTGAGAGAACATGGAAGCTTACATTTAATTTTACAAATAATACCTTTTTTTCCTGTTAAAAAACCCCCCACCTTTAGAAAGACCAAATATATTTATAGATCTGGGTTTAGTTTGGCCAAAAATATTGACCCTCAAAATGGAGGCATATATTTTGAAAATATTACTTTGTATTTCTTCTTGGCATTTGCCAAACATAACTTTTCACTTCTCATTGCAGAAAGGCATCTTTTAAAATTTTGACATTATCCGGAATTTACAGAAGAAAGCCTTTGAAGGGTTAAGTTCTATCTACCCAAAAGTCTTAAAACATTTTGGTTTAGATCAAAAATACCTTAGATGGTAACAAAAGTATTTCTCTTCTCCAGAAACTCAAAATTGTTTCTAGGTTCAACCCAAGCCAAAATTTCCCCTCTAACTGTTCATTCAACCACTGACAAAACAGGAAATGTTTTTCTTATACTCACATCTCAGATTTTTTTATACTCAGGGTTTTTTTATATCTCAGATCTATACAGTAAATGAAAAGTTGAGTCCCTGTCATGTCCAGCTGTTTGTAGAGAGGACATTTGAACTCTGGTCTGGACAAAGGTCCCTGACACTGACCTGTTAGCTTCCTTTGTAGAATAAATTTCTCCTGTGTTAGGCAAAAAAATCTCTCCTTTTTTTCGCCCCTCTAAAGCAGATAAACATGTTCTAGCAAATAATTTTGGTTCCCATTAACCAAAATCTTCAGATACAGAAGGTTTCTGGAGGAAGCTTTTAACCCTGTCTAGCTGCTGTGGTACTTGTGGAGTAATTTCTTTTACTTTCACATTTCACCAAGGGAAGAAGGTGTCACAGAGGTCGTAAATGAAGAAATTGCTCCCCAATAAGCAGCCGTGCTGGGGCAGGCAGGGATTCACGCCACCTTGACCCCATGAGAAGGGGGCAGAGGGGCGGCCTTGGCAGGGACAACACGTCAGCCCTCTGTCTTCGCAGCAATGCAATCAGGACTGGTAGGGAGCAGGGTACCTTAAAGTTCCTGTAATTTAAAAAAAGCACTTGACAATAGGTATCCCCATGGGAGCATTTTCCAGAGGTAGCACAATGTGGGAGTTAGGGAACTGATACAGCAATAACATGTTATATTTCTTAAAGGTTTTGAGAAGCAGTGGGAGATGCAGAAGACAACCTAGGTGGAAGTTAAACCATTTATGGCAAAACACCCTTACAATTAAAAAAAGGCATTAATTGCCTCACAACCAGAAAGGATGAAGATCTCACTTGCTTTCCTCCTACACAGATAATGAAGAGAAATCCAGAAATGAGAATCTGAGAAAGAAATGGCTATAATGCTAATTTTATTTCACTAAGTTGTTTGTTACTAACTTTAAGCAATGCAGATCCAGTGCATGAGTGAGCACATCACAGTCATTTTTAGAAGGGAGAGAGGTAGGATCTACCCAGAGTGGTTCTTCTGGTATAAAGAAGCAGATTTAAATAGGATTTACTTAATGAAGAAGCTGCATTGAAACAGGAGCCCAAACTGCCAGATTGATGTTGCAAACTCCCAAAATCTCATCTCCACCTAAGGAGAGGAGGGGAGGGAAGCCTTTTCACTGCGTACCCCGGGTGGGGTTTTTGTGTTGTGGTTTTTGTGTTTGTTTTTTTTTTTAAAGGCATTATCTTTAACGCAATACACCTGAATTCTTGGGTGCTTTGCCCTTCTCTATAAAGCAAGGATGAGTACAGATCAGCTGTATGTGGCACAAAGAGGACAGATGATGGGAAAAGAAAGACAAGACATCCCTCTCCAGCCATGAGGAGGGCTGCTCAGAAATCACACAGAAGTTGTAACAGAGCCAAGCTATGCATGCAGTAGCAGACTGATTTATTTTTTATATGAACCAGGGCTTTTCCACAGGGAAAATCTGTTTCATCCCATGACTTCTCATTATCAGCTTGCAGGGAAGATGGCACTGTTGCTCCAGCATCAAGCTTGATACTTCTTGGGTTGCCAGCATGACCCAGGCCTGAGGATGGCCTCCACCAGTATCAGATGCTGAGTGCTGTTGTTCTCTTTCTTGTCTCACATCATCCCCAGCACCACTCAGTTGTTTCTCTTCTCCAGTAAAACACCTCTGGTTGTTCCTTTGCTCTGAGGAACGCACAATGTATGAGCAACTGCCTGCAGGACATGAAAGCCAAAGCTTTTTTTGTTAGAAGAAGGTGGGGAGAATGTCAGATATTTCACAATTCCCTTGATTACTGTATCTCCATGAATCACATCTTTAGGAGTGAGGCATCCTGGCAGGGGGGCACTGGGAGATGGGGGTTCACAGGGTCCTGCTGCCATGGCTTTCACATCCCAACATCTCTCACACTCCGCTATTGTACCCAGCAGAGGCATTTCTCCGCTCCCGGGCTGAGCCAGCACTGCTGCCTGCAATTCAGCTGCAGCTGAGGCAGCCCAGCCTAAACTTTGTACCATGTCAGTCATGTCTGCCACCCACAGCGTGCTCCTGCTCTGTGCCTCTGTATGGGAGGAAACATGCTGAAAGCTACAATGCCCATAGCCCATTTTTCAAAAATTTGAATGCTGTGAACAGCTCAGTTAACCCTGTACGTGCTGCTCAGTGCACACGGGGAGGGGAGACAGCTCAAAGGGAGATTCTGTAACATGTAAGAAGAGGGAGAGTATATTCTGGTACCTGGTAGGAAAGCTTTGGAGAAATACAAATATGGATTCTAACAGCACTTGGCAAACCTGAACCAAATGCAGTTCATTCCTGATGTAAGGACCTTCAAGGCTAATATCACTGCCAAAGCATGCTGAGGGAGGAGGAGGAGAGGTACCAGCTAGAAACAGGGATCCCCGGGCTCTTTTGGATGTCACTAGCACTGGTGCCATTGTGGCTGTCCAGGCAGGAGGTGTCCTGGTCTGCAGTGCTCTGGACACGGAGTGTGCCAGTAGTGAAGACTTGAAGGGAGAGAACGAAGAGAGGGGCTATCCTCAGGGAAGATGGAACATTGCGGGTAGTGAACACCATGTCTCAGGTCAGCTGTTTCTCTGCCTCATTCTGCTCTCCTACCCCACCTCACATCATGTGCTCTGCTCATCCTTTCCCCCCCTTGCTGTTCCCTGTGTTTCCTTTCCTTACCTTCCTTTTGCATCATGCCTCATCCTGTAACTGAGCACACATCCTTCTGCTTGGGCATCAGAGGGGTGATGGTTATCAACCACATTCTCCACTGCAAAGAGGCCAGTGCTTCACCAGTTCGCTATCTACACTGGTTTTTTTAGCCCACCTCCCTGTTTGCTCTCCCATCACTTTTGGCCAGTTGGTAGAGTTATAATCCTCTTGTGGCCCATGTAGTATTATATTATTGAAACCACTGTTGTTACTTACATTAGTAATAGCTAGAAACTTTACATTTTTTGGCCTTGGCACAGTGAAAACACATAGTAGGAGACAGCTGCTGCACCCAGAAGGCTTGTAAACATGATGGGTGGTCATCTTAAAAGATGTGGAGTCCACTGGTGAGCTTTGGAAAGGGTCACCCCCACCTTCTCAAGGGACCTCTGGGTGGATGGCCCTGAGAAGACAAGGAGGTGGCCTGAGAGAGTGATGACTGCAGACAGGAGCAGATCCCTGGCTGTAAGCAAGAGGTGGTACTGCATGAGCCACAGCAGTCCAGCAGCCCATGGTAAAACCTGTGGCATGGAGGCTACTGGGCACCAGTCTGGGGCATCTGGGAGAATCTACCTAGCCTGAGGACTCCATGGGGACTTCCTTCACCAACAGCGAGGCTGGGAGCATTGTCCATGAGATACTCAGAGCCCTGGAAATGGCCTGACCAGTCACCCCACTGAACCATCCTGAGCACAAACACACTTCAAGGGGAATGGGACCAGGGAGAAGGGCAGCAGCTGTCCCTTTGGCACTGTCATGACTGCAAGCAGAAAGCTGGGGCCAGGCTAATTCCTTAATAACTACACTGAGGAGCAAGGCTGTGGGTCACTGACTGTTAATTCAGGTTTCCCAGACTAATGCTTCTTTCTGTTTCCTTCCCTCCCTTCCCTCTAATAAAATTCTGCTCATTTAAAACACTTTGTTAGAGCTTGCTACTGTGACTAGGAAAACACTACTTAATTGAGGGTGCACAGAGAGAATAATTTAGTCTTCCAAGTTTCTGAATGGGAGGTTGAGACAGGCTTGCTCCAGTTTTCAAGGAGGCATAGCTCAAAACTGGACCCCAACTTAGCAGCACATGCTGAACGTGTTATAAAAGTAAGCGGACAAGATCAAAAAAATGGGATGACAATGATGAAGTGAGGGATGCTCCCAGGACCCCTCACCAACTCAAGATGTTCTATGATTCTATGACCCCAACTATGGGTCCCTTCCAACTTCAGATATTCTATGATTCTATGATCCAGCAGACCATCAACAGCAGGGTGGAGAAAAGATCTTTGAGTCAGGCTCCTCTGCCTGACAACATGTCCATTACAAGACTGAGCATACAGTGGACATGGACACATCCTGACAGATGCTAGGTCATGTGTTTGGGCTCAGCTTGGCAAGTCTGAATATGCCCTGTAAAGTTTCTTACTCAACTATTTGCCAAGCCTCTTTCTTATTGCTATTACCCCTTAGTTTCTTCTGCTGGAAATTCTCACACTGCAAGCACCTCCGTCCAAGAAGGCTCACTGTCACCATCATAGAGGGGGTGGCAGCAGGGTAGATATGTCCTGGGAATTTATTACCTCCTTTCCTTTCTACGCTCTATAAAAATATTTAAAAAAAATGTTAGAGACCAGTGCTGCATCCACAGATGGGATCCATCCATGACTTTCTCTAAAAATACAATGCCATCTGACATAGAAAAGTTTCAGTACCTAGAATGCCAGAATGAAGAGTAATATAAAGTGTGGAAATCAACACTTCATATCTGTACCTCTCTATGCTTTGCACAGAGCAAATAAGAGTAGTAGTCTGATTTTTTCTTTATAATCATCTTAATTAAGACCTATATATGAATTTGTTTTCTGTCTTTTTAAAGTAATGGAATTTATTATGAATGTAAAGGTTAATCCTTCAGAAAGTTGGAGCAGGTTTCAGCTCCGTATTAAGACTCCCAGACTTCAGTGTCTACATGCAAACCCCACCTACTATGCATTTTACATATGAGACCATCGTGGTCAGTGGAGAGCTTGTCAGTACAGTCAACGAAGACCAGTAGGCAATTCAGGTCACCAGTCCCCAAGGCTGTGGGCTCAGCAGTGTTGCCCAGACACGTGTCCTGGGGTACACAAGACTTCTGGGTGGTGCTGTGAGAAATGACACAGCACAGAAAAGACTGCATGTCTTTTGCATTGCTGTCCAAAAGCCAGAGAGGGCACCAGGTGATAAAAACTGAACTGCTCCTTTGCCTCACGTGTTGGAACCTAGATGTAAACACCTCAGCTTAGTGTCCTAAATTGAATCTTGACTTTTTTACAGTAACACTGCCTCCTGCTGAGTCCTGATGTCTGAAGTGCTGCTGAAATCCTCATTTGCTCTTGTTCTCTCACATCCTGGCAAGATAAATCCTAAGGCGGTACCATTGTGAATGAAAAATGCTTCGAAGACTGCTTTCTGCCCCATGGTCTGGAGCGGTGGCACGCCTCATGGCCACAGAGGTAAACAACCTTCTGCTGCAAAACTGAGTGGCTACATCCAGAATGCCTGTGGGCAATGATCCAGCTCCTGAAAACCGTGCCTGAGCTGTGACTCCAAGGGTGTAAACTGGCCTGGGTTGGGGTTAAGTGATGGCCAACCCGTGGGTCTCTCTACACTTTGCTAGTACATTTGTATCCTCTGTTCAGAGTGCCGCTTTTCTGTGTTATATCCACTTTTTATGACTACATAATTTTTTAAGGCCAGGATGAAATGTTACCGAAATTTTCTAAAATATGGGTGTTCTATATAAGCAAGGGAAAATCACAACCACAGTGTTGCTTCACTTAAACCAGAAGCTTTTCATGGATACCCTGCAAATGACAGCTTTACTCAGCTAAGGCAAGCTTGCAAAGCCCAGGAGTGCCAGGTTTTCTGAGAGCTGACTCAGTTTTGCCCTTTCATCCCACCTTGGCTTCACATTGTAAAAATGCAGATGCTTAGGAAATTGCCTCCAGGTGTTGAGTGATCTGAGTTTCACAAAAATAACAAACCTTGATCTGAGATAGATGACCTTTTTGTCAGCATAGGATCTTTAGGCTTTCAGAAGAGAATTGAAAGGGGTCTTTCTGCATTCCCTTGCTGCAGCTGTAGCACTCTTTTGATAAGTCTCAGAAAGACTCAGAATTGCTCAGTTTTCTTGGGCAAGAGAGTCTTGCGATACACACAGAGCACAAGGCCGGTTTGGGTGTTTTGTGGAGATACGTGAACTAATGCTAAACTCCCTTATTCCAATATTGTTTGTTGAATTAGTGTGCTTGCTTTGGCTGGGATAGAGCTGATTTTCTTCATAGCAGCTAGTATGGGGCTGTGTTTTGATTTGTGCTGAAAACAATGCTGATAATACAGAGATGTTTTCATTATTGCTGAGCAGTGCCTACACGGAGCCAAGGCCTTTGCTGCTCCTCACCCCACCCCACCAGCAAGGAGGCTGGGGGTGCACAAGAAGCTGGGAGGGGGCACAGATGGGACAGGTGACCCCAACTGGCCAAAGGGATACTCCATACCATGTGGCATCATGCTCAGCATATAAAGCTGGCAGAAGAACTTGTAAAGGGGGGACATTTAGAATGATGGCATTTGTCTTCCCAAGTAACTGTTATGTGTGATGGAGCTCTGCTTTCCTGGCGATGGCTTGGTGGGGAATGGTGAATGGATTTCTTGTTTTGCCTAGCTTATGTGTGTGGCTTTTGCTTTATCTATTAAACTGTGTTTATCTCATGATAAACGCATGAGTTTTCTCACATTCACCCTCCCGATGCACTCCCACATCCCACTGGGGGAAGTGAGCACTGGCTGTGTGGTATTTAGTTGCTGCCTAGAGTTAAACTACGACAGTTAGTCCTGGCACTGTGGTACTCAGCGTGGAGGAAAACATTTGTTTTGGAGGTATGCAGCGCTCATAAAGCTACATGGTATCTCTGCACAGCGGCCCTTCAATTCTCTTTGGATGTCTTGTGAACCAAAAGCATCTAGCCTTTTTGTCTTGATTTCTTCAACTAGAAGAAAGGATAATACTATTTCATTTTCTCTTGGGGGTTCTGTGTTGGTTGATTTATGAATGGAGATGAATTCTGGAAGTCTTTACATAGAGGCTCACTCTAATGCCAGTCTTTTGTCCCATGTCTCCCAACAGACCAAACTATGCATTTAGGGACATCTGATGCACAGTGGTAGCAACTACTGCCCAACTGTCTTTATGGCCCATGCAATATTTACTGTGCTGCCAGGTTCAGCAGTGCTGGAAAACACATACTGTAGATGTAATTTCACTGTAGAAATTGTTTTGGAGCCTGCTAAAGCTTTAGTCAGAGTAGATGGGATTTTTTTTCTTCTGTAAAAAGCCTGAGGCTTAGTATCTGTGTAACATTCAAGAGGCAAGAAATGCTTCCAGTACTTGGAAACAGTGAAGAGCATCCTTCTGGGATCCCTGAGATGAGATACTAAATCTTGTAATGAACTTGCACTCCTTGTTTTCCTATTACAGCAGACGTCGAAGGGTAGCAGTTGGGTCCCTGTATATCATCACTGTCACCAACAAAAAACATAACTCAGTGCTGCTAACGAGCACCAAGTGAGCACTGGAATAGGAAGCTATGTTGACATTTAAAAGATATCCATGTTGCCTAATTGTGAGGGCTGTGTGGGAAGCACTGCTTCAATGTCTCTATCTAGTATGGACATGACCAGCAGGAATACACTACTCTTATGGAATGTCAGTTACTGCAGGAAACAATTACCCTTTCTAAATATTCAAAATATGTCAAAACATTCTTCCTTTTTCCCTTTTAGGGCTCATCAAAGCTGTGAGTGTGTCAACATCATTCCACCTACTGGGAGGCAGCTCTGGAATATCTGATTCACCAGTGTTTCTCTTGCTTGGCATTGAACCTTGTGCGGTCATAGCCAACTCAAGCCTTTGCAAATAATACAGGCAAAAATGGATTTTGCCAACCAAAGGGTGGTCTGGTCAGCATGTATCACCATTACATTCCTTTCCTCTCCTCTCCAAAACAGGGTGCCCATGTCCAAATTTCCTGTAGACCTAGACTATGCTCATTCCCAAACTCTGCTAAGTGTGTCTGGCAGAGGACTAGTTGACACAGGCCAACGGCACATGAGGGACTAGCCTAACAATTTAATAGCATAAGTGATCATGTTCTAGAGTCTGGGCCTGGGTCCTGACACTTTAATTTACTAGCAGAGATAGAACCAGTAGGTTGTAACAACAGGATCATCCAGTCAACTGGTCTGATAGTATATCATAGACTATTATGTCTCACCTTGCTTCCCTTTTATAGGGGTTTGCCTAGGGCATCTCTACTAGGAAGACATCCAATCTTGATCTGAAAACATCAAGAGACAGAGAATCCAACCCTACTTTTGGTAAGTAGTTCCCAGGATTAATTGCTCTTACTATTAATAATGCATGCCTGGGTTTCTTTGTGTGAATTTGTTTGGCTTCAGCTTCTAGTTGTTGATTCCTGCTATGCTTTCTCCACTAGATGAAGGAGATCTTTTGCATACAGTATTATCTTGTTGTGGTGGTACTTGTACACTTTAATCAAGTCATGTCTCCATCTTTTTGATAAGGTAAGCAGAGAGATCCCTTACAGGCTTTCAGTAGAGAGAGACTTTTTCTCTCATCCTCTCCCTGACCTGTCTCCGACTTTCCCATTTAAAATACAGGCACCAGAACTTTTTTGCAGTATGCCAATATTAGTCTTACAAGAGCGGTAGGGAGAGATAAGATCAGCTCCCCACTCCTACTCGCTACTTCCTTGTTCATACATCCATGAATCACATTATCCCCTTTTGCTTTGCACTAAGAGCTCGTGTTGCCACCCTTAAATTGTCTGCAGTCCTTGTTCTCCATGGCTGCTTGCTATCTACACAATAGGCTCCATTCCCTGCTCTTGTAGGAGCTGCCTATACTAAGACACATCTTTAAAATTAAGTCTTCTGCACTCTCTGTGTTATAATGTCCTGGGAGTGTGTTGCAAAGTTAAATCCCTGAGCTGCTCAGGTAAGATCCTTGGGCATAGAATAAAGAAAAGAAATAAGAATTGTTCCTTAGAAAATGAATGACAAAATTCCTCTTAATGTCAATAGAAGTGGGATCTGCTCATGGCATTTCTTCACCAATATGAACCTGTAACTAAATTCTCCAGGTCTACAAAAGGAGAAGTCCATGCTGCTCTAATCCTTTTTTCATATAAAAGATCTTGTAACTGCTGTAACCAGTGAATGCATGTTGACTCCTTCCCACTGCTACTGACAGTATTTTCTCATCTTATAAAAAAATAATAATCAAGTCTAACCTGTCTTTTCAACAAAGATTTTCTGCTCATTAAAATCTGAAAACTGCTGCATGGATTTCAGCTTGACAGGCAGAAAGTATCTCATTCATCCCAAAGGCAAGTGTAGTCTATGTGGCAAAGCCAACATTACAAAGTTTTTTAAGTCAAATCACAGCTATTCTTTGAAGGACTGTGATTGTGCAATCATCAAGGCATTTTTCATGCTCCAAGAAAAAACTCAAAGCAAACTGATCTGATGCATTTTAACAGGTATTTTTCAGATATGTAGATTGAAAGAACAGCCCTGGAACTTTTATGTGAGTGATCCTTGCATCTTTTGTCCTACTGATTTTGATGAGAGTTTCTGCTCAGGAAAGGGTTTCAGGATTTGAGGTCTCATTGAAGTCATAACACCAAGAAATCACTCTTGTGGGCTCATTAACAGGGGACAAGCATATGAAAATCTACAGGTTTTTGTGGCTAGCCAAGGATTACAGTATAAACCCAACCGTAATACATATTGATGCATTGAAGAAGAAAGTACATTTAAGTTCATGCGAAGCTGTTGATTCCCATGCACAATACGTTTTATATTATAGTGCAAGAGCTCACAAACTGCCATTGAAACAGGACTCGGTGATTCTGAGGAATGCTATAATGTGTGCCTGAAACTACTTTTAGAAACTATCTGTGATTAGTGTTAGTGTAGCTGTCATTGTTAGATGTTCACATGAAATGATATGGTTATTATTGCCGAAGAGCCGGGATGCACACCGCAGCACTCAGGGGAAGGGATGCTTGCACAGGCCCCATGAGGTGGTGACTCTCGGTGAGGGCTGAGCATAAGGCTGGGATGTTTGTGGAGACTTGTACCTTTGCAATATGCATCTCATCGTGGTTTATTTGTGCTGTCCCAGGTCCCTGTAGCACACCCAGTATGTGAATGCCTCTCAGCGATGTATTAAACTCATCAACTACATGTCACATGCATTTTGGATGCAGTCTTGCCGTCAAAGAGGAGAATCCATCCCTCTTTGATGGCCAGTCCAGCATGTTCCCGTGCAGGTGTGTTCTCTCTGCATTCCCTAAAAGTTTTAAACAAGCAAGTAAAGTCAATTCTGTTTTATATAAACTCAGGAAGAACGTGAACATGAAAATCTGTTAATAATAGTCTGGCCACCAGGTATTCTATAAGCAAAGGGTGGTTTTTTTTCTGTCAATGCAGTCAGAGCTGTCGTGGTGGCTGGGTGGCAGTAAGGTGTGTTAGCTGTGGGAAATCTGACCCGGGGAGTTCCCAGGCAGGTGAGTGAAATGAGGCCACGCTGCATGGGTATCTGTTGGGAGACTGGTCATATACCTCACTCTGCCAAATACTAACCTCCAAAGTACTTGTGTTCTGCTCAGGGTTTAGAAAACAGTTAGAAATATTGGCTGGATTCCTCAGTTGCTTAAAAACTTGGTGTAATTCCTCCACTGTGAGAAGAATCAAAATAGCCATATGCAAAGTATCACCTACCAGCCTCTGCCACGCCTGGGAAGCCAGCATGTGGTGTTCTGTAAATGGATCATGTAAAGAAACTAGAAAAACCTGGCCAGCAGAGGTCAGATATGGATTTGAACAGCTTGAGAGCAAAACTCGTTCAGAGTTCAGAGATACTAATTTGGTTTGATATTGTTTCTCAATATTTGGGGATGGAATGTTTGGTGCTAGTGTGCAGAGTGGGTCTGTCCGACCTTGGGCCATTACAGTTTACTGCTGTCTGTGATTATAGTATTTGCTGTGCTTCACTTCCTTAAGTACATTTTTAATGTCAAATCGTGTATTTTGACTCAGTGATGAAAATTAGCCTATGTAGAAGGTCATAAACAAGTTGCATAGATTTTCCTCCTTTCCTCTGTTCTTCCTTTTTTCTTTTTTTGTTTTGTTTTTTTTCTTTTTCTTTTTTCTCCTTTTTTTCCTGTTTCCTTCCTTTCCACTGATCTTTGTCTTTCTCCTTTGTCTGTCTGTCTTTCCTCCTGTCTTTTCTCACTTCTTTCTCTCCTTCTCTCTTTTGTTCTTTTTTTCTCTCTGTCTTTATGTTTTTCTGCCCTTTTTTCTCAGGCTCATAGGCCTGTTTTGTGAACTTGGGTACACTGGATGACATAGTTACACCCACAGATTCACCCTCCCTAAAACCACTCATAGTTAGACTTGCCGCTGCATGTTTCTCTCCTTTCTGAAGCTGAACAAATTGCACAGAAAGAATTGAAACAACTTAGATTTCCTTTCTAGAACCTTTCGGCTGCCACAATAGCTGAGAATGAGTTATTCATGACTTATGTATTCTGCAGATACAGGCAGCAGCATACACTGCATGGAGGTGGGAAACTAGGGTGAGTTAGTTGCAAGTGATAAATACCCTGTACCTGGTCAGGAGAGGCCGGGCACCAAACCGGGTGACACTTACATGCTGGCCAGGGCTGGGCATCCACCAGCAGCGTGCAGCCACAGCTGCTCAGCCTTTGGCCTTGTGGTGCTTCTCAAAGCTTTGCTTGAAAGTAGCCATTGAGAAAATGAAGGCAATGTCCAAGCCTAACCATCCATTTTCATAGTTGTGTGGCAGGTCCTGGTAAATATTGTAGCTGGAAGCCAAAGTCGTTTACTTCTTGTACCCTAATGACAGAAGTGAAAATCCTTCCACCTTGGAAAGGTGGCTTCCTTTACATTAACTTCTATCATATCTGCAGTTCTTTGTAGTTATATCTACCAGAAATAGTTTTAAAAATCATATGGCACATTTGTATGGCAGCTATTTCCTTCCTACTTCAGATTCAGCATCTTTCATAAGGCTGTATGTGAACTGTTTTTTTAGAAGGGTACTCAGGCCAGGAAAGAAAGCAGCCCAGGGTGAAGGGCTACCCTTGACAGCTGTTTGTAGTTTTCATCATGAGCATCCTAATGAAAAAGACATTTGTTCAGTTTAAGTTTCCCCTTTAAACCATTTTTGTTTGTGTTATATAATTTCCTGACCTCAAGAATCAGAAGAATTAAGAGGAATTAATCTGGAAGAGTAGATCTCCTGTGAGTTTTTTTTTTTCCCTGCTGTGAGTCACACTTTCAGAGAGAGAGCACCCAGAGTTTTGTCTCTTCAGGAAGTAAGGCTCAACAGAACTAGGAATATCGTATCTTGATGCTGAAGACCTGTAGCAAGGTCAAGGTGAGAGTGCAAAAAAGGATGACAAGACTTGTTGGCTCCTGGTAGACTGGTAAGCAGCTCCCATTGCAGGGAGCTCAGAGAGGAAAAGGAGGTAATTCCCTCTTCCAAAAATCTTGTTATTCCTCTGGAAAATTTATATTATGTATATATTAGACTGCTGCCCACAGATCTCAATCTACATTGGGACTACTTTGTGTGAGTGAGAGTCCCTCTTCTGGACAGCTTGCAGTCCAGATAGACAGAGGGATGAAGGCTAAGGGAGGAAGCAGAGTCATCAGCAAAGTGATGTGCTCGTCAGCTGGGGCAACCCTGCTCTTCCACACTTCCAGGCTGGTCTTATGTAGACCATGCCTGAAGAACATGCGAGGTCCAATGGACCTGGCTAGTAATTGACAACTCCTGGTTGCATGTAAAGGTCTGAAAATTGCATTTCTAATAAATGTTTAAATTGCTGGCTTTACTAGTCCAGCATTTTAAACACAAATTGAATGTTTCAATAGGGTTTACAACAGTGCTTTATGCCTCCACTAACAAAGGCTGTATGTGTGAAAAACAGGTAATATAATTTGCAGAAGGAAACATCTCAGTAAATGTCTGATTATACTATTTAAACTGTGCTTGGTGGAGCCCTGGGCTATACTCCACTGCTTGAATTTTTGTAAATCCCTGACATTACAGCTGCTTAAATCCAGCCAGGAGCAACATTCGATCTATCAACCAGAGAGGAAGGCTTCATTGTGCAAAATTAAAGATGCGTGAAGCCTCAGATAGCTTTTCACCTTCAGCTGTTCTGTGTCAGTGTTGGAGAGCCTGCATGAGAGATCCAAAGCCCAGATGGAGGATCATACCTTTTACTTACGTAGTATGTATGATAGGTATCACTAGTACAGCATGTCTGGGTCATGCAGATACAGCAAAAAGCTACCCTGATTGTGATTTTCTTTGTGCTTTGAGGGCTCTGGAGCAAGTCCTGCACCCTGAATAAATCAGTGAAGCCCTGCCAGCCCAGGCTAGTGTCTCAGTTTCAAAAAAATTGATTGCAAAAGTTTCCAGTTCTCTGCTAGATGTGTTATCTGTATAATCGTGCAGATCTCCTTTGTAGTGAACTTCTCAACATAATTCTGGCTCTTTAACACAACTAGAAGAACAGCTTCTTTTCATGGTTAGATAAATACTCTTAAGATACCTTCAAGGTGGGAATATTTTCCTGAAAAGTATCACATGGGAATGACTATTCTACCTTAGGTTTGGGGAAAAAAAAATTCATTGCAGAGAAGGTGATCAAATAATGCGTCGACAAGAGAGTCAGAAATAGGCATAAACAAAAGTAGTTTTGTCCAGTTCTCTACATAAACTCTTTCACCTTCTCTGCATTTTTAGAGACATTAGGAAAGAAATAAAATTCAGAGAATTTTTTTCAGTACTCCTGTTAAATTGTGCTTTCTCAGTCAAAACACTTGCTTGTTCAGTTTATCAAAATTGAGCTGAAAAGTAAATATTGCTCCTTCCATGAGACTTGCAATTGTAGGCCTTTGCTTTGGTGGTCCTGAAACAAAATAATCAAATATACTTGGACACTGAAGATACCTTAGTGTATTTTCTTCAGAAGAGACACAGTATTTTGGGGATGCAAAGTAATTTCAACTGTCTTCCTAGAATTTCTTGCAGATAGAGAGTAATGATAAACCTCTCCACTTCCTTGCATGGTTTAGGGTTGCTGTGTGCTGTTTGAACAGCTGCACTTGTCCCATCCCTGAAGGTGGCTGCAAGTCAGTGGATGAGGAAGCAATTCAAGTATATATCATTCTAAAGTGATGGACAGGATGAGTTATTGGAATTTTTTTCCACTGATAAATCTCTTGTTTCTATTAGTGATACTCAATATGCTGTCATGACTGAAGACTTTCAGCAACTCATAGTAGTGCTTTGTGCATCTGTCGTGTAACAGAAGCGTTTCTTTTCCTGTCCTGGCTCAAATTTCCTAATGTACAAATCTCTCTAAAACTCCCTTTAAGCCCCCCCAAAGGTGCATCTCATGGAGCAAATTCCACTGCTCTGTGGCTTGGGCAGCTTAGTAGTTACAGCTTTCCTGCAGTTTCCTAACTGGAGAATTCCTACAAAATCATTCTGTCAATACATGCTATCTAGCCCCTTCTTAGAGGGCTTGCATAGAGTAAAACCTGTATATTTATAATTTCTTCCCCATATTTTGTAGCCTTAAAGTTGTAATGTTCAAAGCCATTATTTATTGCCAAATTCCTCAAGCCATCCAAGAAAGCATGATTTCTTACAAGAGAGGGAAGTCGTGTTGCTACGGGACTGAAGAGTGGGTAATTCCTCACAAAGTGAACACACCTTTGTGCTGAATACTCTTGCAGAGGAACCTCTAAAACACACCAGGAGACCTTACTGATTGACAATGAACATCTCTGCGGAGCTGTGTTTGGTTCGATCTGTGACTGGCATGTGACAGTGAATTTAAGTGAGTTTGGTTGGGTCTGTGGTGGTGCCACTGATCTGGTCAACATCTCCATGTTTGGACACCTCCCAGCCTGCTGTGCTGAATCTCAGCTCACTGCTCACTGGCTTTCAGCTTTGCTGTTCCTCACTAGGACTACTCCTGGGACACATCAGGCACAGACCTCAGGTGGAATCAGCTTCACTTACATGTCAATATTTAAAAGTTGGGTTTAGGCTCTCTCTGCCATCTCTGGTGTCAAAGGAGCACACTGAGGGTGTATTTTTCCTGTTCAAAGGGAAATATCAATGTTAGATAAGAAGAAAAATTTCTTGAAACTTCCTATTTCACCTCTAATGTCTTTAGAGGACACCCGGAAAAGCAGCTGGGACTTAGGCGACATATTTTACAGATCTATATTTAAGTGGTAGGAGATCCATAATCTCTGTGGATTGTGGAACAGTGGCTCACAAGCCCATTGCTGCTGGCCCTTATGACACAGCTCCCAGGCAGGACACCTTAATTTAAATACAGAGAGCTATCCAGGGAAGGTGGTGAGTTTGTGGAGCCACAGTATGCATTTACAGGAGCACGTGGCAAGTTAGCACTTACACACAGAAACAGCCAGGCTTTGTGTGGGTTCTGTGGCTTTTCATCTCAAAGACTAAAAAAAAAAAAAAAAAGAGGTTCAGATGGTTTAGGAAACATAAACATCTCCACCAGCTCACCTGCTGGAGGCCAGCAGATACAACAGTCCCAGGTGAGAGCAGTTCTTGTTGTTCCCTCTCTGCTTCTCCTTGATGAGCTCCAAGAGGCAATCACAGCCCCTTCCCTCCCAGTTCTCTCACAGAAGTTCACATCTGAAGAACTAGTTTTCACCAGGCACTGAACACCTTTTCTCTCATTGCCCCTTCTTTTAAAACTGCAGAAGGTCAGCAATCCCTGAGGCTGGTCCCATGCCATCACATTTTCCCTACTCCTGGAAATCTAGCTCAAAACCAAAGATAAAAAGTGCCAAAGCCTCCCCTTGCCTTATATTTATAAAGTGGCATTTGTGATGTAGAGTTTGTAGACTCCCAGATTGGTTCCACCAGCTGAAGGAACAGAAGGACCTGCACAGACTCCGGGGAGGAAGGTGAGCTAGAGGGATAGACATCGCGCCACAGTATTTGCTGTCTTCTGGGGGCAATACGCACTACTGAATCCTAGTTTTAATAGAGTCATCTGAAAACCTGCAGAAAAGTCATTTTTCTGTAAAACCCCTTTGGTCAGATATAAATTGCATTTTCTACATGTATAATGAATATTTCTTCAGTTTAAAGAAACTGAGTGTATAGGCTACAGAGGAGGACATGCAGAGTCTTTACCCTAAAAACTTATCTAAGGGTCACAAAAAAAAAGAGAAAAGTTGTAGTTTTAAGAAAAGAATTAAAATAAGATAACAATACAGCTGTGCAGTCTGTTTTACAGTACATTTTACGTATTTTCAAAGTCCATGTCAACCTAACAAGTCTCCAAAGACTTCAAAGCCATCTGTGGTGTACCCTGCTAAGTACTGGCAGCGTAAATATGGACATTTAGTTCCTGGCACAGTAATTTGGATATTGGATCTTAAATGAATGGAAATTCTTAATCAAAACCCTTAATTCAATCACATCTGCATTTCAAACATTTTTAAAATCTGCATCTGGATTCAGATCTGCAGTATACCACTATACCACCAGAATGGACTTGCTACAACTCCCAGCATAAATGCACATACATTTTGAAATATATTGTGATTTAAATCAGCAATTAGAAAGTAAAACTAAGGGTATTTCTCAAATTACTAATGTAGATAATTTGATGCATTTTATATGAAGAGATAAATCCTTTTATCCTATTTTGCAATATTTTATTTATTTAGCAAGTAAAAAGCTATTTTGCATCATAAAAGAAAGCTAAAAAGACAAAACTAACCAGAGCTGACCAAAGCTGAAAAACAGGAAAGCCACTGGGGAAAGAGAAAAAAGGAATTCTAGTTATTTTACATAACAGATGGCAGCATAACAGAGAGCAGCTGATGTTAGTAGCCTAAGGGAATTTTCCCGTGTCAGAAGAAAAATAAAATTTAGGATATACAGAACCCCCCACTGAATGAGTTTCGTAATAAAAGTGTTGTATTTACATATACATATATTTATTGCTCCTTTCTTTGGAGCACCTATTTGCTCTCCTTCTCTACAAAATTCAGCCTTTCCCTTCTCCCCACCAGGATTCTCTACATTTTCATCTATATATTCGTTTGGGTTCACACTTCCCTGTACTCCCTCCCACCTCCATTTTATTCTGCCACTGCATCCTGTGTCCCACATATGTTACATCCTTCCAACACTTTCCTAAAACCTTTTTCCACATTGGTCTCCTTCCTGGGAATACAGCTTGCCCTGGAAAGCAAATCTCACCAGTCTGCGGATCCCACCAAGCCTGCTAGGGCAGACCTATCAAACAAGAAGTGCTGCGCCTCATCTCTCCGAGCTGCCTCTGCATACACAGGGAGCTTTCAGTGTGATTTGTGTTGCTTGTTCAGACCAGAGATACTTAATGTATGACCTTTGGCATCTGTATATCTTTCCTGGGCAATTAATCCACTTTATGGTTCACTCTCAGTGGCCTGTTTTCCCATGAATGGTGGATGAAGTACTCCCAGCAGTGGCGTCCCACTCCCACTCTGTATGTTCCCAGCTGTCTTGTCCCACTACGCCCCATACACACCCATCACACTAGGCTTAAGGTTTATGACAGGGATAGATGAAACCACTGAGGCAACCAACTTGATTTGCCTCACCAGAAGGTCCTATGGATCTAAGTACCATAAAAGCTAACAAAGCTATCTGAATCTGAAAATCTTTTTTGAACAAGGTGTGCAATGTACAAAGAAAAATGAGTTGCAATGAGGAAGCCCTGAAACGGGACAGCACAGAAGAAAGGAGAACATGAATAATTTCATGCAACAGCATGGACTAGTGCTGCTTGGAGGTTGATGGGCTCAAGTAATTTTGGGGTATATACATATGAATGTCTGTCCCTGTGTGCAAGAGATTTCTGGGCTGCCGTTTGGAGTATAAAGAAGAAGCTGATCCAGTACCACTTGACCTAACACTGAACATACCTCTGTTATAACTGTTAATGTAATAAGTAGTAATTATTTCTTCTGAGTACATCATTGCACCAAAAGAGAAAAATTTTGACTAGATTCATTGTTCACTAAAAGCTACATGGAAGAATTTCCCATGCACCAGCCTAACTCCACTCCTATTGAATCAATGTGCTCTATTTTTCCACCAGTTCAACTAGAAGGAACTCAAGGCCTGAGATCTTTGGAAACATGCAGCCAAAGAAGGAAGCTTTGCCTTGTTGAGAATTATTTTCCTAAGACTTTGAAAAAAAAGATTAATTTTTAGCAGCCTCAGAAGGAAATAGATGGGATCAGCATAAAAATCTTGATGCCAGCACTCCTAAATGGTAAGTTCTTCCATCCAAGTCCTAAGAAGTGGTTTGTTGAATGCTGTGCTTAGTGTCATTTTATTCCCAAAAGAGATTTTGACTGTCTAAATCTCATCCAAGATCTTTCCCATTACTGAGATGAGAAGGGTACAGGTAGCTGTTGTAGCTGGCCGTTTCCAGGTAGAAATGCTCTGTTGCGATGGTGCCTGGCCCCAGTGCCTCTTTTACAATTACAAGGCTACACTGGCTCAAAGCTGATGTAGCAGAGCAGAAAACCTGACAACTATTTTATAGTGGGACTTTTATTCTCAGCAGTTGATTTTTTCACTCACTTTTCTCCTCTTTTATTTCACCTGTTCACTCCGTTATTTTGGTTTGGTTATTTTCGGTTCAACTGATATTAATGGAAAACCACTTGGAAACCACATTTTGGTTGGTTTTTAATTGTATTGTTGTGTTTATCCTGGAAACTAGCAATTCCACTAAATTTTACTCAATTAGTAGGTTGTGACCAACAAAGTGATCATATACAGGACTCAGGGATTTTTAATTAGTGTAACCTAAAAGTTCAGTTGTGGGTCAAAGACAGCCAAAATCACATCGACACACTATACCTAAGTGTACATTTCCAACACCCTTTCTTCTTACCAGCTCCACAAAATCTTCCTCAAGGCATTTTCCATAACAAAGACCAAGAAGATATCCAAGGAAGCCCTGTGAAGACCACTGAGGAGCAGGCAGGCCAGACCCATTCTGTGCAAGATGCTTAGACTGTTTCTGAGCTTGTATTAGCCTGGTACAGGGTGGTGGTCTTCGGGGGTTTTTGTTCAGACTCACCTTTGGGATAGACAAAGAAGGCAATGACAAGGAGCTCCTGGGTTATTATGAAACCATGACAATCTATATTACCTCAGTATTCAAAATTGTAGGAAAGTTGGATGAAAATGGTGTTAATTTTCTAGAAAGGAGGAGAAAAAGAAAGTATAGGATGGACAATTTTTAAAGGTCTCACAAAAGAGCTAGTGAATTGATTTGCTTAAAAATGTTGAGGATCAAATTCTGCTCTTAACATACAATATAATCACACTTCCTTGGTACAGTAGTTTATGGTGATGGGAGTTGGTAAGAGACAACATCAGATGTACTTGTGGAAGTCCTTGAGAAGCCATTTTTTTTGTGAAAGAGGAAAAGCAGAGACCAAATGGAGCCATAGAACATTTAGGAAAAGAGAAGGCACATATGAGAAAGGAAAACCAAAGAGTGCATCCGTGGATGACAGACTCTGAGGGTGTATGTGTGTGCACTATTAGTGTTACTGATCCTGGACTCCTCAGCTAAGTAAGCTGGAGGGCTCCTGAGCAGCGCTGATACAGAAGTGAGACATTATCCCTCATCAGCATATCCTCATCAGAGGATATGCTGTGTTTGCTCCAGGCACTATTTATTTAGCAGGGTACTGGTTTCTAATGGTGCTGCTGCACACCCAGTGCAAAAATCACAGGCTCCTCCAGCACAGATATGATCACCTCTGGTGTGTGATGAATCTGGAGGAAATGGGGCCAGCTCGCTGATGGTTCACCAGCACCCATCATCTCAGGTAACCCTGGGGAGTGTGGGACTAAACATAAGCAAAGGAACTCAAAGCAAGAAATATGGTGAAGACATCCCGATGGCTCTAGATTTTTACCTTTATAAAACCAAAGATTGCTAACTTTATAAAACTGTGTGACAAGCTCAGTAGAGGATTTACATTTTCATATCACCTGAAATATTGGCCAGCCAGCCTGCTGGTTCACCCCTCAGAAGACTCACCTACCACATATGCTGATGTGGGCCATGGCCATTCAACTTCTATGCAAGTAAATCAGACCATTTATATTTAATTAGACATATTAAGCTAGTAAATGCCTAGAACCTTTCAATGCCACAAGATCAACAGCATGGGATAGCCCACATCCATCCTATTAGCCTCTTAACCACTAAAAGAAGGTGTCACAACTGAACTTCCAGCTGGGTATGGTCCTTGGCCCATACTGACTCCTGTGTTATGGGCCTGGCCAAAGCCACACCACAGACCATTTGAACAGTTTCATGAAGAGATATTCCCTGGAACTGTCTGTTTACTCATACAGATTTAGCCTCTCTCTCTGTCCAATTATCACATCAGATTCTAACTTCACCCCATATTCCTGCTCACTAAGGGGCATTAGGTAATTCATTTTTCCAGAGTATGTACCACACATGAACCTCTTAAGGCACAAAGTCAGTAGGTTGTTCTCTGCAAGTCGTATATATGGATTTACAATTAGTGCATCTCAGCTGACAGAGGATCACATGCAGAATTCAGTGTGATGCTGCATGGATTTCTGACTCCTTGGAAACTGGTCCATAAATCAGTGCAGGACTTAGACCTTTCCATGTGAGCAGTTTTATTTCTCACATTTAGTGCAGCACAATTCAGACATGTACTTTGCTTCAGCTGTTCCAGAAAGTACAGTCAGGAACAAATTGGTGGGTTGATCTTCTGTGAGATGGGAAGGTGAAGCACTTTCTGCATAGTAACGGGACAACTGTTCAGATGTTGCGTATCTAAGGCAGCAAACCACCACTGCAGTAAGAGACATGCTAGCAAATGCAGACGTAACTGTAAGTAAATATGCACTGATGAGCTCTGTGGTCTCCATTCTGCCCTTAAAGCAATCTCCTGCAAAACATGAGAGCTAGAACAAATACGTAAAGCTTAAACGAAGCCAATGGATCTGATTCTACCCCAGATTTTCCATGCTGTTTTAGGCTGTTTCAAAGAATCACAGAATCGCTGGAGCTGGAAGGGACCTCTGGAGACCATCTGGTACAACATTTCTGCTCAGAGCAGGGTCAGGATTTCCTCATCTGAGCTGCATGTTCAATGTTTATTTGCTTCAGCAGTTCACTGATGTCCACAAAGATCCTTGAAAGGAAAGTGCTATATAAATGAAATGTATGTGACAACTATCTAGATATTTACCTATGCAACTTTGGTACCTGCAGGTTGCTGTTATTATTCATTTGTGCTACCACAGTAGAGTTCTATGTTACAGAGTTAAGCTCACTTCTTTACTCCTGCTGGATCTTCAGTGCTTGTCATCCTATATACCTTTGGGTATCCCAAAATCTGTAAGTAAAGGGGCACCTTCTCCTCTTCCCTACTCCACAGATCCCCTCGCTTATGGGGAAGGATGCCATGAGTCCTAGATGCAGCCTGGGTGAATTAGGTATAGCCTGAATACCCTGCTGGTTTGGGCAAATAAATACACACAGATGACAGACCTTAATGAAAAGAAGCTTAAGCAATAGCACAGTGCCTGTCATCTCGCACTGGGGAGCAGCTGAGCAAATGAAAGACCCTTTGCTCAGGTACCTCAGGGATGTGGGGCTCAGGGATGTGGGACTCTAGCACTGTGTTAGGCTGTCTGAGACACTGAATTGCTCAGTAATCTGCAGGAACCAGCCTCTGGAACAGAGATAACTAAAGTCTTTATAAGCTCGGACCCAAGATTTGGTGACGTAGCCTAGTACCTAGAGAGAATGAGGTCCACATTTTCATGCGTGCCATTTCATTTGGCCCCATGCAGGCACAGACAGGTCCTGAAGCTGGGCCATAGGGCAATATTTATACAAGGCACTGTGATGTTTGGGTCACATTTTTATTTAATTTCTAAAAAGATACTGGGAACCTGACCTCTGTGTAGGAATGGACCAGATACTGACCATTTTAACAGCAAACATGTTTGGAAATGACACCCACAGCCAGATCTGCAGAGCTGCACACCCTGGTCTGCCAAAAAAAACCCCATAGCGCAGGGCACAGACCTTTACAGAATGCAGCAGTAAGTTGGGATGTACTTTACTTTTTTATTTACGTTTTCTCATGAACTAAAGATTGAAACATACCCTTACACTGAGTGAATCAGGCCAGCTGAGCAAGTTTAGTTTAGCGAACACCATTCGATGTGGTTCCTAAAGAAAATCTCCTCTAAGTATATTGAAGAGCTGCAGAAATAAATGTTGTAAAGGCTTCCATCTGGCCACAAGTGGTCCACACGTGTGTATTTGAATGGGATGGGAGAAGAATGAATATTGTTTTCCTGGGTTACTGCAGAAGCTTTAAACAGTTTCAGTTCTCACATTGTATGCTCCAGCTGCCATCACGGCTGTGGTGCAACATCTGTAGCACCATCAATCACAAGGAATCACAAATAATCCCTGAAATGAGGAGCACAGTAAATAAAACCAGCACTAGAAAGCATTCAAAACATAATAATCCTGCCTACTCTACACATATATTAATGAGGCCACTTGGGACAGCAATCTGTGCCACTGTGGAGGAGCTGGTGTCTGTGATACTGCTGGACATACAGGCAAAACAAAAGCAAGAATGCAAGGAGAAGGGCAAACAAGTGACAAAAACCTTCCAACTGGGAAGGTGTTTGAGGGTGAAGGTTTCCAAATCCATTCAGCAGATCGCTGACAGAGCTATCACACGAACTCAGTTGAACCAAGTGGTCTTGATTCCAGTTTTAGTGAAAGGCTTGATGAGAAGTTCGTTGTGAAAGAGCCATGGCTGACTCTGCTAAGCCAATGCAGTGCAGCTGGAGCCTGTTTTTGGGGTAATGAGCTAAGGAATGGCAGGGAAGACAGAAACTATGTCTGATGCTGAAGCAACAACAGCTCTTTCTCTCCTGCCACTGTGTCATCTTCTTCCTGACCTCTCTGTTCCATTTCCCATTGCTCAGCCTTAATGAGTGATGCTGAGTTGTTTCTACTATGTCACAACTGTCACAAGTGTTGTCTTCCACTTTGTTTCTCATTTCTGCTATTACACCCACTATTAACATGCATTGGAATGGCTGCTCAGATAAAACTCTTGCAACTTTCTGTATAGATTGGATACTGTAATCCTTGTTTTATTTAACATATTTAGACATATCTATGTTCCTTAAATATATTTTATCTGCTTCCTGATAAATCACACTACAACATTTTAATCTCCTAATAAAAGATCTGTTCCATCAGATTAAGCAAACAGCACTGAAAGCACTGAAAACTGGAGGGAGTGGATTTATCCTGCATGGAAAGTGGAGATGGTGAGCTAACTGTCCTTCACAATTTCTAATTTTAATGTGAAATCTGAATTCTCATTTCACATGTCACTTCCAGTGCTCCCCATCTGGAGACTGTTCTCAGAAACAGAAGCTGTGCGGGCAGAAAAGCGGAGACGACAGAAACTTCTTGATTTCAAAATTTTATAAATAGCTGAACCCCTCTCCCCGCCCCCCCTACAGATGAGATGAGCAAAAAATAGATATTGCTCTCCCTATGACCATAATTTCTCTGCTCTGATAATGTCATAATAAAGAGTAGTCATCAGCTTCCACTAGTGATTCCAAACCCCCTTGGGAATGGACAATGCCATCTGGTAGATTTTCTGCTGTCACTTGGGGTTATGTACTTGGTCATCTCATATTGGACCTCTCTGTGGCTAGTCACCCAATGCCAAAATCCCCAAAGTTACCGTTTAAGCCTGTATTTCAGCCTACGCTTCAGTCACTTGAGACATCCTGTGAGGTTTAAGCCAGGATGAGTAACTCAGATGTCTCTGCATCCTGCCTCTGCTTTGGCACAGTGTTTCTGAAAACATCCCTCCCCTCAGAAGCCATCACCCTGGGGCACACAGCCCGAGGGCAGCAGGTCTGACACGCTGGCACTTAACTGGAGCTCCTTGCTGCAAGTGTGGCTGAGTCACGTTCCCCCTCCTCCAAACAGCAGGGCACACTTTTGGAGCAGCAGTGTGTTAAAGCAAAATATGAGAAAGCGTGGTCATCCCTTAAAACCGTACAACCTCACACTGTTTGGTTTATTCCCAGCCAGGAGCATAAGCAAAGCAAAGTTACATCTTGAACACCTTGCTTGTATTTGGATGCAAACATATCCATTCATATTGCTACCAGGCAGGTGACCAGTACCTCCTCTTAGCTTCCACCAGAGAAACCTGGATTACTGAAGTCCCTCTTGTCAGACTTCTCCTTTCCTCTCTCCCCTGCTCCTGCTTTCTTGCTCACACTCTGCTATTTCAAGGCCTCATGCGTAGGTTTGCTTTTCAGCAGCTGCACTTCATTATTGGTTTTGTTTTGATAGAACCCAAACTCCTGGCCACAGACAGGGTCTCTGCTGTCACAAACTGCTTCACTGGTTTTTCATTTCCAGGACTTATTGGGTACTGGGCGGGCTTGATGATCTACAGGGTTCCTGAAGGAAACAGTCATGAACCCCAGGACGACACCAGCTTTTTCTGTATTTTGCATAAGCTTATAAAATCTGTGTCAGATGAAATTATTTACAGTCCTGGGCACCGCTCACTTTTCATTTGGACCCAGTCCTTCCAGTTTGCCTCTGCCATAAGGTTTGGTGGTTTGAGCATAGCTTAAGAGCCAGAGCTTTTTGATCCCAGCTGTGCTACTAACCCCTTGTGTGGCCCTGGGTGAAGCAATGAACCTCTGCCTGTGTCAGCCTCCCCATCAGAGAAAGCACTCTGTGCTTTGTAAGTGCTAAATGTGATTGGGATGATTAGGACCATCTATGGAGCTTGTGCATGAGGTTGTTACTTGAGATACTTTGGGAAAGAGAAAAAGGTGACAAACATGCAGCAAAAAAGCAACCTCTTGGAAAAAAAAGACAGACTAGGGGCAGCTCCCCAGGGCAGCAACCCAGAGCCATTTGAGGGCCTTTCAGCCCCAAAACTTCCTTGCCCACAGGCTCTGGGCACAGACCCAGAGCCTGCACACATACAAATTACTCCTGTGGTTAGAGGCAAAAGGAGTAACTGGAGAGGCTCTGGGGCTGGCCCAGGAGGTGTCCGAGCATACCTGGAATGGGGACGGTGTGCACCCCTTGCCTGTGGCAGAGCAGCAGACTTGGATTTCATGGAGACTGTAATTTTGCCTGCTGCCGCTGCTAGATCCTAATAACCAAACCAAGAAGGGAATTTTTACGCCATCCGAGGCATTCCTGATCCCCCTCCGCATCTAGTGAAAACTTAATAGCGTGAGAAAATGCCTTCCTGTAGCATATTGTAAACCACATGCAGAACAGGAGCAGATGGAGGGGGCCTGTCCTCCACCCGATGGAGGGGCTCCACCAAGATGCTCCCTGCCAAAGGGTGGAAGCAGAAAAAAATAGCACCCTTGCAGGGTGCAATCTTCAGTCGATGAGGACGAAGCCAGCAGAAATTGCTGAAGCCATAGGGTAATAACTCTTGGTGCTTGGAGGAATGTAAGTAAAGGCGAGGGAGAGCTGCTTTTCTGAAGCCTTTCACCCGTACAGATGGTAGCAGTTAAGATTCCTGCAGGAGCCAGGAGCTGCAAAGTTAACACATCTGGAAGTTTCCTGATGCCTGAAGTCAGGCCGTGGCAAACAATGCTTGCTGGGCTGAGCAGGCTCTGCTTGGGTGCTTTTATTGCACTTGGACTCATTTCAAGCTCTGCTCTATGATTAATTGCACTTTTAAAAATAAAGTTCAAAACACTTCCCAGGAAGTTTGAGGAAGGCAGAGGGCTTCAGTGGCACCAGAAGCTCAGTGCTCAGTGCAGTTTTCATTACGGTGGTCCCAGAAACAGCTTGCATTAGCAACAGCTTCATTTGACATAGGATCTTGCAATCTCATTTCTCTGTGGAGAGGGTGCTGAGCAATGTTGTGTCTCTCCTCCTCCCAGGCCTCTCCAGTGTCTGCCAGACACAGCAGCGTGGTAGCAGGTGCTGGCCAGGCTCTCTCCCCACATCTTGTTTGTGCTGTTAAGGTTGGGGCCAGGCCAGAACTGTAACTGTCATATGCTCATGGAAATTATGATAAGGAAGAGTTTGCACCTTCCCAGTGTGCTCCTGCCCATCTGTCCCAGGGCCAGCCTCAGTCTAACCCACAATTAAAAAACCCCCAAGAGAATCTTTTGGGAAGTCAGAGGGGCAAATTAGAAGAGCACATACTTGGGAGGCAGAAGACATTTCTGAGGGCTGAAGCTACAGTATGAGACGTTCTTGTTGCCATATAATGATGGTGAAGAGGCCAGAGGTAAAACTGAGAAAAGGCGGACAGTAGGTACTTTTCATCTTCTTACTAGGATAGAAGAAGGCATGATGTCTTTGCTGTAAAAACAAGTATGTATTTGTGGTAGAGAAATGGCCAGCTGCTAAAGGTGCTGTTACTAACGGTGGAGGTACACAACTTACACTGCCTGAGAGGAACTGGTGTGAATTGAACAGAGATCTGGAAACCAGGGTCATGGTAACTCATTAACACGTAAGGAAAGGGTCTGTGAAGGGCCATTACACATCTCCTACAATGCCTCTGGCGCATCCGCGTAAGTGTGGACTAAAATTCACCTGTCCACAAAAAAGTCCCCCCGCAGCCAGTCATGCAAGGTGCACACAAGGCTGTTTAGCACTCTGTTAGCACCCAAGGTTGTGCCACAAGCTGGTGAGGTACATGTTAGCTCTGTGCAAGTGTCCTCTGAAAGACAGGTTGTTTTTTATAAAAAGGTCAGCAACATAAACAACAGAAGACGTGCTGAACCACTGGAAATTTTCACAGGCAGACAGCAAGAAAGGGAGCAGGGGGCTGCAGGCACCATGTGCTCGTCTTGGCAGTCACTGCAAACAAGACAGCGCTGCACGCATGAGCTTCCAGGTTGGGTGGCGCTGACACAACACAAACCCCATGGTGCCCTGCCGCCACGAGGCATCGCTGCACACCACGCGCTGAAGTGGAAAAGAGCTTGCAGATGTACGAGAACCAGACAGCAGATTGGTCATTCTGTGGGCTTGTGGTGAGCTCTCTGTATCCCTGGGCTTCTGGCATTTACCTCCTCTATCTGGTATGTCTGAAAAAACACCGGCATTGGTAATCATTAACTCAGGCACGCTGTTGGTTTATTTTCTAACACACCTGGAGTGCTTCTCCCTTTCTCCTCCACCCGCTTCGTTTCCTCTCCTAGACTGACTTTGCATCTTGTCTCATGTTAGTACCTGATTCAGAAAATAATCTAACTACTTGCTTAATTTTAATACACTGCAAGTCATTGTGTTGCAATCACAGCTTGCTGCATGTAAAGCTCATCACATGTGCCAGCACTGGCAGAAGGGTTGCATGCTCTAAAACGCTGGGACAGGGGCAGTGCCTCTCCTGCAGGAGCTGCTTGAGAGTGGTGGCTTCCAAGGTTCTGCCTCCAATGCTTTATTGGCTGTGACAACACCTAGCGAGCGATTCAGCTGGGGGAGCTCTGGGCTGCTGTTTGCAATGCTACTGTATTATTTCAGGGTTTATTTGCACCTCCAGTCTATTTTGTAATCTGAGTTTGGCTCATTGCTTCATCTGCAAGCTCTTTGCTCCATTTTTATAGGGCACCAAGCACCCCGGGGCTGGGCGCAGGGCTGGTGTCCCGGCGGGTACCTGCATGTCAGTGCAGCTGACTGAAATACCATCGAGAGAGCATGCCTCATCCTGGCGATTGAATGGCACAGCGTAGATGGCAGGCTGTGTGGTCACTGCTTGCAAATAATAGTTTCCTCATTACAGAGCAGTTTATTTTTGGCTATTTATCCACCATGCACAGATGCCTTATCGAGGTGAGGTCTGGAGTGTACGGACTCTTGGGTGGACAATGCTCCTTCAAAAATGCTCTCCTGCTGCAAGGGGTCCAGTCAAGGAGACTTACAGTGGGACTGACTGACCCTATTCAGTGCTGCTGAAGGGCCTGGATCCCATTACCCTTTGAAAATCGCTCGGCTGAGGTTTTGTGTGCTTGTCCAGCAGCAGGGCTGCACCACCGAGGGATGCCCGCCAGCACGTGCCTGCTCTGTGTAGGTACAACACCACGCACAGCTGAGCCTGTGGGTGCTACCACACTGCTGGTAGTTGTGGCAAAAATAACATCAGGGACTGCTCTGAAACCAGGGTGCTCTGCTGTTAGCTTATTTCTCTCTTGTTCATCCCTTTGAATCACAGAATCATTGAACCATTTAGGTTGGAAAAGACCTTTAAGATCATGGAGTTCAACTGTTACCCCAACACTGCCAAGACCACCACTGAACATGTCCCTTAGTGCCACATCTTTTAAATACCTCCAGGGATGGTGACTCAACAACATCCCTGGAGGCATGAGTCTCTTTGGACTGAGGCTATATTGTATGCTGCTTTACATATATATCAAATAATAAATTATCAAGGAAGGGATTTTCCTGAGACAAATCAAGCTTCTTACCAGAGGCATATATCAGCAATCACTGTACACATGTAAAATTGCAAGTGGAGCAAGCCTGCACATGGAAATACCACTCTTCGCAAGCAAGAAATTACCATGCTGTTTTGTTTTTCTGTTTCACTTTCTTCCTAGGAATTTCTTTCTGCTTCCATGCTTTATCTTCTGACCAAATTTCATAGTGCATGGAGCAGAGGAATGTGTGTGGGAAACACTTGGCTGGCTGAGCTCCTGGCTCTACCACACACCCTCCCCTCCTGCCACCCAAGCGTGAAACCTTTCCCACTGCTCACCAAAGTCGCTGTCACACATTTCACCTGTGAGTCACTAATATGCCTGGCTGTTCATGTTGTGGCTTGTAAGCGATTTGTGCTTGTTCAGGTAGCTTTTTTTCTTTTCCCTTTTCCTTGCTCCTTCTGATTCAGCTGATTTAGATAGCCGATGGCCTCTTTGCTTGCTCACACTGCCATTAGTCACAGCCCTGCTGTTAATTCACCATCCTTCCAGGGGTTGGGAAAGGACAAACAGATGGAGGCATGTTCGGTAATCAAGGATGGGCAAGCTGCTCTAGGGGGTAGTCAATCACCATGTGATTTCATGGCACCTCAGAAGGGAGCTCAAGCCCTGCTGGTAGTATCTGCCTAAGTATTTCACACAGGAGGTGCTAAAAAGGGATCCTAGAGCTTTAGGGGTAAGCGTGAGTTGTAAGTGAGCACCAACACACCAGGGAAGCAGGCTCTGCTAGCTGTGTTGGAAGGTGAGGAGCTACTAAGCAGAAGACGTTCATGCAGCTCTTTGAGAAATAAAGTCCTGTTTCTTCAGCTGATTGGAGAGAGCTTCTGCCTCTTACCATATCGTGTCCCTCAGATGCATGGGTCTGGCGTGGCTGTGGGCATCTGTGGCATGGGAAGATGCTGTTCCTGGTCTGTTTGCTGAGGGCTGGCTGCGGTAGGGAGAGAAGACAGGCAGCAGGGCTTATTCAGTCTCTGTCTGGGGCTTCTATGGCCAACCCCTGGGCATGGCGAAGAGGTTGTTGAGGGGCTGCATGGGGCAAGACAGCATCCCTTTCCCTAGAAGGGACCAAATCACCCAGGGGAGGGTCCAAAAGTAGAGAAAAGACAGCATTGCCCATCAGTGCCCATTGCAAATGGTTTGCATCTCTGGGATTCACCATGCCATGGGGGGTTTCTCTGTACTTAACCAAATCCAAGGCATTCAGGAACCCTGCTTCAGCGGCAGAAGCTGCCTGCATGCATATACAGGCCATGCTAGGAGGGCCCCATGTTGACCAACACCGACCCTAAAAAAAACCCCCCAGACATCCACTAATGCTTTTCTCATCTCTTGTTTTCAGGAAGCTGTACTGCCTTCTTACTGACACCAATGAGAGTACTTCCACCGCACCACACAGAAACAAGATACCCCAACCAGGCGCTTGGATTTTTTTCTTGTTTACCTGGGACTGCAGCCAGATGGGCAGTGAAAACTGGTTTCTGAGACCAGAATTTGGGGCAGCGATAATCTAATCTGGCCTCCTGTGTAACCCAGGTCAGGGAGTTTAACATGGTAATTCCTGCAAGGGAAGGAATTAGTCTTCCTGCCTATGCTGCAAACTCCACTCAGCCCAGCAATTTGTGGTTGAGTTAGGTATATTCGGTCTCGGGTCTGAAGCAATGATGAGTTTTTGTCTCCCTTGGTGGAGAAAGGCCTAGTTTGTTGCATTAGATTTTCTCCCAACTGCTTCCGAGAGATATTTGACAGTTAAATTAGATCAGAGAAACTATATCCCACATGACAGAGGTATAATTTGGATGTGTATAAACATACTGTGCCACTAATAGTTTAAGCCTGCAAATTCTTGAGTAAAAAGGACAATGATTACAACTGTGGTGATTTCCTGTAGATGACTGTGAGTTATTTGTGCACACAGTTGTGATTCAGAGGCTGCAGGAGTTAGGTGCACATAATACAAAAGGAAGTTTATGACTTCCCCCTTCACTTCACCCCTCTGACCCTGCTTCTCTCCTGCCTCCACTTTTGATATTATTTTGGTTATATGAATACTTGTGAGGGGATGCTGGCCATGTTTCATGGGGTATCCACTTGTGAAAACAGAGTCATATTCTCCCACAAGAAGTGTTTTTATCGGAGTACCTCATCTCTTGCATAATATGAGAAAGAAAGGCAGGTGGGCTGGAGAAAGGAAAAGGCTAAATGTTCAAAGCCTCAGAGATCTCAATCTGACCCCACCACTTGTTAAATGACCAAAGATAGATCACTCTTGCCTGGAGTCTTTCCAGCAGAAAGCTGCTCCAAACACTGTTCCTTGCCTGCCTCTCAAGATAAATGAGTTCATATGGAAATACATCACCTTGAGTATACAGTCATATCTGCGTGTTTTGTATATATCTACAAGCATACTTACTTGAATAATATATACAAACAGATCCCTGCATAGACTGAGGTACTTCGGTTTGAACTAAGAGCTGTCAGTGCCTCATAGCTTCCAGCAGAGGTGATACATAGGAATACACACACACATGCGCGCAGCAGCTTTCCCTGTTTTCCTTGCCACAGACGGGGATCCCTCCATGCCCTGTGTCTTTAAGCAGCAGGGAACAGGCGTTTCCATCATGTTGGGGCTGGATAGACCAGAGAGAGGCACAGATATAAAACAAAGCTGTCCTAATTGGGAAGGAGGAAAATCTCTACTTAAGCAAATACACACACAAGAGTCCAAGGCTGACCTTAGTACTGCTGTGCACTCCTTCTGTGTCACTGGCAGAATTTAGTCCATAGAGTGAGCTGGTGTATTTTCGTCTGGTCTTCTCTAGCTGCAGATTCAGTCACTTACCTGTGCAAAACTCCTCTGCTTCCCATAAAACCATGGCTGCATTCTACCCAGCAGGTCAGTAGTGCTCAATCTGTGGCCTCCAGCATCTGTGCAAGCATCTGAGAAAACAAGCCTATCAACAGTTATTTTAAAGTACTAAAGCAGAATTTTCCCCTCCACCAAGGCCAGCGAGCTGAAAGTGGCTGAAGCCCTCCAGAATGGTTTTAAACTTACAGGTCAAAGAGTCAGAGAAAGAGCCTGCAACATAAACCAGGCAAAGAATGAACAGCAGATGCCTTCTACTTTTACATTTATTCTCTTACTCCTTTTTCTATTTCTTCATCTCATTTCTTTTTCCATGGGCAAATGGGGTGAATGGGTCTCAGGTCATCTGTGTCTAACAGAGTACAAGGAGATCCTGGTACAACATGTATCACTTATGGTATAGTTTGGTTGTGCAGGTTTTGAGACATTCAAGGAAGGAACCGTTGTTTTATCAACAGCTGAAATATCCTAAATAAAACTAGGCTGTGCTTTCTCCCTGCAGTCACTGCTTGTGGCTGACTGAATAAGAAGCTCTCCTTTAAATGACAAGCTCAGCCTGGAGACTTGTGATCAACTGGAATGGGTGGAAATCAAAACAAGGCTGTTGTTTTGGGGTAATTCTTTTTTCTTGGCACCTGATCAATTTGCCCCTATGTAGAATAATGCAGAGCCAAGATTTTTTTCCAGAGTTCTGGGATGACTACTTTGCCTCTTCATACATTTTCTTTTCTTAACAGGCTTTTATTTTTCATGATATCAAACCAATAAGCAAGGAGCTTGTGGAGACCTGCTCACAGGCTGAACCTGGAGAACGGAGGGGAAAACCCCAAACCAGTATTGCTGCATCGTTAATGGCTCAGATAACAACCATGGCTGCTGGATATTTAGGCTCTGCATTTAACCCACCTTTCCTGGCTCCCTTTACAGCTCTCCTTTAAACAACAAGCACTTTCTCTTTCTCAAGGCTTTTCCTTAATTGGATTTTTGTTGTGTGTTTTTTTTTCTTCTCATCTGTAGCTTAAGAAACTGTAAAAAAAGCTGCACAGAGGAACCAAAAACCCCCCCAGCACTTCAGAGAATTTAAGGCAGGAATTACACAGCTTTCCTAAAAAGCCATTTTGCCTCTTACTAATGGGATGGGAAGTGAGACAGGAGGTGTTTTGTTCTGCACGAGTTCGTGATGAACATGAAATGCAAATTTGGGGCCAATTTCCTTGCTGAAATCAACACCCGAGGAGGTGGGCCAATACTGCTATCCCAGCTTTATATATAGATGTGTAATGAAGTACTTCTGATAAAGGAAAGGGCTTTGGGAAGGGGCTAACTCTTATACTCTGTTTGCCTTGTACTTGTTTTTTCTGGGGCCTTGCTGGTCCCACAGGGTAGCAGAGCTGGGATTGGCACAGAGACTTCTTGACTCCTGTTGCCATTTCTGATGCTGAGCCACCACTGTCCACAATAACTCCACTGCTGTGGGTTAGACTGTGGTCTTCACACCAGACTGTAGCGCTTTATCTCATGAACAGCCATGTCACCTGCAGCAGTGGGCACTGCCCTGCTCAAAACGGGAGGGTGAGCACAACGGTGACCACAACCCCCTTAACGCAGCATCCCTCCTCCTCATCAACCCATGCCTGCTTTTATACCCAGTCTAGAGGAGAAAAAAATGAGAGGGTCATTATGTAGCATGCTTCCTTCAGCTGCAAACCAGGTTTAGAAGGTTGTGCTCCACCACCCTCCTGCTTGTTCATCTTTGCTGTCTCCTCCAGGGTGGCAGTCAGGCTGCAAGGCTGTGCTTATCTACAGCATCACTGAAAGCATCCCTACTGGAAATAAAAACATCCTTTCCTGCATCTGCACAGCTGAAGTGGTGGTGAGCTGTGGCAGAAGGTGAGCACAAATGGGGCAGGGTGCACATGAAGGGCCCTTCTGAAGGCAAACAAGCAGTGCCTAGGTGCTCACTGCAGTTACAGTAGACCCCTGCAATAACCGTGCAGTCAAGAAATAAGTTTCAAAAAATATGGTGGGCAGCTGGATACTGGACATGAGGAAAAAGGAGGATATTTTGCACCTCATTGCACTGCAAGATTTCTTGATATGGGTCTCCAAGGGGGAGTTACAAACTGTTCACACCCTGCTTGTTACCAGTTCCCATGGCAGTATGTCCTACAGAGGTCCTTCCATAAAATGAAGAATTTAGCCTTTTTCAAGAGAACTGCTGACAGGCACTGTGTATAGTCTTGCCCCTCCAAGATTTTCATGGTCTTGTTCCCATAGGCTCACAAATGTATATGTACATTGATCCCCATAGCACAAATGCTTCTGAAAAAGCAAAAGCAGGGCTTGTTCTGCCATCATATAGTTTTGCCAGTTTTCAAATGCATTGGGCACCAATTACCATCTTTCTGAAGAAGCATTCACTCATGGGCCTTGAGTCAGAAATGCTGCAGACACGCTGATAAAGGGATGGTGAGATATTTCTGAAGCCATGCCAGTCACTGCGAAGTCAGCTGGATCCAGGCCTGAACTCCTGGTTTGGGGATTGCAGCAGCACCCCTCTACATAAATAACAACAGTGACTCTGCAGGCATCCTGAAGTCACTCGGTGCTGAAGGGATTTCTTCTTCCTTCTTTCCAGAAGATTGCAGCATTGTGTTGTATCAGAGTTGCAGCCACTCTCATTAGCTAAGGGTAGGGCTGCTGAAAGAGATCTGGAGACAGGCTGATTTTCACTCCACTCTTCTGGACTTTGTTACCCTATAAAAGAAGTGATCAGCTTTCTTGCAAGGGACAGGGCTTTGCATTGTTGCAGCATTTTTCACTTCCAAATCACTTTACAAATATCAAATGCTGCATCCTCCCAACACACCTCCAGGGAGCTGCGGATATGTTTTATCTTAATTTTATAGCCATATTTAATCAAGCAAACACAAAAGTAGTTTCTCATCAAATCTTCATTTTCTGGCCCTCAGGTTAGACCCATAGGCACAGACCCATGTTCTGTCTGGCTTGGAACTGGTCTTTAATCACTCTGGGATGGCATTGCTTCAGAAAAACAGCCCAGAGAATAATCTGGGGCAAGCAGCAAATGCCAATGCAGGCTGCAGAATGATTGCATGTCATAGTTTTACCTTCAAGTATAAATGTTTAAGCTCTTGGGCATCTGCAACCTTCTCCTCTCAGCCCTACACACAGTGCACAGCATTTTGCAACCACAGCGCATCTTCTCTGACCAAACAGCTTTTTTTAAAGACATCTATTCCCTCTAGCTTATAACCACACATGCCAACAGAACATGACCTGGTGATAAAACATGGTTGTATTAATGTCTCCAAAAGCGTATTTTCAGGCCTCATTAACTGTGTGTAGTCAACAGCGAAGAACAGGTACAGACATCAGGGAAGAAGCAGCCGGAAGGGTGAACCGACCCCCTAGCCCCAGAGGAGAGGAAAATGTCCTGTGCACTGCCAGGCAGCTGCTGGAAGCCTGGTCCTCCTACCCCTTCATCCAGGGCAGATTTCACGCTCTTCAGAGGACCTACATAATTTTTATTGACCACACTGTGTCTTCTCACTTGCCCATCCTGTATCAGCATATTCACATGTCCATATGCAAAGCTTTTTTAAATTTTAGTTGTTTTAATTTTAGTGAATAAAATATAGCCATTTGACCACTATCTGAAGCTCACAAATAGCCTTATTTTTGACCAAGCACATTCACTTTTTACATTGTGGTGCACTATGATTTTCATGGTGGTTAGAAAGCTAAATGAATCACCAAGGATACAGCTTTTGAGTTGCTGTCCTGGTTGTTCATACCTCCTGGTCAGGATACACTGCAGCAAAACACTCTGGGCTCATTTTCATATTGCATTTTCCCAGAGGTTCTGTGTAAATAAAAGGCTGTGAAAGCCCCCTGACTGTTCCCAGTGCTTTCATGAGGGCACAACCCAGGAAGTTAAAATGGTTGTTCTCTGTGCTTTGCATGTCGATAGGTTTTTAACATGAGATTTTGTAAAAGGCCAATGACTCAATTCAAAGGAAAATCCCACCGTGGGATGGTAGTTCCTGACTGTCAGGGACTTTTTAATCTGAACATCATGGTGCATCTGCTGAGAGTCCATGAATACTGTCCAGGTTTCTATTTAACATTCAGAGGCCAAACATCACATCTGAAAGCATGATACTGCTGTTTTCCTTCCCTCCTTCCCCCTGTACCAGCCTACATGATTAACACATCCGTATGTGTTTATACAGCACATAAGACAAATAAAGGCTGGATTTCCTAAACTGCAGCCACAGCAGAGTCAATGAACTTACAAACATCAGTGGAAAACTTCTCCACATCGGTGGATTCCTTGCTTATGGAAGATCACTTGCATGCCTGAATTTCCTAGCACTATTAAGAATCGTGGCTGTAATCCTACATGAATGTTTTTTTAGCATTTTAACTGCAGCTAACCATCAGGCGGGCAAGATAGCGCAAGCCGCGTGGACTGAGCTAGTCTGTGATCTCACTCCATTACACAATAGTTTTCGGAGCCCCAGTGGTGTAACATTGCACAGAACAAGCTCAAAGGAATTTGGGGGTTATAGACAGTCCCAAGGAATTAATCGATGTCATGGGAGAGAGAAATGGGAATGAAGGGGAGTTCAAAGTCCGGATATCCATAAGGCCAGCAAAACACATTCTTATAGCTTGCAAGTTATGAAGACATCATACTTGGCTCATTTCCTTTTCTCTTGCCTGTAGCAGCCACAGCTTCAGCCCTGCTTTATTTGTACTACACCAATGTCTCAATAAAATGTGACAGTGGGGCCTGATCCTCACCTAGCAGGTAGCTTTCCTGAAGCTGGTGTGTCTGTGTGATCACCCGCCAGTGCTCAGGTCCCCAGCTCTCTCCTGGGCAGGGAAACACTATTTCCATTACAGCCACTCTTCCGTTTATCAGTGATTTTTTTCCCCTCAAAGGCATTTACATTTTAGCCATGAAATGCTCAGTTTCAAACTTTTTCAGGAGCAGGTAGCCTCCAAAAAGTTAATATTTTAAGTTTCTATTCAATTTTCCCATCGAATTGTTATGTCTGTAGGAAAGCACTATGAAGGGTAGACTGGGCTTAAAACTGCCAGATTCAGTTTGGATTTACATCAGCACCGAATGTCTGCCGAGGGGTGAGGCTATGACAGGCTGAAGGCCAAGGGAAGAACCAGAAACCTTGGGGAGATGATGGGGTGACACAGAAAGAATAATAGAGAAAACAGGGCTCTGCAAAATGTGGTTCCCACCTTAGTAACAGGAAGGTGCAGAAGGAAACGGTGCTTTTAACCTATCCCTCTCAGGGGACTGCTACCCAAGACACACAGAAGATATTTCACTTTCTGAGCCTTTGCCAGTCCCTGTGTATCAGAGCTCCTCTGCCGCTTCAGGGCTGACCCTCCCTGCTGCAGGGGACTGGGCTGGCTTGGATGCCCTGGCCAGCGCCTGCACTTACCTCTGCTGCCTCTGCACATCATGTGCTTCCTCCGTGAAATGTCTGGTCAAAAATGAGCCGGCTTGCTGCAGTCCCATGGTGTAAACTCTTAAAATTCCTGCTACTAAAACCCATTGAGGAGCAATTACCCAAACACATGAGCAAGCTGGACTGACAGCACAGGTCCTTAAAACCTTGGGGGAAAAAAAAAAACCCTGAAGAGTTTTAAGAAATCACATTATTCTTAACAGTTCAGGTTTAAAAAAAATACTGATGTCAGATTTGCTGTTGTGCCCAAAGCACTGACAGAAAGACTAACCCACTGGTCAGGAGGAAAGCTCATTGTAAACCAGCCAGGAGCCCACATATATTTTTCCTACCAAAACAGCTGCTCCAGCATTTTAAGCAATTGCCATTTCGGGATCCGACAGGCTACCACCAAAGATTACTTCTATCTACTGCATAATATCTCCATTTTTTATGCCATTTGACTGGATTTTTGATGATGTCTCATATTTTTACTGGGCTTTGCTCTCTGCTGTGGTGAGCACAGTCTTTAAAAGAAACCTCACTCCCATCTGTGTGCACGGTGCCTTGCAGAGCTTTCGTGTTTACCAAAACATATCCTTATGTCCCTTCTGTACCTCCCTAGAAGCTTTTGTGCAGCATTCTCCTGTGGTTGTTTTAGTTATCTGTATACATTTCTCCTTGAACCAGATGACTTCTCCCTTCCTAGACAGATTACACAAACTTTCTTACCCAGACGCCATAAGTCTTTCCACCCCCAGAAATTGCCACACAGCTCCTTGCTGAGGCTTTTTCCATAAATAAGACATGACCAGATTTCTTAAATTCTTGGTCATCTTCCTTGATTTAGCTATGTGTCAATGACCTCTGTTATGACACCAATGCCATTTTGAACAAGTACATCGGCAACTGAATTCCGTTTAATAATTTTTTTCCTATTATATAAATAGAAATACATACTGTAGTCTTTCATGGGTGGAGCAGTGAAATTACTGTCATGGGTTTTGTCCCCCGTTAGCAGCTCTGACCTGACTTAACACAGGTCAGCTCACATAGCCTCTTACTCAAGGTTTTCCATGGATGGGGTGCAGGCAAGCCACATACGCGGAGCTCATGGGTTTGTGTCATGTGCAATGAGACAGGAGAGGATGGGAGGGAATTAATGCCACCTAACTGAAGTGCTCTGGTTATAACCCTAATTACCCCGTCTGTTTCTCTAACCACTGTTTAACCTAACTCCCTTCCCTCTGTCAGAGGGACATGTTCCTTTTTCCCACATCACTCCCTAAAACTCTGATACAAGAACAGCTTCACTGTAAATGTGTGACTGGAGCAAAGGTAAGTGTATGAAATCATCTTTACAGTATGGATCATCTTCATGGGCATGGTAACAGAAGTGAGATTCCCATGCTCCACCCAGTGAAATCCAATCCATTGGAAACAATGAGATCAGGAGCAGAAGCACATGAGATTCATTCCAGCTTTACCAGTAAAGCATCAGTTACTGACAACGGCGTTCAGTTTTCTCCACAGAACAGTTCCCTCCACAAGGGGATCTCCTTTATGCCCATAATGACTTTGTTTCCAAAATGCCTCCCTCCCTGTGAAAAGGCAGCCTGTCTTGTGCTGCTTGTTATGGTCAATAATACACACACCCTTAAGAAGGAATCCATGCTTTTCACAGCTTCTTTGTTCTTACTGGATCTGAGAACTGAAGCCTTCTCCCTGTGCTACGATGCACGCTACACCTGCAAGGCAGTAGTGCTGTGTTTATAACCAGAGGTGGCTGCTTTGCCCAGTTTCTGCCTTCTGGAGTTTTGCTGTTGTCCCATGTCCTGACCTGCTCTGTTCCCACACACGTGAGCATCCTCCTTCCCCCATCCTCTCTCTGTGTGGGTAGTTTGTGGTCCTGCCACACTCCAGTGTTTGTCTTGCAACTTGTGTAGTTCATAGAATCATAGAAGAGTCCAGGTTGGAAGGGACCTCAAAAAATCATCTGGTCTAACCTTTTGTAGGAAAAAGAAGCCAGATGAGACTACCTAGCACCCTGTTCAATAGCATCTTGAAAACCTCCAGCAATGGAGGCTCTACCACATCCCTGGGAAGGTTGTTCCAGTGATTAATTGTTCCCACTGTAAAATATTTCTTTCTTATATCATGATGAAACCTGTCCTGGTGCAACTCATGCATTTTGCCTCTTTTCTTTTGCATGTGGCTCCTTGTGAAAAAGAACCTCCGTCCTCTTTGTAGCCACCCTATAGATACTAGAATACTGTGATGAGATCCCCCTTAAGTCTTCTCTTCTCCAGGGAGAAGGGACCCAACTCCTTCAGTCTTTCTGCAAAACTCCTGTCTTCGCAGCATCTCCTGCCAGGCAGATCTTGTTTACACAGGATCTCCTTGCACAGCCCATGTTTTCTGCCATTCTCTCGTGTTTATGTTCTGTGGCCCGTATTTACATATTGTGACATCTGAGGTCCTGCTGCATGTTCATGTTTTTGTCTCCCAACATCTGCTGCTCAGTGCACCTTTGCTCTTGGGTTCAAAGTTTAAAATGAAATGTAGTCATAAGCGGAAGATAAAAAAACCCACAGGTGAAACAAGACGCCTCTATCCTTGCTACTTCTGCTGCCGTCCTTGATATGAATTGATCTTTCCATTCCCCCTTGATATGCATCCAGTGGACCCTTTGTACTGTATGGGATGCAGAGATCAAAACAAGCACATTTAATGAGCTCATTTCTAACAATATTTTGAAGTTGTCTTTTTCTAGTGTATCTCCTAAATTCTCGCTGCCTATACTTTGCATTTCTCTTATTAGAAACATGTTCTTCCAGTTAGGCTGCCGACATTGCAGAGAAAGTTACTGCCCTCACTTGGAAGCTGAAATGTAATTTGAGGTACCTAAACTCACATTCACACACACACACACACACACAGAGAATTAAAACTCTCAAACATGCATTGGCTTTTTTAAGCCAAGCAGCTCACCAAAATTCAGGATCTTGTGAAACATTTCAGTTGCAGGAAGAAAACTACAGACAGGGTCAGACATTTTTATGCTGCCTGGTTTGTTGCAAGAAAAGTACAAAGTCCTACTTCCCTAAACACAGGAGCAGTAAGTTGCTGTTCATGAACAACTGGCTTTATTTTAAACCCAGTTCCCAAACTATTTGAGTTCTCCTCAGGTTTTCTGCCCTGTGCCCTTTCCCCACTAACATGTGGCTGTGGTTTCTCAGGCTGTCTGCCCACCTTTCCTGCAGCTTCCAGAGCTGGGGCTCTCTACTGCTCAGCTTCAGTCTCACCCATTGCTCTCCTTGCACATCTAGAGTCCAAATGATCCAAATGATTCTTCACTGGAATCTATCAAATTCCCGTGTTATCAGGGCCTTTCTCTGTGCTTATGTTGGGCTTTTGAGGCTCCTTGTTTCTTAAAAGACCTTAACGGCATCTTACAGTTAAATTAAACAAAGGCTGGGGAAGACATGCTGACTGGGAGCTATTGCTCAATATCCATCACAGCTTTCTGATTTCACAGCTGAGCTGCACAGTGCCATCCCCTTCCCTGTGCTGGGGACCCACTGGAGAGGCTGCAGCCAAGTCTCATCCAGCATCCCGTCACCCTGTGCATGGTGCCAGCCCTCCCAGAGATGCCACAGCAGGTTCTACTATACCTGCTCCCCCTCCTATTTCCCCTGAAGTTATAGTTTCTATTTCAGAGCTCTCAGTCTGGCTTTTGGGGGGCTGAAAGGAGGTTGAAACTGCTCACAGAAGAGGCAGATCTGACACAAGCCTCCCACAAGAAGGCTGGGCCAGGACAGGGCCAAATGGTTTCTGCAGCCACTGCGGTGGCTGGGAGGGATGCCCACAGCCCCGAGTACTCAGCAGAAAGTGCCAGATTTCAAACAGACCCGAGCTGTAGCTGTAATGAAGATAAGGACCCTACTTTAAAGAGCTTGAATTCATCAATATTTGGAGTGCGTTTGTGCTGTCAGACTAAATTATTACTGTTGGGCATCATCCTGTTATTTGACCTAACTCACAATTTGTTTCTTTCCATCCCACAATGATCTGGAGCTATAAATAAGTCAAGTTTCATATGTGCATGAGGATGCATGCTCAGAGGCATCATGCACACTATGGGTTATGCATATCTCATGCCATCACTCACCTATTCCTCCTCTGAGCCCTGCAGCTCACACGTGGCTCCAGAGTGTCCACTGGGTGCATGCACCACAGGTCATTACTTCCAAGGCTGCAGTACACATGCTGTTAGAAATGCGTCTTTTGTTTCCTCAAAATTTACCTGGATACAGAGTACAGCCATGGCTTGTATTATGGCTTTTTTTTTTACTTCACGTTGCATTTTTTGCAAAGCAAATGCATGTACTGTAAACAGATCCCTTTCACTCTTGTTTTTGATAATTTGAGGAGATTGAGCTCATATTTCTCATTGGAAGTGTTTTTTCCCTAGTTCCCAACTAATTCCCATGACTCATTTCTTGACTTCTCCAGTTTGCCAATGTGCTTTAAGAAGGACACCAGAACTGCAAGAATTTTTCCAGGATCAGCTTTACCCAATTAGAGAGGCAAAGTGTCTTTTCTGCTCCTACTGAACAACTCCTTTGGTTGTAAAGACAAAAATTGCTTTATCCTCTTCTGTCACCTTGGGAGCTCATGTTGGGTTGCTTGTCAGATAGGACCCCTAAATCCTTCCAGCATTACTGCTTTACAGATGCAGCCTCATTCTGCAGATGGTCAGCTCTCTTTGCTATGAAATCTGTAATTTTTCATATCTCTGATTTAAAACACAGGTTGTTTGAGTCAGCTCAGTTTAGCTCTGTCTCCAAACGATTCTAGATGACAGCCTTATCTTCATCATTATTTATGATTCTGTCAAACTGTGTCATCTACAGTAAATTATCTCAGCAGTGTTTCTTATATTTGCTTCCAGAACAGGGCAGGATATGTTTAATAGCACTGAGTATATACTGACCCCTGAAGTTAATCATTAGATGATTCCCCATTGAAAGTCACTTTTTGATACTTATCAATTAGTGTGCTCACGATCCAATTAATCTGTGCTTTATTGACATCGTATGCTGTACTTTTTAATTGCAGTGCTACAGGAGTACCAAGCTCTGAAAAGCCGTATTTACCTCCACCACTCAACTCTGCAGTCCCCTCAATAATGAAATCAAACTAGTCTGAAAAAGACAGTGAACGGTGTGTCTGCCATTAATCATGTTCTTATTGTTTCCTTCTTTGCCAGCTGAATCTTGCTGATGGAAGTATTCCCATTACCTTGTCTGAGAGTGGCAGGGTAGCTGGCCTGTAGTTACACAAATAATCTTGATTTCCATGTATGACTGTCTTCACGTGGGCCCATTTCCAGCCCTCTTGAACTTTCCAGCTTTTCCAACGTTTATCACCAGTGTGCCAAGTCTCCCTCCCCTAACTCCTTTATGGCTCTGGAGTTCAAGTTACCTGGACCTGCTGATTCTCAAACACGTTCACCATTGTGCTGTTAATGGACTGGGAAGCCATAGAAACCCACTGTTCCCTTTCTTGCCAATACAGAAGTATTTATTGAATGTTTTCACTTTCTTCTGTGGAGCTCCCAAAAGGATGTTTCAGATTGCAGTTTTACAAGGAAGTTATGAAGTCTGAGCCCTGTGCCAAGTTCCTTGTTCATGTAGGGTGTTTTAATCTGCCTCAGCTCTATCTGGATATAAGCATGTTGGCAAATAGGACTGGCAGAGACTTGCTGTGATATAATCTTGTGGTCTTATGATATAATCCTTTCCACAAACTGCTTAAGCTTAAAAGTGACTGGATTGCTTTTTTCTCTGAGAAAGGCTCAGAGAACCTCATTTCTCTGGAAGAAACGTCCTTCCAATTTCCAGCCTAACTTTATTCATGGCTAGCTTATAAGCATTTTGCTGTACCAACATTTTCCTTTTTCTTAAGCATCTTTTCCACCCCTTGCATGTACTCCTGTGCTGTATAACAGTGATATTATACAGCACAGTCTTTGATGTGATCAGTTAAAGAGCCAAGGTGTTTTGGTTTCTCCAGGTCTAATAGATTCCCTGTTCTTCCAGCCATTCAAGCTATTCCTCTCTGAACTTGTTCCAGTTTGAATTCTTCTTTCCTGACCTTAGGATGACCAAATGATGTCTTACCAAGGCTTTGCATAACAGTACTGATATTTCCATTTTTTTGCTGGCAGTGCTTCATTCAATGCATCCCACTTCTCTCTCTTAAATGCCCTATTACATGTATACTTGCTTCTTGTTAGGGGGTGGAGACACTAAGGAGGTGCAAGAAAAGTAAAAATATAAATACTTGTAAAATAAATCATAGACTGTGATTTCCAAAATTTCCATGGTATCCTAGGCCCTAATCTCACTTTCATGGGTGTTTCAGCTCTAGCGAAGTTTTCTGTAATGCTTAGGCGTGTGAGATACATGCAGCCCTTAAATTCAAATTCTGGTAAGACCCTACCTGCACCTTTAGGTCCCTAAAACATCTGACCTTAAGCACGTGGAGTACCTCTTGAAAAGGACTTCAGCTTGTTGGTCACTTAAACATACAGTGGGCATACAGTGGGCATCGTGTGCAGCTCTAAGAGCATTATAAATGGGATGCATCAGTAGTGACTAATCATGACTGTATGGAAAGTCTTCAAGGTATTTGAATAATAAAATCAACAGTAGAATTTTCCTTAAATAGTCTTATACCAGGAAAGAGCTAACAGGAGTTTTCCATTGAAGACTGAAGGGTAGATCACTGACAGACCTTGGCACAGAAAAGGAACATCGGTAGGATCTTCATTCTTCTCAGTTGCATCTAATCTGGGAGATGAGTGCTCAATATTTTTATGGTGTTGGCTTTCCTCTTCTTATGTCATGCTTACCACCTTACATCTTACAGAAAATTGTCCTCTCTCCCATTTGGCAAGGATTCAGATTCTCCTACACAGAAAGGGAATGCCCAAGAAGGTCAGCAAAGAAGAGTGGAGGCAGAGGACGGTCACTGCATGAGGAAGACCTACATGTGCCTCAATTCATCTGCCAGAGGAGGCAGCTGCAGGCTTCAACATACATATGTGTAAAATCATGAAGAAAGAGGGTCAACTGAGAAGAATTGCTGTTTTTACTGTCAATACAAGCTCAAAACAAAGACAAGAGATATAAATTAAAAACACACAGAATGAAATACTTCTTTACACTGTGCCAGAGTCCCTAAGTTATGGACATGTGTAGGCTGATAGAGTACATAGGCCACGTGTCATTGTACATTTGCATTTTCCTTATATTTTTCCCTAGGTGTCCATTTTTGGTCTCTGTTGGAAATATTATAGGCCAGCTGAGCCTTTGGTCAGAGCTGGCATGAATGTTTTCTATTCTTGTGTGGTGTAGGTGCATGCCTGCTCCGCTTTGGCTGTGCTACACTGTCGAACACAGGTTGTTGACCTACATCTTTATAGTACTACATGAACAGAGAAACACGAGGGAGGTTTTGATGGAGCCATTGTTGTGCCTGGCTCCAGTCCATGGCAAATCAATATTGCAGCAGGTCACCGAGATCAGCTGTGTTTCTGATCACAAGCAGTTTGTGTTGCCATTAATTGTGTTCTCTTTGATTGACTGTAGTGTGCCATGGTGGCTGCTGACTCCTCCTCCCCTCTGACAGCATGGCTTCATGTGGCAAATAAACCAGTTTTGGAAGTAGTTGGTGTTTTACACCATGCCCCTGCTTTGTTTTCTCGCAGTCCTTGGCTGCACAGTCTCTCTTCACCTCTCCCCTGCCCTGGCACTTACCTTACCCCACAGTAAGCTGGTTCGGGGATTCAGTCCCTCAGAAAGTATTCTTTATTTTGTGGGATTATTGTTCTCATGGGTTAGCACCATGAGCTCATTCTCAATGAGGTCAGAATACTGTTACTGGTTCAAGGGAAACAGTGGATGAGGATGGGAAAGGGGAACAGGAGTACACTTTTCATGAGCTGTTGTTAATTTGGCTCTGCATCCCAGAAAACTCTGAGTCTGTCTGGATGGAGAGTTAACAATTTTCTTCATACCCCTTCGCTGTGGGGTGAAGTTTGCTTAATACAGTCCTTTGAAAGATAATTTTGAAAAAAAGGTGGATCTTTTCCTGTGTTTTCAGCTCAGGCATTAATTTCTTAGAAACAAACACCATTGTTAGTCATGTCTGCATGGAAGACAGAAAAAACAACGTAATTCTAACATATGACTATTCTTAAATTAATGGAGATAATTAGCCAGCTCATAATTAACTTTACGGTGATATTTTTCAAAACAGACAATCAAACCTTAACTATGCTTGCATTAAAATATTGATATAAAGCCTCTGCTCTAATAATGATAAGATATCTAATAGCAATTTCAAGCATTTAATTAGACTAATTCTTCAGGTTAATAGATCAACATGCACTTCAAATTATCTGTATGGTCTTTGCAAACAGCAATTAATTAAGCCTTATGCTACTCCAGCTTAATAGTATTATACCAGTGATATGAGGTCCAAAGGAGTTTGACAGTTTTCCCCTCCCATCATGGTTCCCTGAGAAAGCAAAGGTGGCTCTGCTCCGACCTCATACACCTCTGCCTGGTGCTGAAAGTTAGATGACAGGGACCTGGGCCCAGGAGCAAGGTGCCCATATTATGATAAAAAAGTCATTGATGACAAGCTCAGTGTGTTTGGACTCATGCAAGAAACAGGCTGGGACAGTTTATATTGGGGAATTCGGTCACCTGCAGGTGGACACTGCTGGGACCTGGTGCGTTTCAGAAACACATAGGTACTTACTCTACTAACTGGTGTAAGACAGAAAATGGGAGTGGAAGCCAGACCAAGTAGAACAAGGCAAGGTCCAGACTGCTGGCGCTGGTGTCTGTGACGGGCTTGGGTAGGACTTGGCAGGTGCATGCCAATGTGCCAGCCTGGCATAGGCACCAACATGGTGGTATGCTCCAGAATGCTCCACCTTTTCATGCACCTGTTCCTTTGCCAGACAGAAAAAACTTATATGGGATTATGGATACAGTTAGCTATGCACTCTGTTGTTATCTTCAACAATTTCTCATTCCACGTCCTGTGTCTTCCCTCACCCTGCTCAGTTAGCCTCCTCTCAAGCCGCGGTCTACTTATGGGTCATTTGTTTGCAGTCCTAGCACAAGGTACAAAGGCTAGGAGACACTCCAGAGTAATCATGCCACAGCACTGGTGGCTTCCTCAACACTTGAGTGAGTGCAGAAACACCACAGCTTGGGGAAGAGCTGGTAGCACTCTCAGCAAGGGGTAAGCCAGCCTAGGTCTGACCTTGTCCACACTGTGAGCAAATGGAAATGCATGTCTTTCCCTTGCCAGGAGCATCTTATATCATCCCAGCATTAGGCAAAGCATAAAGCTAGACCAGGAAGGCAAACCCAGGGCTCCTCGCCTGCAGCTGTGTGTCCTACAGTGCCCAGCTGCTGCTAACTCATTTCTTCCTCCTCCTAGCAGAACATCTCCTGTCTGGCAGCAGTGGGTAGCTGTAAGTTTGAGACTCCTCTGGGGAGGAGGAAGGCAGGTTGAACTCCAGTCCTTTGGCCTGTTGCAGTCAAGAAAAACAACTCTCACTCCCAGTTTCTCCACTGCCTACAATTTAAGCAGCATTACCTCTGTTCAGATAGTTGTCCATGTCCTGGGGAGTGCCCTGCTCAGAAACCTGAATGCAAAATTAAAGGTTTTGAAGGTCAAAGCTCAGTATCTTCCACCTATCCTGACTCTATACTGGTTTGGGATAGTGTTAAAGAGGTCTGAATTATACACTTTTGACCCCCAAACAATCTTCTTGACCTCTTCAGCACCTGTAAGTGGATGACTCTGATTTGATGCTGGGTACTTGAGAAGTATAAGGCGATATATAACCTGCAAAACAAGTGTAATGAAATGGTTTAAATCGCTGTGAGTTATGTAACCACATTAAAACAGTAGCATCGACACCAAATCACTGAAGAGAAACTAGGACTTTCCAAGCTGGGATAGGCAACAAGTGCCTAGAATTCAACCTCCTCATCCGTATTAGTACATATGCAGAGCACGGGGAATGAACTGTTGATTTTTCTGGTGAAACAGTCACTATAGTTTGGTAATTACTCCATGTGTGGCTATTTATCTCAGCAAGGTGCACCAGACTCCCTGGGGCATGATTCTCCACTTTTTCTGCATCACAGAAAGGAGGAAGAGGATCAAGGAAGGTACCATCCCTCACCCCACTGACCTGGCTGAGCCAGAGCTTCCCCTCTTCCCGTAAATGAGGGACTGACTGAATGACCCCGTATCATATAAGTGACTCTAAACAGCCATACTGGATGACCTACACTTCTGCCCTAATTAGAAGTCCTCCCAACTAGCCGAGTTTTGCAATCTGTTCATCTCAATGGTATAATGTTTCCCTATTTGGATTAGACTGATTTGCATTGATGAGATATGAGATGATGGTGGATTTTAAAATTCCTTTTTGTGAAGTAACTTACTCACACAGGTGGTAGTCCAAATTTTGCTCTCATCTAAATCCACGTTCTTTACTCTGATCAAAGCTCAACCTGAATGTCTTCCTACAAAAGACTGCTGATTTTCATCATTGCTAAAAAGTGGCAATGGCCAAATAAAATCAATTTGCCATACAGTGAGATATGGAAGGAGTCCTCATGTGCTGAAGCTACGGTCGAAGATGAGCCCTTTCTGCCCTGTGATAGTCTAATTTAGAAGCAGGAAATTCCTCAGAATAACCAGCTCCCAGTCCCAGCTGAGAGCTGGCTGATAAAAACTCTGTGAAATATTTAACTATGCATAGTAGCAGAAGATTGAGAACAGATGCAGTCTAGAAAATCAGCTACACCTAGAGCAAACACAAAGCTCCATACAGCGTCCCTGGCTCCAGCAGCATCCACACGCCTATGCCTGGCTGGCAAGGGCTCTGCAGTGCCCGGGGCTGGGTGGCAGGCACCTCTGTGCCTTGTCGTGCTGGTGCTCTTTCCCTTCCAGCACAAGAAAAAAGCTGATATTCTCCTTTTTCTCAGGAGTTGCCTTTATATCTGATTGCCTGTGATATAAATGCTCTCAGTCAAGTCATAGTGCCTGAGAGCACAGAGAGGTGACAATACTGCAAAAGGCCATCCTGCTGTTGCTGTTATCATCTAAGGATACAGGAGGAGAATGTGTTGCATGGAGAGGTAATACTTGTTCTTAAACAAACTGATAGAGCTGCAAAAACATAGACAGCGCAGTCCTAGACCGCCTTTGCTACACCTCTTGAGGAGTCTCTAAGACTGAAGGTTTGCCTTCCTCGCTAGTTAAAAGGGGTTATTTAAAAGGCAGCAACCACAGAGTGGCTCAGCTAATATACAGAGTGGCATTTGAAAAGTGGCCAAGGTATGTCTGAGCTGCAGACTTCGCTTGGGTATTTGCTGTCCACAGCTGAGCACTCAGATTATCCTATCATCCATGTGAACTACAGCACTTCAAAGCAAGAAACTGTATTGGGGACATTTTGGTGCTAACTCGGGCTGTTGTGGGACTCCCTGTGAGCATTTCATGTGTGCAGTAATCATCTGGGCTGCTGCAGCACAGGATGGGGCTGAGCCCTGGGCACAAGATGGGGAGACGGGTGGGACACAGACAGCCCCCCAGCTCAGCCTGTGGCTGGGTGCAGGACATGGTTGTCTGACCCATGTGAGAGCAGCCTCGTGCTTTTGTCTTCTGCTCCAGACCGAGCGGCTGAATTCAGATTTGCCCTGGTCAGAGGCTGCAGCACTCATGTGGAAGCTGGTAATGGCAACATCCAGCAGTCCCTGTTGTGATGAGGTATTTTCCTGCTACTGTCAGGGATGGTTCTGCTGTTGCAAGGGGAGAAGTGGGCTGGCAGCCATTCCTGTAGCTTTTTACTGCTCTTTACTTACCTGGAAATGCCCTAATCCTTGGCTTCATGTGAATATGAACTACCTCAAAGCTGGGAAGCATTTGGGATTAAAACATCAGTTGAGGATTGTTACAGGAACTGGGCAGAATGCAGGTGCATAAACCCACATTTAAGTTGCCCCAAAACCACAGCCCTACTTTCCAGGGTGCCAGTTGTCAGGGTTTTCCAGGTACTGACAGCTCAGAGCTTTCAGTGACCCAAGTTGTAGTTGTTCATTAGAACAGTTCTGACAGTCAAGTTTCTTTTATCTGCATGCCTTGAATAAGGTTTCAGGAGCGTAAATTTTGGTCCTGGAGTTTTTATTTCATCCAGTTGCAGTATTTCCTTGTTCCCTGGTTCTCATTGCAGGGCCTTATGCTTTGGATTTACATTACTTACCTTCTAAGCAGACTAAGTTTTGGTATCTTTTCAGTGTTACCCAGCAGATATTTTTATAAGATTTTATTTAGTTATAAATACCAAGTATTTTCATAATGAATTAAAGGAAAAGAAAATAATGAAAGTTTAATTTCTTTGCCCAGAGATTACAGCCACTCAAGCAATTCTCTGATTCCTTATGGCCCAGTGAATGGGATGTTTTTGATTGCTGCTCAGAGGTGGCTGGCTGGCTCTGACTCACAGCACGCAGTTTTACCTACAGCCCCTGAAATACTCTGAGTCACAAGGAGCAGCAGAGCAGCTGACACGGAGAGGAAATCATGCAAAGGATATTACAACCATGAAGACACTTCAGGCACAGTTCCTGGTGGACAGCAGAAGCAGGGCGCAAATATATCTGTGTAATTCTTAATTAACTACAAAAAGTAACTGGGTCCCTTTCCCCCCACTCTCCCTCTTATTTCCCAGACCATAAACCAAATCTTCAGCAGGTATAAACTGGCACAGGCTTTTTGACTTCAAAGGAGCTGCATCAGTTTGAACCAACAGAGATTCTGGCGCCATATGGCCCTAATTATGTTAATGTGAGGCCCAAAGGATGCAGTGCAATAATAAAAAGGAAATACTGTGTGATCCATCATAGCTTTGGCACTCAAGGCAGGACTTTCAAAGGTATTTAGGCACCAAAAGAAGCAGACAGGTGCGTGGGAGATTTTCTGTGTTCCATTTCCCCATGATAAAAATTTATTTCCTTTCTATCCCAAACCAGGTTTGAAAGTCCCTGCAAAACTGCTTGCCTGAAGTGACCAGGGAGAGAAATTTTCTTTTTATCACCATGGAAATAAGAGATATTTTTCCAAGGTGGACCTCTAACTACTGTGTCTCTAGCCTTACTCCCCCTCTGAATGCTCAGTGGAGCACCAGTGCTTGCAGCCCGGGGTAGCACCTTGCCAGCACCTGCTGGCACCTACGAGGGTACGGGTAAGTCTGCTGCAAGGCATAGCTGGAGCAAAACTTTGGCAGTAGGTAAGGATCCCAGCAAGATGAATGATTCAAACCAGTCTCGCTCGCCCCAAGGAGTGTCTGCTGTGGTGTACAAAGCCATGCTGCCCCATTAACACAGCTCCTTGCAGTGCCATTCCGGTGCACAGAGCTGCAGGAGGATATTAGGAGGACAAGGGCAGCATATTCCTGTTCTTGGCAGATGGAAACCTACCGCACCCTGAGTTCCCCCAGGCCCATTGGTATGGAAACCTTCAACAACATGGAAACTTCCTTTGATTTTAAATCCAAACAACAAACCGCTGTTATTCTTGGACATTTATACTACATTTTCCTCATATTTTCCATCTGATGGATGATTAAAAACAAATTATTGCATTAAGGTGTGTGAAGTTAGGGTGCTCTGTGGAGCACTTGTTTGTTTCTAAGTCCTTGTAAGGAATTTCCTGCTGATCTGGTTTTACCTAAAACAAATTTCTTTACCTAAAACAAATTTTCACCAGGGACTGAAATAGTCCTGAAATAGTTTAAAAAGGGTTCTCCCATCCCATCTCAGGCTGTTTTCTAAAAGCTTTGTAATCTTTGCCTTGCCAGGTAATGAAGCAAGATTGCTGAAAGCATACTCAGGTTGCCCTAAAGGAGTGGGAAACAGATTGCTTCATATGGCAAGAGTTACATCCCACATAATAATTTTCACTGTCATTTTTCATTGTTCTGATGCTCTTATATTGGTGCTCTCTTGTGGTATACTTAGGAATGATGCAACTCTGATGCTGTAATAACCTGGTAGGTAGCTGGATACATTCTCTTTAAGAAAAAGAGGTCACCATTTCATGAAGAGTTCCTAGCATGAAAACGTGTTTAGTGATTGGTTCTGTTTTGCATAATTCTGTTCTTTAGATACATTACTGTTAAGAAGTGAGATGCAATACCAGTACATGGATGTACTCGCTGTGCGGTGCTGCTGCTCTTCTAAAAAGCTTGCAGTACTGGGTGCTTTTGCTTTGATTCCCAACACGTACTAATGTGTCAGGAGTACACATTATCCTTGGGGCTACTCAGAAAACGTGGAAAGTGAAGAGTAAAGTAATCCAAAGAGTCAGGCTGTTCTGCCTGTATATGTAGAGAACAGGGTTTCAGTCTCTACTCTGCCTGAGCCAAACCAATTAATGGAAATAGAGCTCCTGAAAGTTCACAAACTCTCGTCTGCTCTGCTAGTCTGCAATGGGTCTCTCTGATTTTAATCAGATTTATTATATTATTTTTTTTTACTGTTAAAAGCAGCTGTCAAACTAGATTTAATCAAACCCATCATATTTGTAAAAAAATATTGGACTTTTTGCTTTGACATTTCCTGGTGAACAGAATTCTGTTGTTGAGATCCCAGACCAGTTGTGGGTAACTGCAATGAAACGCAAGGGAGACTGAGTCAGACGGGTTATCCTGTATTCCTTCGTGTAGAAGGTACAAATAGTCCTGCCACCTGGTTGCAATAGAGCTGCCTCAATAACAAGCTATTAAATTACTGATGGCGCCCTATGAGATAAAATATCCCAAATGATATTGTCCTGTACGCTGTTAATAGGATCGTGACCTCTTATGATTTTAATTTCAGCAAGTGAACACTTACAAGATGAAACCACAGTCCTGCACATTTTTGTGATTGTAACTAATGTTACATGTGTAAACAATGTTTCCCCTTTGACTCAAGTTATTTATTGGCATAAATATTTGCAAGATCAGAACATTAACACCTAACTAATGTGTTTTAGGAACAATAGCAACAACCCATACGCAAGTCTCTATAGTTTCTGAATATTTCTATAAAGTACCTGAAGTTCCTATATACTGCACAGCAGGGAGTAACATACATCTGCCTTTAAAAATTCACAAGACTTGTTGACTTATACTCAACAGAGAAAAAATGTGAAAAAAAATATTTTTATAGCAAATTCCTCAAATATTTACCAGGTGAGCATCAATAACAAAACCTTAAATAGGCTCTTAATTCCACATTGAGGTCTTTAAACAGTGGTTTGATTTTCAGAAATGCTGAACAACAGCACTGCTTATTGACATCCTTTCTGAAGATTAAACCACAGGCTTAAGTTCTTACTACAGACCAAACCCCAATATTTAGGCATTAATTTGGAAAATTTTCATTGCTACTTCCCTTATGTGACTTTTCATCCTTGAGTTTCAGTAGATGCTCATCTAATTAGCACAAATGCTTTGCAATGCCCAGCTATTGTGTTCTCATTAATTCCCAAACCTTTTTGGGTTTGTAAAATGAAGACAAATACTGCACCGAATATTTACTGGGGACCTGGAATCCATTGTTACAGAGCATAAGTGTATGTAAAAGTCTCTTTTGCATTTCCCATATTTTGTAACCACTTACTTTTCTTCTTCTTATGTCATAGTCTCTGAAGAGAGCCTTGTAATGAAATCTTCAGTACAATTAAGATAAAGGATTCATTATGATTCATCCAGAATAGGGATAACTGCATGGACTTAAGCTAAAACCAGAAGTTTTTTCCCTAGCATAGGCTTTTGTCAAAAATCAGACATTGCCTCCCCACTTGCCTCAAGGCTCCTGAGATTTGTAAATCGTGTGGACAAGCGTGGGCCAAATTTCAGGTATCTCTAATCTCAGTGAGAGACTGAGGTTGAATCCAGATGAAACACAGGAGTTTCACTTTTGGCCCTGCTCCTGCAAAACCAAGAGATTTGAGCTTTATTTGATATGACATGGATCATGCCTTCTGACACTTGGAGAAAGGTGAGGGCTCTGGCTGAAGTGAGAAAAGAGGGCTGGGAGAAGTGTAAAGACGAGCAAATCCACGTTATGCAACTTCCCTTACAAGTGTGTTCATTATCATGTTAAAATCAGCTGAAATTTTTTGCCCCCCACGGTCATACTGGCACACTACAACAGAGAGTAAGGATGGCTGCATGCAGCCAGATTGGATCAGATGTCCACCCAGTGCAGCGTCCCATCGCTGTCCCTGTTTGGTCCAGGCAGGCAATGGGATGAGGGCAAACACACAGCCAGCCTGCCCCAGTCATCTCCCAGTCCCTCATGCTCATGGCACAGGGCCTCCTGTGCCAGAGGTAGTGACTTTGCATTTAATACCCACTGTGGACTTTTTTCTTGTATTAATTGGTTGAGCTAATTTTTTTGAAATTGTGTAAAGGCTTAATATCCATCAGGTCCCATGGAAATGTTCTTTTTCGGTTTAAATGCACCTTGTTCAACTACCTGCTGAGGGGCCCCTTCCACTTCTACAGCGTTCTTGGAAAAAATCAGGAAAGCTCTTCTTTGCGGATACCAAAAGGGAGTTTTTAAAGCTTCAAGCCATGATTTGTACATTTATAAGCCCCATGGAAAAGGCAAAAATAATCCTACCAGCGTTGGAGGGAGACTGCAGAGCACCGTGAGGAGCCTGCTAGATGCCATCACATGAAGCTGCCGGGAGCTCATGGAAGAGCAGACACCCATTCAAGTCACCCGCTCCAGGTGAGCTGGGGCTGGCAGAGGATGCAGCGCCAGCCCGGACAGCTGTACAGGGAAAGGTGAGACCTGCCAGGTGGACGGCAACAGCAAAGCTTCTCAAATGGAGCAAATCAAAGGCTTGGTGAGGTCAGAAGGAGTTATTTAAGCTGGGGGGTAATGTTAGCTGGGGAATAATTGCTTTCAGACTGCTGTTGGACAATTGTTTTTTGGCTGCTCTTAAACCATTGCTTTTAGGTTGACCTCTCTGGGCTCATCTGGTGCTGTTCTGCCTTTTTATTAGTTACTATTAGTAATTGTAGCCTGCAGCTCTGGGGCAAAGGAGCACAGGGGAGAAATAAAATATGGGAAGAGGTAGAGAGGGAAGGACTCTGCTCAGGAGGGTTTGCTGTAACATGGCCTTTGCCGAAATGTGGCTCATCCCTCTCTGCAGAGCGGGGACGTTGCAGACTGACCTGCGGTTGTGCCCAGAGCTGGGACCACCAGACTGGCAGGAAGGGCTGAGGTGATGCAGATTCACCATAAGCCACAAAGAGTAAACTGAGATGTTGGAGGTAGTCTAGGTGACTAAATGGCATCTTTGGAGAGCTCAGAGGACTCAGACCTGTGGGAGCAACAGCTGAGAGCCTTCTGTGGTTGTTTCTGCTGGGGCAGACGTAAAGCCCTGGTTGCCCCCCTGGACAGGGCAGTGGACTGGACATTCCCCAGTGAATTTCAGCTTGTTTTCAACTTTCAGGCTTATTGTATGCATGTTGGTAAGTGCTCTAATCACCACCAAGATGGACATGTCATTTGGTTTCCCAGGTGTCTGCATATGTGTGTGAGGAACCTCTAGGCATTTGACCCTGGCCTGTCTGGATTGGGAAACAGCCCCTGCCAGAAGGATTTAATCATTCTAAGTTAATTTGATGTGCTGATGTGCCCCACTGCTGCATTTCATCCCTTTCTGATTTAGCAATGGAATCACAGACAGAGGCTTCTGCTGCAGGTGGCTCTGTGGGGAGAGGCTGGTGCTGTCCCCAGTGGTTTGCAAGGCTCCCGCTGCTGGCCAGCATGTCTTCTGCTGGGCTGCTGGCACATGTAGTCCTCTGAGCTCCCCAGATGTGCGGGCTTGGTGACGGGTTGGTGTCATGAGCTGGCATGGCCAGCTTTGCCAGAAAGGGGCCGGGCAGCTCTCAGATAGCTCTCCAGGGGATGGCATGGTTCACAGGCTGCCCAGTGAGATGGGGACTCTAAGGCAACACACTAAAGGTTTGCAAAGCCATGCACAGCTTATGGGGCCAGCAGGGATAGATCCCTGGCTGCGTCTTTGAGCACAAGCCTGGCACCCAGTACACAGGAGCCAAGTTCAATACAGGTAAAAAGAGGTAATTTTTGGACTCAGTGAATAGCAGATGCGTGGCACTCCTTGCCAAAAGGTGCTGTGGATTCAGGGAGCTTGCAGGGCTTCACAGAGAGGTTTGGAAAAGAATAGGCTTAGAAAATCCCTGATTTTGGAGTATCTGGAGGCTGGGAAAGCATTTGAAGCATTGTATACACTCACCCAGTTTTTGCTCTTCCCTAGGTGTCTGCTTAAAACCGCCATTCTTATTTTTACTTTAAGAAAACCGAAAAGTGAGGAGGGAGGGAAAAGGGGAGGCAGCAGTGGGGGTGAAGCGATACCACCATTATGCCCCTGTATCCACCCCCAGCGTCCTCCATCATGGGACACAGAGTGAGGTGTGGTGGAAAACCAGGGGACATCCTTGGCCCCAGGGTCCTCAGCCAGGCTGTGGTGGTAGGGATGGGTGTGACACCTCCACACTGACAGCAAATCAGGTGCAGAAGCAGCAGTGCTCCTGGCAGCAGTGTCAAGCCCTAGCTGGATCTAGAAAATCCCTGTTGTCAATTGAAAGGTGCTAAGGGCATCTCGGTGTGCTCTTTCATCACTTACTAGAGGCATCAGAGAATGGTGTTTGCCTCTGGATGGGAAAAAGAAATCTAGTGAAATTCCCAGGGAGAACTGTCTTTTAATTACTTCTGCAAATTACCTAAAAAAAAAAAAAAAAGTCTCTTTAACGGAAGCTGCAACCACTGCCATTATAAATAAAAGTGACACTAATTCTGCTACAGGAACAGTGCCTTGGCATTACATTGCTCCAGCACGCAACATATACGCGGTTTAACACTTTGCCAAAGCATAACTTTTAAGCAAAAAAGAGTCTCCATTTTCTAAATGTGGCTTCTTATCGCTACAGCTGTAGCACCTTAATTTGGACATGTGTACATGTGTGTGTTTCTGTGCATCCACACATAGGTCTCTAAAATTTATTTTCAAATATTCCTATATGAAAGAAAATTTTTGTGCCTGGGTGTGAAAAAAAAGGTCACTTATTTACTGAACTTGTAACAGCTGTAGTTCCCAGGGAGACGAGCACAGACCCTCTTCAGAGGCTTCCTGAATCAAATTATCTTTTTTTTTTCATGCTTGCTAATTACTCTGTGCAGCTGCTTTTATTTAAGAGGTTAGTATTTTAAAGTTGAACAAGGACATATTGCAAACTTTACCCCACAGTTCACTGTGCTACGCACTATGCACAGCAGCTCAGACTATTAATCATAGGCGAGGGTTAAAAAAGACGGACTGATGCAACTGCAAAGAGACATACGAAGATACCAGAGCAGCTTAGAGCTGTAAACAAAGTTACTGTCACAATGAAGGACGTGCATACTGCAAAATATGTTAGCTCAGTGCATCCCTTTGCACTGTGGTAAATGAGGAATACATGTGAAATTACTGTTGCAGGTAAGGAAACCCTCTAACACCACCAGGACCACATGCTTGACCTATTTGCTCTGTCTGAGGGAAGGTCTGGACAGGCTCTTCATGCAGGGTCAGGAGGTCTCCATTCACAAGTGCGCTTTGGTGCTACAGCAGTGTCACCAGAGTAGACACTGAACGCACAACCCTCCACCTTCTTGAGGCTGTCCCCAGACAGCGATCCTGCCCACAGTAAATGTACTGCATATGGGGGTGCTCCCTGCAGCACAGAGGTGTCTGAAGAAGTTGAGGTCAGTGGAGAGCCGGTCTGTGCCCCCAGATGGGATGCTTAATAGTCCCAATATGAATGCATACACTACCTTGAGGGAAAGCTAGGGAATTGCCTTTCCAACTTCAGGTTATGGATCAGATGGCAGCAATTGCCAGATGCTTTGGGTTTTGTTTTCCTATGACTCCTGTTATTTCTGGTAAATACGTTCAATAGACAAGCCATCAATCAACAGTAAAGTTCTGATACAGCTTTCCCTTCATATGTCCCTGCCTTCCCACCCACTTTTTGAAATTGTACAAATACATTAATGGATTACAGATTTAAACCAAAAATAAACAATTTGTCCTTCATCAAGACGGTTCAGATTGTAGATGAACTAGGTGTGGCATAATAAGGCTGCTACAAGAGAGCCTAATCCAAAACGATTTCACCAGTTCAGCCAGTCATACTTGCTCATATTAAAGGTGGTCACATTTCTATCGCTTGGAAAGAGGCTGCTTTGCCCTTGTAAAAATGGTAGATCAGGAGGACCAAGGGCATACAGCTGCATTCCCACTCTGTTTAGCACTGTCCAAGGAACTGGTAATGTAAAAGGAATTAAAAGAATCAGTGTCTTCTGGTAGACTAAATCCCATGAGGATTTCCAGTCTGCAAGCAAGGTCTGGCTGGGCCATATAGGAGGTGAATGCAAGTGTTTAGCTGAAAGAACTGAAACTTTTTGTTAAAAATTAAAGAGTTTCTTTCATGCTGTTCGCTTGCAAACAGGTAAAAAAAAAAAAAGAAAGAAGATGAAAAAAAAGCTTACCTTGGGAATATGGAAAAAGAATCAGCTATAAATTGAAGTATGCCATTTTTCTCCAAGTGTCAGGGGGCTGAAAGATGAAGTATTTTCAGTATTTAGACACCCTTCACCAAATATGCTTCCTACTGTTATCAGAGAAAATGCAATGTAGACAAGATCAAGTTCTTTTGTTGTTTCTTGTTTGTTTGGGTTTTTTTAACCAGAATAATTTAGTTTAAAATCCAGTTTTCTACTTGAGGGGAAGTATTTTGAGGGGAAGTTGTTGCTACTGAACTTGTTAATAAATTACTTTGTCAAAAAATGTTGTTAGCAGACACTGGGGGAGGAGGGTTATTTAGCATCCGGCCTGTAAAATAATTTGATATAAAAAAGGTTGATGGTTTTCTCTCCTGCCCAAAGTTCCAGGGAAGAAAGGTATTAATGGTTGCTACTCCCCACAGCAGAGACCTGGGATAAGGGACCCTGAAAAGACCTTTGCTGCCCTATCAACAGGGAGATGAACTGGCCCAATTCTGAGACATGTTAAGGGACATCCCAATGAAAAGCTTCTGCCTATTAACCTTTTCTAGTATTAAAAGTCTTTTCAAATTAACACCGTTACCAACTTCCAATGGCAGCCACTTTACATATGCTTGCAGAAGAGTCTCTTGAATCATTTGAGACAGCTAATGTCTTGAAAAGTCCTGTCCTCTGAAGAAAACCAGATTAATACTGAACCTTGAATCCTGACTAACTTTTAGTTTTCCTGCTGTGCTTCCTGCCTCACTGCCATCAACAATCCCTGCAGAAACAGTCCCCTTCTTTCCCGAGAGGGGAGTGGTACTGCCCCAACCTCACAAAGTGATGATATGAGAAAAAATACTTGCTCTTGGTTGTACCGGCACAACAATTAGAGGTTGTATCCTTGAAGTTGGAGGGGGTTGACGGAGAGGGTTGGGGTCATGCCACCATTTATTCCTCCCTGGGCCACATGCAGAATTTCAGAGGGGATTTCTACTCCATTCTTCACTTACTTTCCTTTAAAACTCACAGATCACTCATAAACCTGCCTCTGTACAGTGGCTCATTCTGGAATTATTTCTCCCAGCTTTCTCACTCTGAATATCCACAAAGAACCATTAATAAAGCATCATATCTGGAAGGCTGGCTCCAGACTCCAAAACATGCTTTATGTGATTTATGCTCATGACCAGTAAAAGCAAAAAAGACACCTTAGTCATTAACTTTTTTTTTTTTTTCTTTATAATATATTTGGGAGCAGAGAGCTCCCAAATCACTGTCTTCCTTCAGTGAAAACACTTTGTTACAGGTGAAACATTAATTCCAGAAATCGAATGCAAGGGTTAGGCAGTTCAAACAAAGCCTGCTTCCTGGTTCAAAGCCTAGTTCCGACCTTGATCTATAAGCCTCCAGAATTTGTTAAAAGGGTAGACTTTATTTTATCAGTTATAACTGGATGTTACAGCAAACAAAGCGTTGGTGGAATCTTTTGAATAAATGTTGAGCATTTCCTGGCAGTGAAGTTACTTGTGTTAAAAATCAGTGATCTCTCTGACATACACCAGAAGATTTTCTGATCAAAATAACAATCTCGGGCAAGTGAAATACTGGTTCATTACAATATATAATTTATTTTGTTGAAGATCAACCTCCCCCCCCCCCCCCCCCCACCTGGTATAGAATATGACTAGCCAGGGTTAAACTCTACTCCCAGGTATACCAGTGTAAATCTGATTATAACACCACTGCTGATAATGTTACTCCGAATTTGGACGGGTAAAATTTGAGACTGATGGACGGGAAACATTTGAAGTAAACATGCCCCTGCAATTTCAAATATCCTTTATCACTCAGCTATGCAAACTACCATCAGCAGAACATAGACACGCTACTTTGAAATGAAAAAAACCTATTACATTAAAATAATAAAACAAATACATAAACGAGAGGGAGTTTAACTGGATGGCAGGTATATGGTCTTAGTATTCCCCCAATCTGCAGATATAAATCTCTTTTTGTACATCAGACTTCATGTAATTCATGCTTTCCTTTGAGAAGAGAGGAGACTTTTCTATAATTATACTGATTAGCAGCTGTCTTTTTAAAATGCTTCAAATTTTTTAGATGCAAAATAGGAGGCATGAGTTGCATAATGTACTTTCTGTCATAACATCTCCATTTATAGCCTGCCTAATCAAGTACTGTTTGTTGTTTATTAGTAGCCTTGTCTTTGTAGCTGTAAGAGTTAAGAATATGTGCAGTGAGAATTTCAGGGAGAGGCAATAGCTTTTATTGGAAAAAACACACATGTAATTTGAAAAGAAGAGAGGCTTTCATGCAACAAGTTTGACCTGAAGAAGAGCTTGTGTGCCTGAAAGCTTGTCAGCTGTTTCACATTTAGCATTTCATCTTGTAAAAGATTACCTCTCCCCACAAAACTTGCCCCAATTATTTACTAAACAAGTGCTTTGAATGGCTAGGACCTTGTGGTTTATGCAGGTTTATTTAACAGAAAAAAGGCACGAATTTAATAATACAGAAAAGACGCAAAAGAAAGGTCTGTCCCCAACCTTGGTGTCAGTGATGAAAACCCATCACCACCATGCTGCAGACGAAGGGGTTCTGCAGAAGGGTCAGTGTTTGTTCCTTGGTTTTATGGGAGGAAGATATCTGAAGCTGGCCGTAAAAGTGGATGATGTGATGATAAACGAACTGAGTGATCAGCCTTGTGAAAAGGCTGAGAAGAAAGAGCAAAGTTTCTCCCCTTGCTCTGGTGTGGTGATCCAAGCTTTACCAGTCGGTACTTCAGAGCAACAGTGGAGCTCTTTGTCTGGCTTAGCTGAGTCACACAATTATCTCAATAACAGTAAGTACCTAGCAACAGCCTCAATAAACACCCATTTATTTGATTAATCAGCCATTTTGAAACAGGTTTGGTAAACATTACCCTTTCACTTTTGGATTACATTATTGAAAAAGCTGCCCACTGAAGCTGCACCCCATGCTATGAATAACCACATGAAACCACAGATGTCCTGCCCAGCTTGGGCAGGTGGGCTGAGCTTAACTTAACACTTTTTGTCCGTGTTGAAAGCAGGTAGGGATGGATCAGCGTAGTAGTTTTCATGGGTTTTCTAGCCATGGGCTTACAATAGAACTGTTGACGTTAATGAGCGCTATCAATAACTGCACAAGCATTTGGTGGGTGTGAGACCAAGGTAGGCAGAAAGAAGCAGCAGAAACTTAGTTTCCACAAATGCAAACATTTAAGGATAACTTACAGTGCCTGGTATGTACTTTAAGTACTGAAAGGGTTTTTGAGTACTCAGAGATTGCGAGAAGTGTTTGCAGTGGATTGGGATCTGGGAACTAATAGATTTTTTTGTTATCATGGAAGATATCAAGATTATTTTCCAGAGTAACCCTTGATGGACTCCTGTGACCGGGAGGCTGTGAAGTCTAGTTAGAGAGCATATATATACATATAAATAGTTACATAAATATGTATTTCTGTATGTATGTATATATGGATTGGAGGTGTACCCTTTGTGGGAACGCTGAGGTGGCAGCTGCTTACTGCTCTTCCCAAGCTCTCCAAACAGTGCTGTGCCTACCTCTTGTGCAGTGATGAGGGAACTGGCCCTACTCAAGGAACAGGGAAACTTTTTTCACAGGAAAATTTCTGTTTTCAGCTGAACCCTTTTTCTCTTCTCTGCAGGTAAATGCACCATCAGCCTATATGGCTGGAATGACCGTCCCTCAACCTTTCTGGCTGAAACTGTTCTCTTGTCCATGGAATAATTAAGCATAGAACTCTACTTACTTCACTACAATGAATAATTATATACCTGTGTTCTCATCCAGCATTTCTTTCATACTGCTGTCTTAATGCCACTTACATATGTATTATTTTTCATCAATGTATCTGTAAGGTCCACAGTGTTAAAATACTGTATAGCAGCAGTTTACTCCCTTTCCTGCTGATTTTTAATGTACAATAAATAAACTCTTTTCCTAACTGGTTCACAGTCCAGGGATTGTGCCTGTCATTAAAGCAATACAGAGTCTGCATTCAGATAAGATCTACATCTAACTTTGATCAGCAGAGAGGAAAGGAAGAAGAAATAAACCTCTCTCCTGCAAAACATCACCCATCTGCTGGGCGGGGGTGAAGTTCTCAGGTGCCTCCTGATCTCCCAGCTTCTCTCAACCACTCATCGCACCTCTTCCATATTTTTCATGCATTTACCTTTATGCAGTATCAACAGATTGCAATAAAACACATTTCTGTAAAGGCACAATAACAATAATTTAAAGTAAAAAAATCATACTATACCAGAAATACACACTCAGTACACATGAATGTTAATTAATTATACGTTTTCCAAATATTTCTCTTGGATCATCTCAAGATTTTAATTTTTTTCCTCCAGAACTTACAGCCTGGATAATGTGAAGGTGTTGTAGAGCGTCCATCCTTAGATTTTTCAGAACTTGTCTGGACAAACCCTCTGAGCAATCCAATCTAACTTTGAAGCTAGCCCTGCTCTGAGCAGGCGTCAGGCTAGATACCTCCAGAGCTTGTTTCCAAATTGTTTTTTTCTATAGTTCCCTGAAAATCTGATCACAATACTGACATCTGATGCACTGCAGAAGACAACATTCATGTGACAATATACAGTGTGCTCTGTTATACCACAAAAACCTTTGAAGGGGAAAAAAGCCTTTTGGAATGTGAATTGTGGCTATTACAACCATATTCATGTAAAGTGTAATGCTTGAGGAAGGAAAAACAGTAGTATTTTACCTTCTTTGGGTGTGACTACTGATTTATAGGCAATTTTATTATTTGCAGTTATTTGTATAGGAGGGACAAGTGTAATTATTTGCCCACTACAGGGTTTTTTGCTTTTTACATTTTCTTGTACATAATGTCTGGCAAATTGTAAATAGCACCAATTTCCCAGCCTCTTCCATGCTGCCAGATTAAGGTTCTTCACCCCTTCATCCACAGAGGATTCAAGAGATATTACACAAGGCTGACTGCAACAGAAAGGGAGAAAAAATCACATCATGGCATCATAGAATCACAGAATCATTTAGGTTGGACAAGACCTTTGAGATCATTAAGTCCAACCGTTAACCCAGGACTGCCAAGTCCACCACTAAACCATGTCCCTAACAATTGCATTTTTTTAAACACCTCCAGGGATGGTGATTCCACCACTTCCCTGGGCAACCTGTTCCAATGCTTGACAACCCTTTCGGTGAAGACATTTTTCCTACTATCCAATCTGACCTCCCCCCCCCCCCCCGGTGTAACTTGCAGCCATTTCCTCTTGTCCTCTCACTAGTTATCTGGGACAAAAGACCTACACCCAGCTGCCTACAGCTTCCTTTCAGGCAGTTGTAGAGAGCAATAAGGTCCCCCTGAACTTCCTTTTCTCCAGGTGAAACAACCCCAGTTCCCTCAGCTGGTCCTCATCAGACTTGTGCTCCAGACCCTTCCCCAGCCCCGTTGCCCTTCCCTGGACACGCTCCAGCACCTTTGAGTCCCTCTTGGAGTGAGGGGCCCAAACCTGAACACAGGATTCGAGGTGCGGCCTCACCAGTGCGAAGTACAGAAGGATGATCACTGCCCTGGTCCTGCAGGCTGCACTGTTTCAGACACAAGCCAGGATGCTAAATGCACCAGCTTTCACATATGCACATAGATAATCCAGGTGTCCTTTTACTCTGAGGAGTGAAAACCTTCCCCCCGGGAAGAGTGTCTCTGTTGATGACATACCACTACCTGAACAAACACACATAGTACCACCGCACACGTGGGAAAATAGATGTGTATGGATACATTCTGGCTGGGACAAAGCGCAAACCAAAAGTGACCATGGTGCAGGAGTCTACTTGGGTTTTTTGTTCTTCCCTGTGGAGGATGTTTGTAAGCAGGCAGTCATAGAGACATATGGAAATAAAAAGAGGGGGGTGGAGATGCGATCTATTTTTCTAAAAGCACCCAAAGGGGTTTATTATATGAAATTTGAAAGATAAAGAAAGAAAATAATAAGTCCAAGGAAGCCAGAATCCTCTTAATGACAGCTGAAAATCTTTCCTTTTCTTGACCAGACATTACACTATGAGGACACAGCACATTTTAACAGTTCCCTTGTTAAAGATGGTTGTTCAATTCATAGAGTATATTATGCAAGTCAGGACAGATGTGAAGTGCTGTGCAGCTTTGAGAAGTAACACTTTGGAGTTACTCTTTCATCATGTGTTTTCTTCATGAAAAAAGAACTAAAAACATACCACACTGAAATGTAAGTTCTGCTTTTGTTTTATTAAAAAAAATTATAATAGAATCCAGACTAACTCAAACTTTAAATGAAATTATCTCAGAGAGCTTGGAAATAAAGCATCAAAACTACAGGGTAAGAAGTTTCTAAATCATAGGAACTAGCCAGAACTTGTTACGTTCCTGACTGATAAACACAAAGTTCAGCTGATCTTCCATGGAAAAAATATAGTTAATTTCCCTTTTGGGAGTTATATTTACCCAACCTTTTAGGCTGCATTATCACCCACTGTAATGTATTTAACTTCCATTCATGAGTCACTCTGACACTAGACTGCTTTTCAGCTATACAAACAATAAAAATCCTGAGCTTCTAGCCACAAATAATGAAGTAATTTTGAAAATAATGTTTTTATCAATGAAATGTATTAACATATGACTATATTGATGTCAGTCATATTTCCATTGAAATTAAAAGGAATAAGAGCAGGCCTATATTTGATGATCATTTCACTAATGCACAGCATGATCTCTGAAGACTAAGACCTAAGAGAATTGAACACAAGTGGTTCTACTAATTTGTGGCGACTACAGATCTGCGGCATCTTTAATAATTGACCATGATACAATTTCCATCATAAAATGTGTGCACTAACACATTAAAACATATTTTAAAGGTGAACATAGTGTACTTAGTATATGGGAATGTAATATATACCTTATTAAAAATGTTTCACCATCATTTAAGGTTAGAAATAAAACAGTCATGTAGTGCTTCTTTATGTTACAGACTCAGTATTATTATAAGCAATAAATAATTTATTACGGTTGAAGCAACAAAGAAATGGAACACATTGAACTGAGAATTAAACTGAGGCACATTTATATACTGTAAAGTTGGAATGTGGGTTTGGGAGTGGCCAGCTCCCATCGTTCCCCTTACGCAGGCAGCAAAGTCTTTTTAAAATATGTAGTTCAGATACACAGTTCTGGGGTGTGAGATTTCCTGAGAGAATCAAAGCTATCAAATAGCAGATCTGGTCTGGTTTTGGGGTCTGATTTCCAGTGCGGTCTGAGGTGTGGTGTCACCTGTGCTCCTGCAAGAGATCGCAGCCTTTTTACTAGATTCCAAAAGGTTGGTAGGTACATGCATCACATGGCTCCTTTCCACACCTGGACTCAGCACAACCCTTCTTCGTGAATGAATCTTGGAAAAAAATACCTGCTTGATTTCAGCAAAACTTAACCAAGTAACCCTGGCTTCACAGAACCGTCAGGGATAGCTGTAGGGGGAGAATCTGGCTAGTAACAGTTTGTCTTTGTCACTAATGAACTCATAAACCATGAAAATGCACTGTTTTGCCAAAGGGAAAGTTTTAGGAATGAAACAAAATTACACCCAAGTGCTGTGGTCGTAGGAGTACTTATGCCTATTTTTTGCAGTGGAGAACTTGCGCAAGTTTCCTTCCCAGTGCCCAGATGGGTCCCTGTATGCAGCACGCTCTGTTCCTCCCACAGTTCCAGGTAAATGAGATATTTAATACTTTCTCTCCTGAACTGCTGGGACACTGATTATACATGGCTATGTTTTCTTTTTCATTTCAGGACTTGGCTGCATTTCAGAAAGAGATGTTGTTTCTTAATGGTCAAAAAGATTTCTGCTGTCAGTCTATATACACAGCTAGAAACAATGCATCAGTGAGGCAGAGGTTCCTTGATCTGAAAACGAGATGGTGAGGTTGGAAGTCCTACTTCAATCCTGTCTCCACACATACCATAAAATATACTATCCTTTATATTCTGTTATACAGTATGTAAAATAATGCAGTTCATACATTGATAGGATGCCATTAGTTATATACCTAGCACCCTTTACTCTCTGAGGTCTTAAAAAAAAAATCACTGCATAAACTTGTGCTAACTAAAAATCACGGACCAAGTCTGTTAGCAGCTCATTATCCCACTATCCCAGACAAACAGTAGGGCAACAATAAAAATGTAATAAAGAATAGGTTGTTGTGCACTGTTTTGGCACCAGACGCCATTTCTGAGAGGCATTCATCCCATGCCATGCTCAGGGCATTACACGAACGGAGGAAAAGTAGGACTTGCTCTCTGCTCTGCCTTTGAGTGCCAAGGCAAGGAGCCCTCCAGGGAGCTGTGAGGCTGCTTCAGGCTGCAGGAACATCTGGGCTGGCAGCAATGGTGCAGCGTTCCCAAGACAACAGCTCACAGGCTGTGAAGTTTTACGTACAAGGCTTTTGTGTGATTCACTCTCAGGTATAGCCATACCCTCAGTGAAAACTCACCAGTGACTGTAAAAGGCGCAGACTTAAGGATGGAGACAAGCACTTTGCAAAATCCCATGAGCTACAGTGCTCATGGATCACCTCCAAAAGCCTTTTAAGGAAGCACCTGGGCTGCTTGGGCCCTGGGCACTCCCCCATCTTCCCAGGCAGGTTTTGCAGCTTCCTGGGAACAAAACTATGCCATGGCTGGATGGTTGTTGACATCCACTCTGGAAGCCCTTTGGGCTGTATTTGTGCAAACTGGCCTGGCTGCAGTGCAAGCACCCCAGCAGCCTGAACCCCACAAGGACTGGACAAAGACCCATGATCTGGCCCAGGAAACAGCACAAGATGTGATGCCCAAGGTGATCTCAGGTCTCCAGTCTCCCTTCTTCTGTATGGTGGTTTAGTACACCAGTCTGAACTTTTTCACAAACACTCCTGTGTATTGATGGACCCACTGCTTCACATGCAGCAACCCATAGAGCCCATTGCCTGCCCCGAGCCTTCCTGTTCTTTGCTGTATGGACCATGGAAACTCCCTTGGGGTACCAGCTTACCCCCTCCTGCCCTGGGGTACCACCCCATCCTCATGGCTAAGGTTCCAGCAGGAGAAAAGGGGAAGGAGCAGTGATCCCAGGAACAGTTCCTCACCAGGGCACACTTCAAGCAGGTGCTGCAGAGAAGGAATTGTGGAGGGAAAGAAGTGCATGAAAAAAGACCAAATTATTTCCTTCCCTCTTCATTGCCTCAGTAGAATTGCCTGGGTTAATGTTTCATCCCTCGGGCTTTTTGTCATGCCTTTTCTGATATTCTCAGTCTTCCCACCTGCTAAACACCAATCTATCTGCTGGCACACTGCAGACTGACGGATGGCACATCTTTTTCTAGTTGCTCATACATAGGAAAAAAACTCAGTTTGTTGAAAGATGCTTAATTAAAAGATGTTTAACTGAGTTTTGTGAAAGAAAATCCTCTTCCAAAAATGCTGCTGGAAAGATGAGGCTTGCATTTATTACAGAAGATGTAAGGGCAGATAAGCAGGTTCAGCATGTGTTTTGCAGCCTGGCTACTGTATTAAAATATGATGAAAAAGCTCCTCAACAGGCACCACAAAAGCCAGTGAACAACATGTTCTAAGAAAGAAAACCTGTCTTTGCTTTAAAATGTTTCCTTGGTCACTCTAGCTTCAGGTAGACTAGTGAAGCCAGCAATGCCCCTGAACTTCTGGGCCCAAGTGGATGTGTCCTGGAAATAACCTGGTTTCCACAAGAAGGAAGAGCAACAAGGACACCAGTGAGGAGCTGTGCCACCATCCAGTTACTACCCCACAGTCACAGCAAGGGAGAGGACACTTCAGTGCACCACAGCCTGCTCCGCTAGGTACACAGCTCTCATGAATCCAGCCACAAAATGAAAGGGTGACTCTGGAGCTTTGCGTTCTTAATTTTTATCCCTGCTGCGCTTGCCCTCTGCCAAAACATGTGCACAAGTGTGTCCACCCCAGTTCCTTCCTAGTGTCTATAGGATGGAAATAATTTACACTTAATATTTTTTAAGCGCCCAATTTCACATTTACAGATTACTTCAATTTTAAAATCTCTTAACAGATTGCATCCAGTTTTTGCTTCTCTTTTCAATCTTCATTAATAAATAAAATAGGCCAGAGACCACTTGCTAACCCCAAGGCAAAGTGGCACAGTGCAGCTCAGATCCATATGGCTGAACCCTCTTTTGGCTCCTACGCACTGTGGCTGAGTAAAAACTAACCACTTGGAACAGCCATTGGCCTCTGGTGTTCCCCAGATAATGCTGGGGTGTTGTTGGGATGGTGTTGGTTGGTACAAGCCAACAATAATGGGATACATGTTAACAACTGAACATGCCTGTAATTGTGTGCCCATGACTGAACCCCCACTCCAGCCTCATTTTATTTACCAGTATAGATGTACTTTGTGAGAATTACTTCATCCACTTTTAGTTCTCCAAATCCTGCCACCTTCTAGGTACTTGTAGTATATGTTCCTAAGTACCACAGCTGGAGAAAGTTGGAATTTTTATTCAATTTATGTCATGATTTATCTGATTAGTTTTCGACTTATGTACTTAGGCTATGGTCAAGCAGGGTGTCAAGCTGTGCAGACCTGACCTGAAAAAGCTTAAGAACTGCATCAGCAAAGGTGTGGAAGACCGGAAGAAATACAGAGGCAGATGGCTTAAGAGGCAGAGCACAGTCAGAGGACAAGGTCTAAGAAAACCTGACCAAACACAAGTCATCTGGAAATGTAACACCCACACTGAAACTGATGCTTTAACCCTACAGAATCATAAACTTTCTGTTTATTATTTTCATCAGTGATCTTGTCATCATCCTTGAGCACAAGAAACCTAATCAGCATCCTCCAATGGTCAAGGACCAGAAGGGTTTCTTTAGTAGGACTAGATAAGCTTGATAAATTGTCAGGAAGAAATAAAGCCCACAGAGACCATTGTTTTGCTCTCTCTCCTTCACTGAACACCTTCATATCTTGGATAACTTCAGCCATGGTGTGAATGGGGCTGTGGGCAGGTGACATTTTGGCCAGGTTTTGCCAGGCAGCCCCATACAGCAGAAGGCTACGGGCATGTTCCTGTGGTGACTGAGCACTGTAAGGCTTTTTGCCTGGCTCACAGCAAGCACTTACCAAAGCAGAAATTAAATGCTACTCTACTAAAAATCTTTTCCAAAGAATTTATTTACCTGTGGCCTGGCAAGCAATTAATAAGCTGCATTACTCCTGAGGCAAGTGATAGATACTTGGAAGCACTGAGTGTTATCTCTATCAGTTCTTAACTGTAACTACTTTTAGGACTTAGGAATTACTAGGGCTGAAAGTTTGGAGATGCATTATATGTCATTACTTGAATGAATCTCATTTGCAAAAAAGAAAGTCTTACTGAGTTTACATAGTTATAATATGGCGGGTATCCCACAAAGCAAATGGATTATACGCTGGTGGCAGAAGCAGGTTTTAAATTAATTATTTAATTGGCCAAAAGAATGAAGAGACAGATTACAATCATGTAATTCACAGCCTATGCCATTGATTTCTGAGCATCTCATAAAAAGGCTCTCCCTGGGCCAGTGAAAAATAGGAGCATCTCTAGCCTGGTCACACTAGATTGAACTGCAGGATGTCATGATTTTAGCCCCAGAAGTCAACTTCTAAACTTCTGCTGTATTAGCTAAAATGGCACGTACCACATCTGTCAGAGGAGCTGAGAGACAAGATGCCCCTCAGTTCCTTATGTGAATTCCCCAGAAGTCACATCCCCTTTTGAGGTCCTGCTTTCCCTACCATGCAGGTGGTCAGAAAACAGCTGGAGGCTTCAGGAGCTCTGTGTGCTGCCATAATCTGCCATAAACACAGCTGCTTACCAGTTTACTGGCGTTGGAGACCATGGCACCTCTGGGCTGCCTCTCTGCCAAACACAGCACAGGACCTACCTGGGACCACGCGCACCAATAGTGCCCCTCACCAGCCCTGCAGCAGAGCTAGGTCTGTTTCTCTAGTCTAACCAGCCAGCTGGTTTTGTCTGATCTTTACAAATCATTCCTGTCTCTCTGTGTTACAAGTGTTTTGAGCATTGACAGGAAAAACAAGTTGTCCTGTGAACCATGAGATTAATGGGCCTTTTCCTGTGTTTGAAGCATTCACTACAAAGCTCTTTCTCTCTTCATTCAGTTATCTAATATGGGCTGAACTCCGACTGTAGCCTTTCTCTGTGTACAGGCACTAATGGGATCTGCTTTCTTTTCCTATTCCTATGAAACCTATGGGAAACAAAGACTTTTGTAACTGCTACCTGCTGCCGGCTCCTAACTGTCCATATGAATGCAGGTTTTTGTGTAGGTATTTGTTGTGGTTTAGCCCCAGCCAGTAACTAAGCTCCACGCAGCCGCTCGCTCACTCCCTCCATGTCAGGACGGGGGAGAGAATCCCGAGTAAATGTGAGAAAACTCATGGTTTGAGATAAACACAGTTTAATAGGTAAAGCAAAAGCTGCACATGCAAGCAAAGCAAAACAAGGAATTCATTTACTCCTCCCCACCGGCAGGCAGGGGTTCAGCCATCCCCAGGAAAGCAGGGCTCCGTCACGCATAATGGTTACTTGGGAAGACAAATGCCATAACACCAAATGTACCCCCCCTCCCTCTTCTTCCCACAGCTTATATACTCAGCATGACATTCACAAGTATGGAATATCTCTTTAGCTAGTCCCCTCCCAATTTCTTGTGTTCCTCAAGCCTTCTTGCTGGCAGGGCCCAAGAAACCAAAACGTCCTTGACTTAGTATAAACATTACTTAGTAACAACTAAAACCATCAGTATATTATCAGCAATATTCTCACACCAAATCCAAAACACAGCACTGCACCAGCTACTAAGAAGAAAATTAACTCTATTCCAGCTGAAACCAGGACAGTTATTGTAGTCGACTCATTTATCAACACTAGGTTACCACAACAGTCAGAGTATATTCCCTAGGAAGGGCATATTTCTTAATCGTGTTAGTTTAATCCATTTTGCCATACTTAGAATCTTAGTCAGTGTAGGAGGATGCCCCAAAGTGTTCCTGTACCTAACAAGCATGCACAGTGTTTATGTGATGTTAGCAGCCAGGAATATATAGAAGAACTGATAAATCATACTAGAATCCTGAAATGCTGACAGCTGTCCTGCAAATCAGTGCAGCTGAAATTTGGTTGTCAATAATAAAAAAATCACCCTATTTTGCACATGCTCAGAGTCCAGCTGGTTCTTCCCCCTGGACTGGCTTTCCAGCAGGAAGGAAGGAAAGAAGACACACATGCGGCTCCATTAGCCAGGTTTTGCCTCCAGAGGTTTTCTCCCAAGAAAGCATACAAAGTCACAAGTTGCAACAATTAAGACAACACTGGTGGTACATTTCACCACGATTCTTGCTCCTGAAGGACTTCGGACAACCTTCTGGTCTTCCTGCCTTGCATAACTATAACCATGCAAGAATAATAGGAACATGAGAACTTGTATAGGACAGGCTTCTTCAGCCTGAGCACTCTGGACTTCAAAAGCCATGCACTACACAGCAACCACAGGGCAGACAGACAGGAAATGCTACCAAATGTGGCGGCTGCTGATGTGAGGCTGTTCTCCTGCCCACTCAGCAGATTCTTTCCTGCCTTTTTCTGATTCATCACCACCAGCTGCTCACATCTTCTTGCACTGTCCTTCTTGGTGGCCATGCTTAACATATTCCAGCAGAGAGGCTCCATCCTGAATTTCAATTATTTTTTCCTTTTCTCTTTCTTTCTAATCAGATACATTTTGTTTTGCAAAGGTTATTATCAAAAAACTTCAGCTTCTAGCAACAAAGTCAGCAACTGCTGGTAGATTTGCTGGACATCATGATGGTGTGTAATGTTTCCTGAGAAGTGAACATTTGCTACATCTGAATGGGGTCAGACCTTACACCACAGGTGATGTGCACTGGATGCATGAAATAGCACAAGACTTCAAGCAAACAAGCCAAGAGAAAAGACATCGCAAGCAGAGCATGATTGGTTTGAGGTTTTGTGTTCCTTTTTCTTGGTCATGGCCCATCACAATTGTTATTTCTCATTTCTCAAGAAAAGAAAATGGCATTTTGTTCAAGTTCAGTAAGTTCCACAGAATTTTTGTCCTGGTGGGGACACCTCCATCTATGTATTTATAGCATCTTGTTTGTTTTCTACATGCCTCATGTGAACACCAGGGAGAGTATAGCTGAAGTTCTTTTTCAAAAGAAATAGTGTTCAAGCTCCTTAGAAACTTTCAAGCTTTGAGGATATACAGGATGAGGCATCTGAGAACTGCCCTATTCTGGTCAAAGCCAGCCATACCCAGGGATGACCAAGCACCTCAGCTTTCTTGTAGACAGGAGGCAGGGCAGGAAGATGACTCCACCAAAACCCAGCTGTTGGTTTCATGGTGACCACAGATGTGGGACTGGTAACTAAAGACTAAATAAATAAATAAACAGGCATTCATTCATTCTCTTTTTCACTCCAGCAGTGATGCCAGCTGCTGAGACTATATTTAAGATTAAACACAGATTCTTTCAAACAATGTCTTCTCTCTATCAATTATATGCATATATGCACTTGCTGAGGAGATCAGCTCCTGTGCAGGTGTGTCTGCAGTGGAGTCGGCATCACGGTGTGCAGGGAGGGTTTCCTCAGCTGGCGAGATCCCAGAGGAGTGCAGAAACCCACCAGGAGCTGGCAGCTTGTACAAAGGTGGCTGATAAGCCACGGGGGGGCTAGGTGTAACAACCTTCCCCACCTCACCCCTCAAAGGGCAGACCTAGGTGTGCCAGTGACCAGAACAGGCAAACAGGGCCTGGCATGGTAGTTTGCACAGCAGTTCACGTGGAGGGCATGCAGGCTGGGCACCACTTCAAAGGAGGAGTGTTCCACTGGCCAAGCAGAGAGACTTGAAGTCCACATTACTCAGCAGCTGGGCACAGCTCTGTGTCTACTGTACAGGTCAGGGGTGCTCATCCTACCTGACCCTGATGGCAGAATGGTGGGCACTTGTCTGAGAACCAAGGCTGCAGCTCCAGCTGGGGGGGTCTGCACCATCTACCAATGCCCCCACCCATAGGGAGCCACTGAGGGGAGAGGCTGCAGCGCAGGCCTCAGGCTGTGGGATGTGCCCAGACATTTCCCCTGGGACGTGGACAGGCAGCGGACCTGCCTGCAAAAGCTGGGCCCAGGTGAAGGACCTCCTGCAGCAGGTGGCTGGGCTGCAGAAGGCAGTGAGAAGGCTGTGTGTCATCAGGGAGGCTGAGAAGGGGTTGGATAGCTGGTTCCAAGTGCAGTCTGCAGCGGCCCCACAGCCCATGGCCAAGCAGCCAAAACCTCCCGCATTGGCACTCACAGCAGGGAGGGGGCCCAACAACACAGAAGAATGGAAGATCCTAACTGCAAGGACCTGTAGGAGGAAAAGACTTCCCCCAAAGCCTGAGGTGGCCTTGCAGAACTGCTTTGTCACTGCCAACTGAAGAGAAAAAACCTGTCACATCAGGAGAGACACCTGAACTGAGTAAGGCAGCCCAGTCTGCTCCCTGTATAACCACCAGCACAGCTAAGAAAAAGTGATGGGTGATAGTAGCAGGTGACTCTCTTCTGTGAGGTACAGAGGCACCCATCTGCTGATCTGCTCTCTAGAGAGGTGTGCTGCATACTGTGGGCTCATATCGGGGATGTTACCAAGGGACTACAAAGCCTCATACATTCCACTAGCTGTTATCTGCTGCAGCTGTTTCATGTGGGCACCAGTGATAGAGCCAGGAGCAGTTTGAGGGGCATCAAGAAGGGTTACAGAGCCCTGGGAGCAGTGGTAAGAGACTCTGAAGCACAGCTAGTTTTTTCATCAGTCCTCCTGGTCAAAGGAAAAGGGTTTGAAAGGGCTAGCAGAAGCTGGCAAATTAAGAGTTGGTTGTGGGACTGGTGCCGTAGCCAGGGGGTTGGCTACTTAGACCACGGGACTCGCTTTGAGAAACCTGGTTTACTGCAGGATGATGGTGTTCATCTGACAGATAAGGGGAAGAGCATCTTTGGTCAAAGGCCTGCCAAGCTGGTGAAGAGGTCTTTCAAGTTGCCAGGGGAGAGGAACCTCAGTCCATTCCACTCCTACCAGTTTGGTGCCAACAGCAAGAGATGCCCAGAGCCTGAAGAGATGTCACAGGGCCACAGGAGAGCGCCTGAAGAGCAGCACAAGGGAATTCCAGCTGCTCCAGCCCAGTCAGGTTCATTGGGGGTCCAGCTTAAGTACCTCTATGAAAAATGCACATAGCACAGGGAATAAACAAGAGGAGTTAAGAGATATGCACATGCCTGCAGTGCTATGATCTGATTGACATCACAGAGATGTGGTGGGATGACTCTTATGACTGGAGTGTTGGAATGGAAGGATACAAGCTCTTTAAGAAAGATAGGCAGTGGAGAGGAGAAGGTGGCATCACCCTCTGTCAGCAACCAGCTGGAGTGCATGGAGCTCCATCTGGGGATGAATGAGAGAGTTTATGGGTCAGGATTAAAGGGAAGTCAGGGACAGGGATCAGTGACATTATAGTGGAGGTTTGCTATAGGCCACCCAACCAGGAAGATTGAACAAATGAAGCCCTCTATAGAAAGACAGAAGCTGACTCACATTCACAAGCCCTGATCTTCATGAGGGACTTCAAACACTCTAATATCTGTTGGAGGTTCAACATAGCAGAGCATAAGCAATTCAGAAGTTTCTTGGAATGCATTGACAGTAACTTTCCTCTTCAAGTAATAGAGGGGCCAACGAGAAGGGGTGCCACAGCACTTTCCATCTAGCCAGCTGCAACAAGATCTTTTACCATCTCATACCAGCATATTCTTCACACAATCCCCCTGCTGCTTTCTCCTCACCTCATACAAGGCACACTCCCTCTTCTCTTGCCTCTTCCCCTCTCTGCTTCTTCCTCAGCTGCTCTCTCTTCATTGGCTCACAACCACTTAACAGAACAAGCCACAGCTGTGCCTTATCTACATCAGCCAACCCGCCCCCCAAGCCAGCCCACAGCTGTATATTATCAATGCTAATTAACCCAGCTCCATTACTCTACAGAGGGGTGCCATGCCAGACCTTGTTCTCACCAACAGGGAGGGGGTGGTGGGGATTGTGAAGCTCAAGGGCAGCTTGGCTACAGTGACCATGAAGTGGTGGGCTTAAAGATCCTTAGGGCAGCAAAGAGGACACACAGTAAGATTGCTATTGTACACTTCAGGAGAGCAGACTTCAGCCTCTTCAGGGGTCTGTGTGCTAGAGTACAATGGGATAGAGCCCTGGAGGGAAGAGGCACCCAGGAAAGCTGGTTAATATTCAGGGATCACTTCCTCTAAGTTCAGCAGTAATACATTACCAACAAAGACAAAGTTGGGCAAAAAAGCCAGGAGGCCTGCATGATGAATAAGAAGATCCTGGAAAAAAAAAAACCACAAAGAGGAAGCCTACAGGTGGTGCAAGCAAAGACAGGTAGTCTAGGCAGAATACACAGAAACTGTCTGAACAGCTAGGGATCAGGTTAAGAAAGCTAAATCCTTGGTAGAATCGAATCTGGCCGGGGCCGTCAAGGGCAACAAAAAGTTTCTATAGGTACACCAGTGATAAAAGGAAGGCTAGGGAAAATGAGTGCCTCCTCCAGAAGGAAGGAGGAGACCTGGTTACCCAGGACATGGAGGAGGCTGAGGTACTCAATGACTTTATCACCTTCGTCTTCCCTGCCAAGTGCTCCAGCCACACTCCCTAAGTTGCAGAAAGCAAATGCAGGGACTGAGAGAATGAAGAACTGCCCACTGTAGGAAGGACTTGGTGGGCTCTCAGGGTGAGGCTTGCTCAGTGGGAGAGACAGGTGCCATCCGGACACGGTGCCAGTGAGGCCAGCGGACAGCAAGGTGGCAGCAGCCCTGGGGACAGCAGCTCCTCTTGCTCAGGGGGAGCCTGTCCACATGCTGCAAGTCGGGAGGGCAAAGAGCAGCCCGACCCCGGGAATGTGACCGTGCTCTTCCCCTTGCAAGTGGCCAGAGGAAGCAGGGCTCAGCGACGTATGGACCCAGGGAGCAGCAGGTCCCCTCCAGGCCCTACCAGGAGCAACAGCCCTCCCAATAAATGTGTCTCCTCTGAAGTGAGCCCATGGGAGTCTTTCTTTGCCTGGGGAGCAGCAGCTCCCTGGCCCACACAAAGAGACCACAGACCCTGTGGACACCTGCCCGCGAGGGATGCAGGCTCCAGCCCGCTGCGGGCCAGCAGCGTTCTTGAGAGCGCAGCGAGAAATGCCTTGGGAGGATGAGGAGACAACCCCATGCAAAAGGGAACACGGGGAAACAGCTGGCAGCAGCACGGCCAGCAGGGACACCCTGCCGGGCACCGAGGACAAGGAGCAGGGCCCTTGGACTCAAGGGGCCTTCCCCTTCTGGCCAGGCAGAACGGTCAGAGAGCGAGGGAGCTCCCCAGGAGCAACCAGGCCAGGTGCCTGAGAGCCCCAGCATCTCCAGTGAGGGCATGTGATTGTTCACTGAAATCCTTGTCCAGTTTTGGGTCACGTGGAGATCATGCTGAGGCCTGACATATGTTGGCCATAGCACCATTGCGTCAAAGTGAGAGCAACACGGGAGCAGGACGCGGTGCTCAGGAAGGGCTAAATGTCCTTACGCAGCCGTTACCACCTGCAGCTTGCTGTCTCTGGCAAGACAGCAGCGAGGTCTGGCAGAGACAGGGCCCGTCCCAGCGCCCCTGCCAGGAGCAGAGCGGGTGGGGACAGCCCCAGCTATGGACACTGGGCACGGCACGGAGGATGGGGACGGGGTGGCTGGGACTCGAGAGAGCCAACAGGCAGTTCACAGGCTCTCGGGAGGGGCGGCGCAGGCCGGGACCCGGGCTTTGGCCCTTCCTAGTGAGAGGCCAGAGGCTTTGTGTGGCCCTACACAGGGCCAGCTCTCGGGACCGGGCGGGCTGGCCGTGGCCCAGCTGTGCTGCGCTTGCCCCCGCTGTGCCGGCCATTGTCCAGTGTTCAGGGCACTGTCGCCTCCCTCGGTTCGGCTCAGCTCGGGGAGGGTCACTTGCCCCCGTCGCCCCTGCATCACAAACGTTGTCGTAGCGGAGCGCTGGTGACATCACAGCTGGTGGAAGGGTGACACGTCACAATCGCAGGGCCAATAAGAACGTGGGCCTGAGCGAGGCCAGGCAGCACTTTGCCTGAGAGCTGCCGGGCGAAGACAGAGGCTCTTGAGCTGGGAAGGGAGAGCAAGCGCACTGCGAGCTGGGTGCGGCTGCGCCTCCTCAAGCTCTCCTTGGCTCTCTCTGGCACGTGTTACAGGCATGCCCGTCACGCCCTCGGCAATGAGCTGGTTCCCCGGGCCAGCGGCCTTCGTCGCCTTCTCTGCTTTCCTGGGGCTGCTGCTGGTGCTGGTGGTGCTTGCCTACCGCCGCCTCACAGTGCCCACGGCCAAGGCCCAGGTAGGAGTCAGTGCTGGTGCAGAGCTGTGCCCTGGCCGGCAGGGTGGGGGGTCAGCAGGGGCCCGGGAGCAGCCCCAGGGGTGGGCTGGGGGGCCCTTGCCTGGCACGGGAGGCCGTTTCCCAGCCATGCCCTGGCCGGGCTCTGGGGTTTTGCCGGTGCCCAGCAGGCGCAGGGAACGCTCCCCTCTAACGCACTGTTTGCCCTGCCTGGGTAGGAAAGGAGACCAAAGGAGCGCCCATGCAGAGGCAACAAGGAGGACGCCAGAAGTAAGCGAGCCCTGGGCAAGGGCAGGTGTCCTGCAAAGACCCTCGCTGGCTCCATGTTCCTACGGACCCGTGTGCGGAGGCCCCATCAGCTCATTCCGTATCCTCTGCCTGCGGCCTCTGACACCCTGCGGTCCCCACAGCCCTCGAGGACGCGGTAGGTGGAGCCGTCCCCGCTGGTACCCCTCCGGGATACCCCCACCAAGAGAGGTCCCGCTAACGCTGCCCTCTGCCCCTCTGCAGCTCTCCCATACACCTGGAGATGGCTGGCATGTATGAAACAATCGTCCATGAGATACAGAGGAGCATGGAGGACGTAAAGAGAGATTTGGACATGTGAGGCCACCGAGGAGGGAATGGGGACAGCAATGGGGGGCATGGCTTGGGGCTGCTGGCTGGGGAGGGCGAGGGGAAATCTATGGGCCAAAAATGTAAGGGCACATGCCCTTCTGGAGGCAACGATGTCCGTGACGCAGAGCTGCCAGTGTCTTCCCTTTTTCCTGGGGCAGAGGGAACCGCTGTGCCCAGCAGGCACGGAGGGGGCCTCGGGCACATGCTGGGTCGGATCCCACGGCAGAGGGCAGTGACACAGCCTGCTGTCTCCTTGGGGGCTGGAAGGATGGCCCCAGGATGCTCCGGAGTGCTGGGCTTAAGCTTCCCTTCTTCTTCTGCCTCCTCCTCTTCATAAAGGTTCAGCCTGTTGACATCTGAGGACAGCGACACTGCCTGGACTTCCCTCATGGCCAGTGAAGATGGGCCCTCTTTAAGTGTCTCTTTGACACCTTCAAGTGACAACTCCCGGCCTTACACCAGGGCCAGTGACTTTGGCTGCTCTTCACAGGCGTCTCTGGCTTCTCTTGTGCATGGAACAGACATGGCTCATGCCTCCAGCATCCACCCTGGCCTGGGCCACCCCAGGGCTGACCTGGAGGATCACTCTGGCCCAGCAACTCGCCCACCCTGCAGGGAGGAAGTGGACAGATGCCTTGAGGCCGGCACCGTGCACCAGCACCAGCAAGATCTTGAGATCCAGCTGGGTGCTCCCACTCCACCTCCAGAGGCACCTGATGTTTGCTCCAGGGAAACAGAGATGCCTACCAAAGACCACAGAGGCCAGGACGCCTTGGAGGACCTCATCCCAGAAGCGCAACTGCTGAAGGACCTGGGCCCGCCAGCCAATGTGGACGAGACTCCGCAGACTGTCCCAGCCTCAACTCCTCCACCTCAGCGAGCAGAAGAGCACAACGGGGTGGTGGTTCCCATGGATGACGACCCACCCTTCCTGGACTATGAGGCTATGAAATGGACACCGGAGTATCGCATTGCAAACCTGAAGATACAACAGAACTACCCACTGCCAACCAGGGTCCTGGAAGACAAGGAGAGCTCTGAAGACATTGCCCTGGGGCAAAATGCCACTCAGCCTCCCCCTCTGCAGGGGTGCACTGAGCTGCCCGACCGCTCTCCCTTCTGGCGCGGGGACAGGCACGTCGAGACCACGAAGCCGGCAGAACAGCTCCCTGGTCCGCAGGATGACCCTGCCGACCCTCTGGATCTGCACACGGCTGGCTCCAGCAGGCTCTGCCCCGAGCGCAGCGAAGCCCCACACCACAGCCTGCCTGGCAGTGAAGGCTCCCAGACTTCAGCTCCATCTGCTGCAGCAGGCCTGGGAGCAGGAACGAGAGGGATGGTGGAGGAAAGGCCTCCTCCCGAGGACAGGCCCAAGAGGCAGCAGAGCCAGAAGAGGGCTGCTGCCGCCCAGCATTCTCTGCAGTTCCACGTGTGCGGGTCCACCCTACGGATCCCTCTCTATCGGCATGGGCGGCTTCTAGTGCGGTGGGACCACACCAGGCTCATGCCCCCCTGAGAGCAGCCAGACCCAGGAGTCCTGGGGCAGAGACACCACCTCTGCCAGGCAGCAGCTGCTGTGTGCTCGTCCTCACCCTGCTTTGCTGTTAGGGCGCCCGTGCACCAAGCTCCTAGGCACAGACACAGCCCGATCTGGGAGCAGGAAGAGGAGGAGACGAGAGGACAGGAGAGGAGGCCCACGGGAAGATGACAAAGGGGATGGGAAGAAGAGCCTTAGTGCCCACCAGGTGCCAGGCCGAGGGCACCATGCTCTTTGGGTGCGTGAGGCCGGTCGCGGGTTGTTGTATGGCTGGAGGATTGCCGGGGCTCCTGGGGGAAGCAGAAAGCCTGTGACCACCTTAGGAGGTGATGGGGAAGGACTTGGTGGGCTCTCAGGGTGAGGCTTGCTCAGTGGGAGAGACAGGTGCCATCCGGACACGGTGCCAGTGAGGCCAGGGGACAGCAAGGTGGCAGCAGCCCTGGGGACAGCAGCTCCTCTTGCTCAGGGGGAGCCTGTCCACATGCTGCAAGTCAGGAGGGCAAAGAGCAGCCCGACCCCGGGAATGTGACCGTGCTCTTCCCCTTGCAAGTGGCCAGAGGAAGCAGGGCTCAGTGGCGTATGGACCCAGGGAGCAGCAGGTCCCCTCCAGGCCCTACCAGGAGTAACAGCCCTCCCAATAAATGTGTCTCCTCTGAAGTGAGCCCATTGGAGTCTTTCTTTGCCTGGGGAGCAGCAGCTCCCTGGCCCACACAAAGAGACCACAGACCCTTGTGGACACCTGCCCGCGAGGGATGCAGGCTCCAGCCCGCTGCGGGCCAGCAGCGTTCTTGAGAGCGCAGCGAGAAATGCCTCGGGAGGATGAGGAGACACCCCCATGCAAAAGGGAACACGGGGAAACAGCTGGCAGCAGCACGGCCAGCAGGGACACCCTGCCGGGCACCGAGGACAAGGAGCAGGGCCCTTGGACTCAAGGGGCCTTCCCCTTCTGGCCAGGCAGAACGGTCAGAGAGTGAGGGAGCTCCCCAGGAGCAACCAGGCCAGGTGCCTGAGAGCCCCAGCATCTCCAGTGAGGGCATGTGATTGTTCACTGAAATCCTTGTCCAGTTTTGGGTCACGTGGAGATCATGCTGAGGCCTGACATATGTTGGCCATAGCACCATTGCGTCAAAGTGAGAGCAACACGGGAGCAGGACGCGGTGCTCAGGAAGGGCTAAATGTCCTTACGCAGCCGTTACCACCTGCAGCTTGCTGTCTCCGGCAGACAGCAGCGAGGTCTGGCAGAGCCAGGGCCCGTCCCAGCGCCCCTGCCAGGAGCAGAGCGGGTGGGGACAGCCCCAGCTATGGACACTGGGCACGGCACGGAGGATGGGGACGGGGTGGCTGGGACTCGAGAGAGCCAACAGGCAGTTCACAGCCTCTCGGGAGGGGCGGCACAGGCCGGGACCCGGGCTTTGGCCCTTCCTAGTGAGAGGCCAGAGGCTTTGTGTGGCCCTACACAGGGCCAGCTCTCGGGACAGAGCATGTTCAGGGCACTGTCGCCTCCCTCGGTTCGGCTCAGCTCAGGAAGGGTCACTTGCCCCCGTCGCCCCTGCATCACAAACGTTGTCGTAGCGGAGCGCTGGTGACATCACAGCTGGTGGAAGGGTGACACGTCACAATCGCAGGGCCAATAAGAACGTGGGCCTGAGCGAGGCCAGGCAGCACTTTGCCTGAGAGCTGCCGGGCGAAGACAGAGGCTCTTGAGCTGGGAAGGGAGAGCAAGCGCACTGCGAGCTGGGTGCGGCTGCGCCTCCTCAAGCTCTCCTTGGCTCTCTCTGGCACGTGTTACAGGCATGCCCGTCACGCCCTCGGCAATGAGCTGGTTCCCCGGGCCAGCGGCCTTCGTCGCCTTCTCTGCTTTCCTGGGGCTGCTGCTGGTGCTGGTGGTGCTTGCCTACCGCCGCCTCACAGTGCCCACGGCCAAGGCCCAGGTAGGAGTCAGTGCTGGTGCAGAGCTGTGCCCTGGCCGGCAGGGTGGGGGGTCAGCAGGGGCCCGGGAGCAGCCCCAGGGGTGGGCTGGGGGGCCCTTGCCTGGCACGGGAGGCCGTTTCCCAGCCATGCCCTGGCCGGGCTCTGGGGTTTTGCCGGTGCCCAGCAGGCGCAGGGAACGCTCCCCTCTAACGCACTGTTTGCCCTGCCTGGGTAGGAAAGGAGACCAAAGGAGCGCCCATGCAGAGGCAACAAGGAGGACGCCAGAAGTAAGCGAGCCCTGGGCAAGGGCAGGTGTCCTGCAAAGACCCTCGCTGGCTCCATGTTCCTACGGACCCGTGTGCGGAGGCCCCATCAGCTCATTCCGTATCCTCTGCCTGCGGCCTCTGACACCCTGCGGTCCCCACAGCCCTCGAGGACGCGGTAGGTGGAGCCGTCCCCGCTGGTACCCCTCCGGGATACCCCCACCAAGAGAGGTCCCGCTAACGCTGCCCTCTGCCCCTCTGCAGCTCTCCCGTACACCTGGAGATGGATGGCATGTATGAAACAATCGTCCATGAGATACAGAGGAGCATGGAGGACGTAAAGAGAGATTTGGACATGTGAGGCCACCGAGGAGGGAATGGGGACAGCAATGGGGGGCATGGCTTGGGGCTGCTGGCTGGGGAGGGCGAGGGGAAATCTATGGGCCAAAAATGTAAGGGCACATGCCCTTCTGGAGGCAACGATGTCCGTGACGCAGAGCTGCCAGTGTCTTCCCTTTTTCCTGGGGCAGAGGGAACCGCTGTGCCCAGCAGGCACGGAGGGGGCCTCGGGCACATGCTGGGTCGGATCCCACGGCAGAGGGCAGTGACACAGCCTGCTGTCTCCTTGGGGGCTGGAAGGATGGCCCCAGGATGCTCCGGAGTGCTGGGCTTAAGCTTCCCTTCTTCTTCTGCCTCCTCCTCTTCATAAAGGTTCAGCCTGTTGACATCTGAGGACAGCGACACTGCCTGGACTTCCCTCATGGCCAGTGAAGATGGGCCCTCTTTAAGTGTCTCTTTGACACCTTCAAGTGACAACTCCCGGCCTTACACCAGGGCCAGTGACTTTGGCTGCTCTTCACAGGCGTCTCTGGCTTCTCTTGTGCATGGAGCAGACATGGCTCATGCCTCCAGCATCCACCCTGGCCTGGGCCACCCCAGGGCTGACCTGGAGGATCACTCTGGCCCAGCAACTCGCCCACCCTGCAGGGAGGAAGTGGACAGATGCCTTGAGGCCGGCACCGTGCACCAGCACCAGCAAGATCTTGAGATCCAGCTGGGTGCTCCCACTCCACCTCCAGAGGCACCTGATGTTTGCTCCAGGGAAACAGAGATGCCTACCAAAGACCACAGAGGCCAGGACGCCTTGGAGGACCTCATCCCAGAAGCGCAACTGCTGAAGGACCTGGGCCCGCCAGCCAATGTGGACGAGACTCCGCAGACTGTCCCAGCCTCAACTCCTCCACCTCAGCGAGCAGAAGAGCACAACGGGGGTGGTGGTTCCCATGGATGACGACCCACCCTTCCTGGACTATGAGGCTATGAAATGGACACCGGAGTATCGCATTGCAAACCTGAAGATACAACAGAACTACCCACTGCCAACCAGGGTCCTGGAAGACAAGGAGAGCTCTGAAGACATTGCCCTGGGGCAAAATGCCACTCAGCCTCCCCCTCTGCAGGGGTGCACTGAGCTGCCCGACCGCTCTCCCTTCTGGCGCGGGGACAGGCACGTCGAGACCACGAAGCCGGCAGAACAGCTCCCTGGTCCGCAGGATGACCCTGCCGACCCTCTGGATCTGCACACGGCTGGCTCCAGCAGGCTCTGCCCCCGAGCGCAGCGAAGCCCCACGCCACAGCCTGCCTGGCAGTGAAGGCTCCCAGACTTCAGCTCCATCTGCTGCAGCAGGCCTGGGAGCAGGAACGGGAGGGATGGTGGAGGAAAGGCCTCCTCCCGAGGACAGGCCCAAGAGGCAGCAGAGCCAGAAGAGGGCTGCTGCCGCCCAGCATTCTCTGCAGTTCCACGTGTGCGGGTCCACCCTACGGATCCCTCTCTATCGGCATGGGCGGCTTCTAGTGCGGTGGGACCACACCAGGCTCATGCCCCCCTGAGAGCAGCCAGACCCAGGAGTCCTGGGGCAGAGACACCACCTCTGCCAGGCAGCAGCTGCTGTGTGCTCGTCCTCACCCTGCTTTGCTGTTAGGGCGCCCGTGCACCAAGCTCCTAGGCACAGACACAGCCCGATCTGGGAGCAGGAAGAGGAGGAGACGAGAGGACAGGAGAGGAGGCCCACGGGAAGATGACAAAGGGGATGGGAAGAAGAGCCTTAGTGCCCACCAGGTGCCAGGCCGAGGGCACCATGCTCTTTGGGTGCGTGAGGCCGGTCGCGGGTTGTTGTATGGCTGGAGGATTGCCGGGGCTCCTGGGGGAAGCAGAAAGCCTGTGACCACCTTAGGAGGTGATGGGGAAGGACTTGGTGGGCTCTCAGGGTGAGGCTTGCTCAGTGGGAGAGACAGGTGCCATCCGGACACGGTGCCAGTGAGGCCAGGGGACAGCAAGGTGGCAGCAGCCCTGGGGACAGCAGCTCCTCTTGCTCAGGGGGAGCCTGTCCACATGCTGCAAGTCGGGAGGGCAAAGAGCAGCCCGACCCCGGGAATGTGACCGTGCTCTTCCCCTTGCAAGTGGCCAGAGGAAGCAGGGCTCAGCGGCGTATGGACCCAGGGAGTAGCAGGTCCCCTCCAGGCCCTACCAGGAGCAACAGCCCTCCCAATAAATGTGTCTCCTCTGAAGTGAGCCCATTGGAGTCTTTCTTTGCCTGGGGAGCAGCAGCTCCCTGGCCCACACAAAGAGACCACAGACCCTTGTGGACACCTGCCCGCGAGGGATGCAGGCTCCAGCCCGCTGCGGGCCAGCAGCGTTCTTGAGAGCGCAGCGAGAAATGCCTCGGGAGGATGAGGAGACACCCCCATGCAAAAGGGAACACGGGGAAACAGCTGGCAGCAGCACGGCCAGCAGGGACACCCTGCCGGGCACCGAGGACAAGGAGCAGGGCCCTTGGACTCAAGGGGCCTTCCCCTTCTGGCCAGGCAGAACGGTCAGAGAGCGAGGGAGCTCCCCAGGAGCAACCAGGCCAGGTGCCTGAGAGCCCCAGCATCTCCAGTGAGGGCATGTGATTGTTCACTGAAATCCTTGTCCAGTTTTGGGTCACGTGGAGATCATGCTGAGGCCTGACATATGTTGGCCATAGCACCATTGCGTCAAAGTGAGAGCAACACGGGAGCAGGACGCGGTGCTCAGGAAGGGCTAAATGTCCTTACGCAGCCGTTACCACCTGCAGCTTGCTGTCTCCGGCAAGACAGCAGCGAGGTCTGGCAGAGCCAGGGCCCGTCCCAGCGCCCCTGCCAGGAGCAGAGCGGGTGGGGACAGCCCCAGCTATGGACACTGGGCACGGCACGGAGGATGGGGACGGGGTGGCTGGGACTCGAGAGAGCCAACAGGCAGTTCACAGCCTCTCGGGAGGGGCGGCACAGGCCGGGACCCGGGCTTTGGCCCTTCCTAGTGAGAGGCCAGAGGCTTTGTGTGGCCCTACACAGGGCCAGCTCTCGGGACAGAGCATGTTCAGGGCACTGTCGCCTCCCTCGGTTCGGCTCAGCTCAGGAAGGGTCACTTGCCCCCGTCGCCCCTGCATCACAAACGTTGTCGTAGCGGAGCGCTGGTGACATCACAGCTGGTGGAAGGGTGACACGTCACAATCGCAGGGCCAATAAGAACGTGGGCCTGAGCGAGGCCAGGCAGCACTTTGCCTGAGAGCTGCCGGGCGAAGACAGAGGCTCTTGAGCTGGGAAGGGAGAGCAAGCGCACTGCGAGCTGGGTGCGGCTGCGCCTCCTCAAGCTCTCCTTGGCTCTCTCTGGCACGTGTTACAGGCATGCCCGTCACGCCCTCGGCAATGAGCTGGTTCCCCGGGCCAGCGGCCTTCGTCGCCTTCTCTGCTTTCCTGGGGCTGCTGCTGGTGCTGGTGGTGCTTGCCTACCGCCGCCTCACAGTGCCCACGGCCAAGGCCCAGGTAGGAGTCAGTGCTGGTGCAGAGCTGTGCCCTGGCCGGCAGGGTGGGGGGTCAGCAGGGGCCCGGGAGCAGCCCCAGGGGCGGGCTGGGGGGCCCTTGCCTGGCACGGGAGGCCGTTTCCCAGCCATGCCCTGGCCGGGCTCTGGGGTTTTGCCGGTGCCCAGCAGGCGCAGGGAACGCTCCCCTCTAACGCACTGTTTGCCCTGCCTGGGTAGGAAAGGAGACCAAAGGAGCGCCCATGCAGAGGCAACAAGGAGGACGCCAGAAGTAAGCGAGCCCTGGGCAAGGGCAGGTGTCCTGCAAAGACCCTCGCTGGCTCCATGTGCCTACTGACCCGTGTGAGGAGTCCCCATCAGCTCATTCCGTATCCTCTGCCTGCGGCCTCTGACACCCTGTGGTCCCCACAGCCCTCGAGGACGCGGTAGGTTGAGCCGTCCCCGCTGGTACCCCTCCGGGATACCCCCACCAAGAGAGGTCCCGCTAACGCTGCCCTCTGCCCCTCTGCAGCTCTCCCGTACACCTGGAGATGGCTGGCACGTATGAAACAATCGTCCATGAGATACAGAGGAGCATGGAGGACGTAAAGAGAGATTTGGACATGTGAGGCCACCGAGGAGGGAATGGGGACAGCAATGGGGGGCATGGCTTGGGGCTGCTGGCTGGGGAGGGCGAGGGAAATCTATGGGCCAAAAATGTAAGGGCAGATGCCCTTCTGGAGGCAACGATCTCCGTGACGCAGAGCTGCCAGTGTCTCCCCTTTTTCCTGGGGCAGAGGGAACCGCTGTGCCCAGCAGGCACGGAGGGGGCCTCGGGCACATGCTGGGTGGGATCCCACGGCAGAGGGCAGTGACACAGCCTGCTGTCTCCTTGGGGGCTGGAAGGATGGCCCCAGGATGCTCCGGAGTGCTGGGCTTAAGCTTTCCCTCTTCTTCTGCCTCCTCCTCTTCATACATGTTCAGCCTGATGACATCTGAGGACAGCGACACTGCCTGGACTTCCCTCATGGCCAGTGAAGATGGGCCCTCTTTAAGTGTCTCTTTGACACCTTCAAGTGACAACTCCCGGCCTTACACCAGGGCCAGTGACTTTGGCTGCTCTTCACAGGCGTCTCTGGCTTCTCTTGTGCATGGAGCAGACATGGCTCATGCCTCCAGCATCCACCCTGGCCTGGGCCACCCCAGGGCTGACCTGGAGGATCACTCTGGCCCAGCAACTCGCCCACCCTGCAGGGAGGAAGTGGACAGATGCCTTGAGGCCGGCACCGTGCACCAGCACCAGCAAGATCTTGAGATCCAGCTGGGTGCTCCCACTCCACCTCCAGAGGCACCTGATGTTTGCTCCAGGGAAACAGAGATGCCTACCAAAGACCACAGAGGCCAGGACGCCTTGGAGGACCTCATCCCAGAAGCGCAACTGCTGAAGGACCTGGGCCCGCCAGCCAATGTGGACGAGACTCCGCAGACTGTCCCAGCCTCAACTCCTCCACCTCAGCAAGCAGAAGAGCACAACGGGGTGGTGGTTCCCATGGATGACGACCCACCCTTCCTGGACTATGAGGCTATGAAATGGACACCGGAGTATCGCATTGCAAACCTGAAGATACAACAGAACTACCCACTGCCAACCAGGGTCCTGGAAGACAAGGAGAGCTCTGAAGACATTGCCCTGGGGCAAAATGCCACTCAGCCTCCCCCTCTGCAGGGGTGCACTGAGCTGCCCGACCGCTCTCCCTTCTGGCGCGGGGACAGGCACGTCGAGACCACGAAGCCGGCAGAACAGCTCCCTGGTCCGCAGGATGACCCTGCCGACCCTCTGGATCTGCACACGGCTGGCTCCAGCAGGCTCTGCCCCGAGCGCAGCGAAGCCCCACGCCACAGCCTGCCTGGCAGTGAAGGCTCCCAGACTTCAGCTCCATCTGCTGCAGCAGGCCTGGGAGCAGGAACGGGAGGGATGGTGGAGGAAAGGCCTCCTCCCGAGGACAGGCCCAAGAGGCAGCAGAGCCAGAAGAGGGCTGCTGCCGCCCAGCATTCTCTGCAGTTCCACGTGTGCGGGTCCACCCTACGGATCCCTCTCTATCGGCATGGGCGGCTTCTAGTGCGGTGGGACCACACCAGGCTCATGCCCCCCTGAGAGCAGCCAGACCCAGGAGTCCTGGGGCAGAGACACCACCTCTGCCAGGCAGCAGCTGCTGTGTGCTCGTCCTCACCCTGCTTTGCTGTTAGGGCGCCCGTGCACCAAGCTCCTAGGCACAGACACAGCCCGATCTGGGAGCAGGAAGAGGAGGAGACGAGAGGACAGGAGAGGAGGCCCACGGGAAGATGACAAAGGGGATGGGAAGAAGAGCCTTAGTGCCCACCAGGTGCCAGGCCGAGGGCACCATGCTCTTTGGGTGCGTGAGGCCGGTCGTGGGTTGTTGTATGGCTGGAGGATTGCCGGGGCTCCTGGGGGAAGCAGAAAGCCTGTGACCACCTTAGGAGGTGATGGGGAAGGACTTGGTGGGCTCTCAGGGTGAGGCTTGCTCAGTGGGAGAGACAGGTGCCATCCGGACACGGTGCCAGTGAGGCCAGGGGACAGCAAGGTGGCAGCAGCCCTGGGGACAGCAGCTCCTCTTGCTCAGGGGGAGCCTGTCCACATGCTGCAAGTCGGGAGGGCAAAGAGCAGCCCGACCCCGGGAATGTGACCGTGCTCTTCCCCTTGCAAGTGGCCAGAGGAAGCAGGGCTCAGCGGCGTATGGACCCAGGGAGCAGCAGGTCCCCTCCAGGCCCTACCAGGAGCAACAGCCCTCCCAATAAATGTGTCTCCTCTGAAGTGAGCCCATTGGAGTCTTTCTTTGCCTGGGGAGCAGCAGCTCCCTGGCCCACACAAAGAGACCACAGACCCTTGTGGACACCTGCCCGCGAGGGATGCAGGCTCCAGCCCGCTGCGGGCCAGCAGCGTTCTTGAGAGCGCAGCGAGAAATGCCTCGGGAGGATGAGGAGACACCCCCATGCAAAAGGGAACACGGGGAAACAGCTGGCAGCAGCACGGCCAGCAGGGACACCCTGCCGGGCACCGAGGACAAGGAGCAGGGCCCTTGGACTCAAGGGGCCTTCCCCTTCTGGCCAGGCAGAACGGTCAGAGAGCGAGGGAGCTCCCCAGGAGCAACCAGGCCAGGTGCCTGAGAGCCCCAGCATCTCCAGTGAGGGCATGTGATTGTTCACTGAAATCCTTGTCCAGTTTTGGGTCACGTGGAGATCATGCTGAGGCCTGACATATGTTGGCCATAGCACCATTGCGTCAAAGTGAGAGCAACACGGGAGCAGGACGCGGTGCTCAGGAAGGGCTAAATGTCCTTACGCAGCCGTTACCACCTGCAGCTTGCTGTCTCCGGCAAGACAGCAGCGAGGTCTGGCAGAGCCAGGGCCCGTCCCAGCGCCCCTGCCAGGAGCAGAGCGGGTGGGGACAGCCCCAGCTATGGACACTGGGCACGGCACGGAGGATGGGGACGGGGTGGCTGGGACTCGAGAGAGCCAACAGGCAGTTCACAGGCCTCTCGGGAGGGGCGGCACAGGCCGGGACCCGGGCTTTGGCCCTTCCTAGTGAGAGGCCAGAGGCTTTGTGTGGCCCTACACAGGGCCAGCTCTCGGGACAGAGCATGTTCAGGGCACTGTCGCCTCCCTCGGTTCGGCTCAGCTCAGGAAGGGTCACTTGCCCCCGTCGCCCCTGCATCACAAACGTTGTCGTAGCGGAGCGCTGGTGACATCACAGCTGGTGGAAGGGTGACACGTCACAATCGCAGGGCCAATAAGAACGTGGGCCTGAGCGAGGCCAGGCAGCACTTTGCCTGAGAGCTGCCGGGCGAAGACAGAGGCTCTTGAGCTGGGAAGGGAGAGCAAGCGCACTGCGAGCTGGGTGCGGCTGCGCCTCCTCAAGCTCTCCTTGGCTCTCTCTGGCACGTGTTACAGGCATGCCCGTCACGCCCTCGGCAATGAGCTGGTTCCCCGGGCCAGCGGCCTTCGTCGCCTTCTCTGCTTTCCTGGGGCTGCTGCTGGTGCTGGTGGTGCTTGCCTACCGCCGCCTCACAGTGCCCACGGCCAAGGCCCAGGTAGGAGTCAGTGCTGGTGCAGAGCTGTGCCCTGGCCGGCAGGGTGGGGGGTCAGCAGGGGCCCGGGAGCAGCCCCAGGGGTGGGCTGGGGGGCCCTTGCCTGGCACGGGAGGCCGTTTCCCAGCCATGCCCTGGCCGGGCTCTGGGGTTTTGCCGGTGCCCAGCAGGCGCAGGGAACGCTCCCCTCTAACGCACTGTTTGCCCTGCCTGGGTAGGAAAGGAGACCAAAGGAGCGCCCATGCAGAGGCAACAAGGAGGACGCCAGAAGTAAGCGAGCCCTGGGCAAGGGCAGGTGTCCTGCAAAGACCCTCGCTGGCTCCATGTGCCTACTGACCCGTGTGAGGAGTCCCCATCAGCTCATTCCGTATCCTCTGCCTGCGGCCTCTGACACCCTGTGGTCCCCACAGCCCTCGAGGACGCGGTAGGTTGAGCCGTCCCCGCTGGTACCCCTCCGGGATACCCCCACCAAGAGAGGTCCCGCTAACGCTGCCCTCTGCCCCTCTGCAGCTCTCCCGTACACCTGGAGATGGCTGGCACGTATGAAACAATCGTCCATGAGATACAGAGGAGCATGGAGGACGTAAAGAGAGATTTGGACATGTGAGGCCACCGAGGAGGGAATGGGGACAGCAATGGGGGGCATGGCTTGGGGCTGCTGGCTGGGGAGGGCGAGGGAAATCTATGGGCCAAAAATGTAAGGGCACATGCCCTTCTGGAGGCAACGATCTCCGTGACGCAGAGCTGCCAGTGTCTCCCCTTTTTCCTGGGGCAGAGGGAACCGCTGTGCCCAGCAGGCACGGAGGGGGCCTCGGGCACATGCTGGGTGGGATCCCACGGCAGAGGGCAGTGACACAGCCTGCTGTCTCCTTGGGGGCTGGAAGGATGGCCCCAGGATGCTCCGGAGTGCTGGGCTTAAGCTTTCCCTCTTCTTCTGCCTCCTCCTCTTCATACATGTTCAGCCTGATGACATCTGAGGACAGCGACACTGCCCGGACTTCCCTCATGGCCAGTGAAGATGGGCCCTCTTTAAGTGTCTCTTGGACACCTTCAAGTGACAACTCCCGGCCTTACACCAGGGCCAGTGACTTTGGCTGCTCTTCACAGGCGTCTCTGGCTTCTCTTGTGCATGGAGCAGACATGGCTCATGCCTCCAGCATCCACCCTGGCCTGGGCCACCCCAGGGCTGACCTGGAGGATCACTCTGGCCCAGCAACTCGCCCACCCTGCAGGGAGGAAGTGGACAGATGCCTTGAGGCCGGCACCGTGCACCAGCACCAGCAAGATCTTGAGATCCAGCTGGGTGCTCCCACTCCACCTCCAGAGGCACCTGATGTTTGCTCCAGGGAAACAGAGATGCCTACCAAAGACCACAGAGGCCAGGACGCCTTGGAGGACCTCATCCCAGAAGCGCAACTGCTGAAGGACCTGGGCCCGCCAGCCAATGTGGACGAGACTCCGCAGACTGTCCCAGCCTCAACTCCTCCACCTCAGCGAGCAGAAGAGCACAACGGGGTGGTGGTTCCCATGGATGACGACCCACCCTTCCTGGACTATGAGGCTATGAAATGGACACCGGAGTATCGCATTGCAAACCTGAAGATACAACAGAACTACCCACTGCCAACCAGGGTCCTGGAAGACAAGGAGAGCTCTGAAGACATTGCCCTGGGGCAAAATGCCACTCAGCCTCCCCCTCTGCAGGGGTGCACTGAGCTGCCCGACCGCTCTCCCTTCTGGCGCGGGGACAGGCACGTCGAGACCACGAAGCCGGCAGAACAGCTCCCTGGTCCGCAGGATGACCCTGCCGACCCTCTGGATCTGCACACGGCTGGCTCCAGCAGGCTCTGCCCCGAGCGCAGCGAAGCCCCACGCCACAGCCTGCCTGGCAGTGAAGGCTCCCAGACTTCAGCTCCATCTGCTGCAGCAGGCCTGGGAGCAGGAACGGGAGGGATGGTGGAGGAAAGGCCTCCTCCCGAGGACAGGCCCAAGAGGCAGCAGAGCCAGAAGAGGGCTGCTGCCGCCCAGCATTCTCTGCAGTTCCACGTGTGCGGGTCCACCCTACGGATCCCTCTCTATCGGCATGGGCGGCTTCTAGTGCGGTGGGACCACACCAGGCTCATGCCCCCCTGAGAGCAGCCAGACCCAGGAGTCCTGGGGCAGAGACACCACCTCTGCCAGGCAGCAGCTGCTGTGTGCTCGTCCTCACCCTGCTTTGCTGTTAGGGCGCCCGTGCACCAAGCTCCTAGGCACAGACACAGCCCGATCTGGGAGCAGGAAGAGGAGGAGACGAGAGGACAGGAGAGGAGGCCCACGGGAAGATGACAAAGGGGATGGGAAGAAGAGCCTTAGTGCCCACCAGGTGCCAGGCCGAGGGCACCATGCTCTTTGGGTGCGTGAGGCCGGTCGCGGGTTGTTGTATGGCTGGAGGATTGCCGGGGCTCCTGGGGGAAGCAGAAAGCCTGTGACCACCTTAGGAGGTGATGGGGAAGGACTTGGTGGGCTCTCAGGGTGAGGCTTGCTCAGTGGGAGAGACAGGTGCCATCCGGACACGGTGCCAGTGAGGCCAGCGGACAGCAAGGTGGCAGCAGCCCTGGGGACAGCAGCTCCTCTTGCTCAGGGGGAGCCTGTCCACATGCTGCAAGTCGGGAGGGCAAAGAGCAGCCCGACCCCGGGAATGTGACCGTGCTCTTCCCCTTGCAAGTGGCCAGAGGAAGCAGGGCTCAGTGGCGTATGGACCCAGGGAGCAGCAGGTCCCCTCCAGGCCCTACCAGGAGTAACAGCCCTCCCAATAAATGTGTCTCCTCTGAAGTGAGCCCATGGGAGTCTTTCTTTGCCTGGGGAGCAGCAGCTCCCTGGCCCACACAAAGAGACCACAGACCCTTGTGGACACCTGCCCGCGAGGGATGCAGGCTCCAGCCCGCTGCGGGCCAGCAGCGTTCTTGAGAGCGCAGCGAGAAATGCCTCGGGAGGATGAGGAGACACCCCCATGCAAAAGGGAACACGGGGAAACAGCTGGCAGCAGCACGGCCAGCAGGGACACCCTGCCGGGCACCGAGGACAAGGAGCAGGGCCCTTGGACTCAAGGGGCCTTCCCCTTCTGGCCAGGCAGAACGGTCAGAGAGCGAGGGAGCTCCCCAGGAGCAACCAGGCCAGGTGCCTGAGAGCCCCAGCATCTCCAGTGAGGGCATGTGATTGTTCACTGAAATCCTTGTCCAGTTTTGGGTCACGTGGAGATCATGCTGAGGCCTGACATATGTTGGCCATAGCACCATTGCGTCAAAGTGAGAGCAACACGGGAGCAGGACGCGTTGCTCAGGAAGGGCTAAATGTCCTTACGCAGCCGTTACCACCTGCAGCTTGCTGTCTCCGGCAAGACAGCAGCGAGGTCTGGCAGAGCCAGGGCCCGTCCCAGCGCCCCTGCCAGGAGCAGAGCGGGTGGGGACAGCCCCAGCTATGGACACTGGGCACGGCACGGAGGATGGGGACGGGGTGGCTGGGACTCGAGAGAGCCAACAGGCAGTTCACAGCCTCTCGGGAGGGGCGGCGCAGGCCGGGACCCGGGCTTTGGCCCTTCCTAGTGAGAGGCCAGAGGCTTTGTGTGGCCCTACACAGGGCCAGCTCTCAGGACAGAGCATGTTCAGGGCACTGTCGCCTCCCTCGGTTCGGCTCAGCTCAGGAAGGGTCACTTGCCCCCGTCGCCCCTGCATCACAAACGTTGTCGTAGCGGAGCGCTGGTGACATCACAGCTGGTGGAAGGGTGACACGTCACAATCGCAGGGCCAATAAGAACGTGGGCCTGAGCGAGGCCAGGCAGCACTTTGCCTGAGAGCTGCCGGGCGAAGACAGAGGCTCTTGAGCTGGGAAGGGAGAGCAAGCGCACTGCGAGCTGGGTGCGGCTGCGCCTCCTCAAGCTCTCCTTGGCTCTCTCTGGCACGTGTTACAGGCATGCCCGTCACGCCCTCGGCAATGAGCTGGTTCCCCGGGCCAGCGGCCTTCGTCGCCTTCTCTGCTTTCCTGGGGCTGCTGCTGGTGCTGGTGGTGCTTGCCTACCGCCGCCTCACAGTGCCCACGGCCAAGGCCCAGGTAGGAGTCAGTGCTGGTGCAGAGCTGTGCCCTGGCCGGCAGGGTGGGGGGTCAGCAGGGGCCCGGGAGCAGCCCCAGGGGCGGGCTGGGGGGCCCTTGCCTGGCACGGGAGGCCGTTTCCCAGCCATGCCCTGGCCGGGCTCTGGGGTTTTGCCGGTGCCCAGCAGGCACAGGGAACGCTCCCCTCTAACGCACTGTTTGCCCTGCCTGGGTAGGAAAGGAGACCAAAGGAGCGCCCATGCAGAGGCAACAAGGAGGACGCCAGAAGTAAGCGAGCCCTGGGCAAGGGCAGGTGTCCTGCAAAGACCCTCGCTGGCTCCATGTGCCTACTGACCCGTGTGAGGAGTCCCCATCAGCTCATTCCGTATCCTCTGCCTGTGGCCTCTGACACCCTGCGATCCCCACAGCCCTCGAGGATGTGGTAGGTGGAGCCGTCCCCGCTGGTACCCCTCCGGGATACCCCCACCAAGAGAGGTCCCGCTAACGCTGCCCTCTGCCCCTCTGCAGCTCTCCCGTACACCTGGAGATGGATGGCATGTATGAAACAATCGTCCATGAGATACAGAGGAGCATGGAGGATGTAAAGAGAGATTTGGACATGTGAGGCCACCGAGGAGGGAATGGGGACAGCAATGGGGGGCATGGCTTGGGGCTGCTGGCTGGGGAGGGTGAGGGGAAATCTATGGGCCAAAAATGTAAGGGCACATGCCCTTCTGGAGGCAACGATCTCCGTGACGCAGAGCTGCCAGTGTCTCCCCTTTTTCCTGGGGCAGAGGGAACCGCTGTGCCCAGCAGGCACGGAGGGGGCCTCGGGCACATGCTGGGTGGGATCCCACGGCAGAGGGCAGTGACACAGCCTGCTGTCTCCTTGGGGGCTGGAAGGATGGCCCCAGGATGCTCCGGAGTGCTGGGCTTAAGCTTCCCTTCTTCTTCTGCCTCCTCCTCTTCATACAGGTTCAGCCTGGTGACATCTGAGGACAGCGACACTGCCTGGACTTCCCTCATGGCCAGTGAAGATGGGCCCTCTTTAAGTGTCTCTTTGACACCTTCAAGTGACGACTCCCGGCCTTACACCAGGGCCAGTGACTTTGGCTGCTCTTCACGGGCGTCTCTGGCTTCTCTTGTGCATGGAGCAGACATGGCTCATGCCTCCAGCATCCACCCTGGCCTGGGCCACCCCAGGGCTGACCTGGAGGATCACTCTGGCCCAGCAACTCGCCCACCCTGCAGGGAGGAAGTGGACAGATGCCTTGAGGCCGGCACCGTGCACCAGCACCAGCAAGATCTTGAGATCCAGCTGGGTGCTCCCACTCCACCTCCAGAGGCACCTGATGTTTGCTCCAGGGAAACAGAGATGCCTACCAAAGACCACAGAGGCCAGGACGCCTTGGAGGACCTCATCCCAGAAGCACAACTGCTGAAGGACCTGGGCCCGCCAGCCAATGTGGACGAGACTCCGCAGACTGTCCCAGCCTCAACTCCTCCACACCTCAGCGAGCAGAAGAGCACAACGGGGTGGTGGTTCCCATGGATGACGACCCACCCTTCCTGGACTATGGGGCTATGAAATGGACACCGGAGTATCGCATTGCAAACCTGAAGACACAACAGAACTACCCACTGCCAACCAGGGTCCTGGAAGACAAGGAGAGCTCTGAAGACATTGCCCTGGGGCAAAATGCCACTCAGCCTCCCCCTCTGCAGGGGTGCACTGAGCTGCCCGACCGCTCTCCCTTCTGGCGCGGGGACAGGCACGTCGAGACCACGAAGCCGGCAGAACAGCTCCCTGGTCCGCAGGATGACCCTGCCGACCCTCTGGATCTGCACACGGCTGGCTCCAGCAGGCTCTGCCCCGAGCGCAGCGAAGCCCCACACCACAGCCTGCCTGGCAGTGAAGGCTCCCAGACTTCAGCTCCGTCTGCTGCAGCAGGCCTGGGAGCAGGAACGGGAGGGATGGTGGAGGAAAGGCCTCCTCCCGAGGACAGGCCCAAGAGGCAGCAGAGCCAGAAGAGGGCTGCTGCCGCCCAGCATTCTCTGCAGTTCCACGTGTGCGGGTCCACCCTACGGATCCCTCTCTATCGGCATGGGCGGCTTCTAGTGCGGTGGGACCACACCAGGCTCATGCCCCCCTGAGTGCAGCCAAACCCAGGAGTCCTGGGGCAGAGACACCACCTCTGCCAGGCAGCAGCTGCTGTGTGCTCGTCCTCACCCTGCTTTGCTGTTAGGGCGCCCGTGCACCAAGCTCCTAGGCACAGACACGGCCTGATCTGGGAGCAGGAAGAGGAGGAGACGAGAGGACAGGAGAGGAGGCCCACGGGAAGATGACAAAGGGGATGGGAAGCAGAGCCTTAGTGCCCACCAGGTGCCAGGCCGAGGGCACCATGCTCTTTGGGTGCGTGAGGCCGGTCGCGGGTTGTTGTATGGCTGGAGGATTGCCGGGGCTCCTGGGGGAAGCAGAAAGCCTGTGACCACCTTAGGAGGTGATGGGGAAGGACTTGGTGGGCTCTCAGGGTGAGGCTTGCTCAGTGGGAGAGACAGGTGCCATCCGGACACGGTGCCAGTGAGGCCAGCGGACAGCAAGGTGGCAGCAGCCCTGGGGACAGCAGCTCCTCTTGCTCAGGGGGAGCCTGTCCACATGCTGCAAGTCAGGAGGGCAAAGAGCAGCCCGACCCCGGGAATGTGACCGTGCTCTTCCCCTTGCAAGTGGCCAGAGGAAGCAGGGCTCAGCGGCGTATGGACCCAGGGAGCAGCAGGTCCCCTCCAGGCCCTACCAGGAGCAACAGCCCTCCCAATAAATGTGTCTCCTCTGAAGTGAGCCCATGGGAGTCTTTCTTTGCCTGGGGAGCAGCAGCTCCCTGGCCCACACAAAGAGACCACAGACCCTGTGGACACCTGCCCGCGAGGGATGCAGGCTCCAGCCCTCTGCGGGCCAGCAGCGTTCTTGAGAGCGCAGCGAGAAATGCCTCGGGAGGATGAGGAGACACCCCCATGCAAAAGGGAACACGGGGAAACAGCTGGCAGCAGCACGGCCAGCAGGGACACCCTGCCGGGCACCGAGGACAAGGAGCAGGGCCCTTGGACTCAAGGGGCCTTCCCCTTCTGGCCAGGCAGAACGGTCAGAGAGCGAGGGAGCTCCCCAGGAGCAACCAGGCCAGGTGCCTGAGAGCCCCAGCATCTCCAGTGAGGGCATGTGATTGTTCACTGAAATCCTTGTCCAGTTTTGGGTCACGTGGAGATCATGCTGAGGCCTGACATATGTTGGCCATAGCACCATTGCGTCAAAGTGAGAGCAACACGGGAGCAGGACGCGGTGCTCAGGAAGGGCTAAATGTCCTTACGCAGCCGTTACCACCTGCAGCTTGCTGTCTCTGGCAAGACAGCAGCGAGGTCTGGCAGAGCCAGGGCCCGTCCCAGCGCCCCTGCCAGGAGCAGAGCGGGTGGGGACAGCCCCAGCTATGGACACTGGGCACGGCACGGAGGATGGGGACGGGGTGGCTGGGACTCGAGAGAGCCAACAGGCAGTTCACAGGCTCTCGGGAGGGGCGGCGCAGGCCGGGACCCGGGCTTTGGCCCTTCCTAGTGAGAGGCCAGAGGCTTTGTGTGGCCCTACACAGGGCCAGCTCTCGGGACCGGGCGTGTTCAGGGCACTGTCGCCTCCCTCGGTTCGGCTCAGCTCAGGAAGGGTCACTTGCCCCCGTCGCCCCTGCATCACAAACGTTGTCGTAGCGGAGCGCTGGTGACATCACAGCTGGTGGAAGGGTGACACGTCACAATCGCAGGGCCAATAAGAACGTGGGCCTGAGCGAGGCCAGGCAGCACTTTGCCTGAGAGCTGCCGGGCGAAGACAGAGGCTCTTGAGCTGGGAAGGGAGAGCAAGCGCACTGCGAGCTGGGTGCGGCTGCGCCTCCTCAAGCTCTCCTTGGCTCTCTCTGGCACGTGTTACAGGCATGCCCGTCACGCCCTCGGCAATGAGCTGGTTCCCCGGGCCAGCGGCCTTCGTCGCCTTCTCTGCTTTCCTGGGGCTGCTGCTGGTGCTGGTGGTGCTTGCCTACCGCCGCCTCACAGTGCCCACGGCCAAGGCCCAGGTAGGAGTCAGTGCTGGTGCAGAGCTGTGCCCTGGCCGGCAGGGTGGGGGGTCAGCAGGGGCCCGGGAGCAGCCCCAGGGGCGGGCTGGGGGGCCCTTGCCTGGCACGGGAGGCCGTTTCCCAGCCATGCCCTGGCCGGGCTCTGGGGTTTTGCCGGTGCCCAGCAGGCGCAGGGAACGCTCCCCTCTAACGCACTGTTTGCCCTGCCTGGGTAGGAAAGGAGACCAAAGGAGCGCCCATGCAGAGGCAACAAGGAGGACACCAGAAGTAAGCGAGCCCTGGGCAAGGGCAGGTGTCCTGCAAAGACCCTCGCTGGCTCCATGTTCCTACGGACCCGTGTGCGGAGTCCCCATCAGCTCATTCCGTATCCTCTGCCTGTGGCCTCTGACACCCTGCGATCCCCACAGCCCTCGAGGATGTGGTAGGTGGAGCCGTCCCCGCTGGTACCCCTCCGGGATACCCCCACCAAGGGAGGTCCCGCTAACGCTGCCCTCTGCCCCTCTGCAGCTCTCCCGTACACCTGGAGATGGCTGGCATGTATGAAACAATCGTCCATGAGATACAGAGGAGCATGGAGGATGTAAAGAGAGATTTGAACATGTGAGGCCACCGAGGAGGGAATGGGGACAGCAATGGGGGGCATGGCTTGGGGCTGCTGGCTGGGGAGGGTGAGGGGAAATCTATGGGCCAAAAATGTAAGGGCACATGCCCTTCTGGAGGCAACGATCTCCGTGACACAGAGCTGCCAGTGTCTCCCCTTTTTCCTGGGGCAGAGGGAACCGCTGTGCCCAGCAGGCACGGAGGGGGCCTCGGGCACATGCTGGGTGGGATCCCACGGCAGTGGGCAGTGACACAGCCTGCTGTCTCCTTGGGGGCTGGAAGGATGGCCCCAGGATGCTCCGGAGTGCTGGGCTTAAGCTTCCCTTCTTCTTCTGCCTCCTCCTCTTCATACAGGTTCAGCCTGGTGACATCTGAGGACAGCGACACTGCCTGGACTTCCCTCACGGCCAGTGAAGATGGGCCCTCTTTAAGTGTCTCTTTGACACCTTCAAGTGACGACTCCCGGCCTTACACCAGGGCCAGTGACTTTGGCTGCTCTTCACAGGCGTCTCTGGCTTCTCTTGTGCATGGAGCAGACATGGCTCATGCCTCCAGCATCCACCCTGGCCTGGGCCACCGCAGGGCTGACCTGGAGGATCACTCTGGCCCAGCAACTCGCCCACCCTGCAGGGAGGAAGTGGACAGATGCCTTGAGGCCGGCACCGTGCACCAGCACCAGCAAGATCTTGAGATCCAGCTGGGTGCTCCCACTCCACCTCCAGAGGCACCTGATGTTTGCTCCAGGGAAACAGAGATGCCTACCAAAGACCACAGAGGCCAGGACGCCTTGGAGGACCTCATCCCAGAAGCACAACTGCTGAAGGACCTGGGCCCGCCAGCCAATGTGGACGAGACTCCGCAGACTGTCCCAGCCTCAACTCCTCCACCACCTCAGCGAGCAGAAGAGCACAACGGGGTGGTGGTTCCCATGGATGACGACCCACCCTTCCTGGACTATGAGGCTATGAAATGGACACCGGAGTATCGCATTGCAAACCTGAAGATACAACAGAACTACCCACTGCCAACCAGGGTCCTGGAAGACAAGGAGAGCTCTGAAGACATTGCCCTGGGGCAAAATGCCACTCAGCCTCCCCCTCTGCAGGGGTGCACTGAGCTGCCCGACCGCTCTCCCTTCTGGCGCGGGGACAGGCACGTCGAGACCACGAAGCCGGCAGAACAGCTCCCTGGTCCGCAGGATGACCCTGCCGACCCTCTGGATCTGCACACGGCTGGCTCCAGCAGGCTCTGCCCCGAGCGCAGCGAAGCCCCACGCCACAGCCTGCCTGGCAGTGAAGGCTCCCAGACTTCAGCTCCGTCTGCTGCAGCAGGCCTGGGAGCAGGAACGGGAGGGATGGTGGAGGAAAGGCCTCCTCCATAGGACAGGCCCAAGAGGCAGCAGAGCCAGAAGAGGGCTGCTGCCGCCCAGCATTCTCTGCAGTTCCACGTGTGCGGGTCCACCCTACGGATCCCTCTCTATCGGCATGGGCGGCTTCTAGTGCGGTGGGACCACACCAGGCTCGTGCCCCCCTGAGAGCAGCCAGACCCAGGAGTCCTGGGGCAGAGACACCACCTCTGCCAGGCAGCATCTGCTGTGTGCTCGTCCTCACCCTGCTTTGCTGTTAGGGCGCCCGTGCACCAAGCTCCTAGGCACAGACACGGCCTGATCTGGGAGCAGGAAGAGGAGGAGACGAGAGGACAGGAGAGGAGGCCCACGGGAAGATGACAAAGGGGATGGGAAGCAGAGCCTTAGTGCCCACCAGGTGCCAGGCCGAGGGCACCATGCTCTTTGGGTGCGTGAGGCCGGTCGCGGGTTGTTGTATGGCTGGAGGATTGCCGGGGCTCCTGGGGGAAGCAGAAAGCCTGTGACCACCTTAGGAGGTGATGGGGAAGGACTTGGTGGGCTCTCAGGGTGAGGCTTGCTCAGTGGGAGAGACAGGTGCCATCCGGACACGGTGCCAGTGAGGCCAGCGGACAGCAAGGTGGCAGCAGCCCTGGGGACAGCAGCTCCTCTTGCTCAGGGGGAGCCTGTCCACATGCTGCAAGTCGGGAGGGCAAAGAGCAGCCCGACCCTGGGAATGTGACCGTGCTCTTCCCCCTGCAAGTGGCCAGAGGAAGCAGGGCTCAGCGGCGTATGGACCCAGGGAGCAGCAGGTCCCCTCCAGGCCCTACCAGGAGCAACAGCCCTCCCAATAAATGTGTCTCCTCTGAAGTGAGCTCATGGGAGTCTTTCTTTGCCTGGGGAGCAGCAGCTCCCTGGCCCACACAAAGAGACCACAGACCCTGTGGACACCTGCCCGCGAGGGATGCAGGCTCCAGCCCGCTGCGGGCCAGCAGCGTTCTTGAGAGCGCAGCGAGAAATGCCTCGGGAGGATGAGGAGACACCCCCATGCAAAAGGGAACACGGGGAAACAGCTGGCAGCAGCACGGCCAGCAGGGACACCCTGCCGGGCACCGAGGACAAGGAGCAGGGCCCTTGGACTCAAGGGGCCTTCCCCTTCTGGCCAGGCAGAACGGTCAGAGAGCGAGGGAGCTCCCCAGGAGCAACCAGGCCAGGTGCCTGAGAGCCCCAGCATCTCCAGTGAGGGCATGTGATTGTTCACTGAAATCCTTGTCCAGTTTTGGGTCACGTGGAGATCATGCTGAGGCCTGACATATGTTGGCCATAGCACCATTGCGTCAAAGTGAGAGCAACACGGGAGCAGGACGCGGTGCTCAGGAAGGGCTAAATGTCCTTACGCAGCCGTTACCACCTGCAGCTTGCTGTCTCCGGCAAGACAGCAGCGAGGTCTGGCAGAGCCAGGGCCCGTCCCAGCGCCCCTGCCAGGAGCAGAGCGGGTGGGGACAGCCCCAGCTATGGACACTGGGCACGGCACGGAGGATGGGGACGGGGTGGCTGGGACTCGAGAGAGCCAACAGGCAGTTCACAGGCTCTCGGGAGGGGCGGCGCAGGCCGGGACCCGGGCTTTGGCCCTTCCTAGTGAGAGGCCAGAGGCTTTGTGTGGCCCTACACAGGGCCAGCTCTCGGGACCGGGCGGGCTGGCCGTGGCCCAGCTGTGCTGCGCTTGCCCCCACTGTGCCGGCCATTGTCCAGTGTTCAGGGCACTGTCGCCTCCCTCGGTTCGGCTCAGCTCGGGGAGGGTCACTTGCCCCCGTCGCCCCTGCATCACAAACGTTGTCGTAGTGGAGCGCTGGTGACATCACAGCTGGTGGAAGGGTGACACGTCACAATCGCAGGGCCAATAGGAACGTGGGCCTGAGCGAGGCCAGGCAGCACTTTGCCTGAGAGCTGCCGGGCGAAGACAGAGGCTCTTGAGCTGGGAAGGGAGAGCAAGCGCACTGCGAGCTGGGTGCGGCTGCGCCTCCTCAAGCTCTCCTTGGCTCTCTCTGGCACGTGTTACAGGCATGCCCGTCACGCCCTCGGCAATGAGCTGGTTCCCCGGGCCAGCGGCCTTCGTCGCCTTCTCTGCTTTCCTGGGGCTGCTGCTGGTGCTGGTGGTGCTTGCCTACCGCCGCCTCACAGTGCCCACGGCCAAGGCCCAGGTAGGAGTCAGTGCTGGTGCAGAGCTGTGCCCTGGCCGGCAGGGTGGGGGGTCAGCAGGGGCCCGGGAGCAGCCCCAGGGGCGGGCTGGGGGGCCCTTGCCTGGCACGGGAGGCCGTTTCCCAGCCATGCCCTGGCCGGGCTCTGGGGTTTTGCCGGTGCCCAGCAGGCGCAGGGAACGCTCCCCTCTAACGCACTGTTTGCCCTGCCTGGGTAGGAAAGGAGACCAAAGGAGCGCCCATGCAGAGGCAACAAGGAGGACGCCAGAAGTAAGCGAGCCCTGGGCAAGGGCAGGTGTCCTGCAAAGACCCTCGCTGGCTCCATGTTCCTACGGACCCGTGTGCGGAGTCCCCATCAGCTCATTCTGTATCCTCTGCCTGTGGCCTCTGACACCCTGCGATCCCCACAGCCCTCGAGGATGTGGTAGGTGGAGCCGTCCCCGCTGGTACCCCTCCGGGATACCCCCACCAAGGGAGGTCCCGCTAACGCTGCCCTCTGCCCCTCTGCAGCTCTCCCATACACCTGGAGATGGCTGGCATGTATGAAACAATCGTCCATGAGATACAGAGGAGCATGGAGGACCTAAATAGAGATTTGGACATGTGAGGCCACCGAGGAGGGAATGGGGACAGCAATGGGGGGCATGGCTTGGGGCTGCTGGCTGGGGAGGGCGAGGGGAAATCTATGGGCCAAAAATGTAAGGGCACATGCCCTTCTGGAGGCAACGATCTCCGTGACGCAGAGCTGCCAGTGTCTCCCCTTTTTCCTGGGGCAGAGGGAACCGCTGTGCCCAGCAGGCACGGAGGGGGCCTCGGGCACATGCTGGGTGGGATCCCACGGCAGTGGGCAGTGACACAGCCTGCTGTCTCCTTGGGGGCTGGAAGGATGGCCCCAGGATGCTCCGGAGTGCTGGGCTTAAGCTTCCTCTCCTTCTGCCTCCTCCTCCTCCTCCTCTTCATACAGGTTCAGCCTGGAGACATCTGAGGACAGCGACACTTCCGAGACTTCCCTCACGGCCAGTGAAGATGGGTACTCTTCAAGTGTCTCTTTGACACCTTCAAGTGACGACTCCTGGCCTTACACCAGGGCCAGTGACTTTGGCTGCTCTTCACAGGCGTCTCTGGCTTCTCTTGTGCATGGAGCAGACATGGCTCATGCCTCCAGCATCCACCCTGGCCTGGGCCACCCCAGGGCTGACCTGGAGGATCACTCTGGCCCAGCAACTCGCCCACCCTGCAGGGAGGAAGTGGACAGATGCCTTGAGGCCGGCACCGTGCACCAGCACCAGCAAGATCTTGAGATCCAGCTGGGTGCTCCCACTCCACCTCCAGAGGCACCTGATGTTTGCTCCAGGGAAACAGAGATGCCTACCAAAGACCACAGAGGCCAGGACGCCTTGGAGGACCTCATCCCAGAAGCACAACTGCTGAAGGACCTGGGCCCGCCAGCCAATGTGGACGAGACTCCGCAGACTGTCCCAGCCTCAACTCCTCCACCACCTCAGCAAGCAGAAGAGCACAACGGGGTGGTGGTTCCCATGGACGACGACCCACCCTTCCTGGACTATGAGGCTATGAAATGGACACCGGAGTATCGCATTGCAAACCTGAAGACACAACAGAACTACCCACTGCCAACCAGGGTCCTGGAAGACAAGGAGAGCTCTGAAGACATTGCCCTGGGGCAAAATGCCACTCAGCCTCCCCCTCTGCAGGGGTGCACTGAGCTGCCCGACCGCTCTCCCTTCTGGCGCGGGGACAGGCACGTCGAGACCACGAAGCCGGCAGAACAGCTCCCTGGTCCGCAGGATGACCCTGCCGACCCTCTGGATCTGCACACGGCTGGCTCCAGCAGGCTCTGCCCCGAGCGCAGCGAAGCCCCACGCCACAGCCTGCCTGGCAGTGAAGGCTCCCAGACTTCAGCTCCGTCTGCTGCAGCAGGCCTGGGAGCAGGAACGGGAGGGATGGTGGAGGAAAGGCCTCCTCCATAGGACAGGCCCAAGAGGCAGCAGGGCCAGAAGAGGGCTGCTGCCGCCCAGCATTCTCTGCAGTTCCACGTGTGCGGGTCCACCCTACGGATCCCTCTCTATCGGCATAGGGCGGCTTCTAGTGCGGTGGGACCACACCAGGCTCGTGCCCCCCTGAGAGCAGCCAGACCCAGGAGTCCTGGGGCAGAGACACCACCTCTGCCAGGCAGCAGCTGCTGTGTGCTCGTCCTCACCCTGCTTTGCTGTTAGGGCGCCCGTGCACCAAGCTCCTAGGCACAGACACGGCCCTGATCTGGGAGCAGGAAGAGGAGGAGACGAGAGGACAGGAGAGGAGGCCCACGGGAAGATGACAAAGGGGATGGGAAGCAGAGCCTTAGTGCCCACCAGGTGCCAGGCCGAGGGCACCATGCTCTTTGGGTGCGTGAGGCCGGTCGCGGGTTGTTGTATGGCTGGAGGATTGCCGGGGCTCCTGGGGGAAGCAGAAAGCCTGTGACCACCTTAGGAGGTGATGGGGAAGGACTTGGTGGGCTCTCAGGGTGAGGCTTGCTCAGTGGGAGAGACAGGTGCCATCCGGACACGGTGCCAGTGAGGCCAGCGGACAGCAAGGTGGCAGCAGCCCTGGGGACAGCAGCTCCTCTTGCTCAGGGGGAGCCTGTCCACATGCTGCAAGTCGGGAGGGCAAAGAGCAGCCCGACCCCTGGGAATGTGACCGTGCTCTTCCCCCTGCAAGTGGCCAGAGGAAGCAGGGCTCAGCGGCGTATGGACCCAGGGAGCAGCAGGTCCCCTCCAGGCCCTACCAGGAGCAACAGCCCTCCCAATAAATGTGTCTCCTCTGAAGTGAGCCCATGGGAGTCTTTCTTTGCCTGGGGAGCAGCAGCTCCCTGGCCCACACAAAGAGACCACAGACCCTGTGGACACCTGCCCGTGAGGGATGCAGGCTCCAGCCCGCTGCGGGCCAGCAGCGTTCTTGAGAGCGCAGCGAGAAATGCCTCGGGAGGATGAGGAGACACCCCCATGCAAAAGGGAACACGGGGAAACAGCTGGCAGCAGCACGGCCAGCAGGGACACCCTGCCGGGCACCGAGGACAAGGAGCAGGGCCCTTGGACTCAAGGGGCCTTCCCCTTCTGGCCAGGCAGAACGGTCAGAGAGCGAGGGAGCTCCCCAGGAGCAACCAGGCCAGGTGCCTGAGAGCCCCAGCATCTCCAGTGAGGGCATGTGATTGTTCACTGAAATCCTTGTCCAGTTTTGGGTCACGTGGAGATCATGCTGAGGCCTGACATATGTTGGCCATAGCACCATTGCGTCAAAGTGAGAGCAACACGGGAGCAGGACGCGGTGCTCAGGAAGGGCTAAATGTCCTTACGCAGCCGTTACCACCTGCAGCTTGCTGTCTCCGGCAAGACAGCAGCGAGGTCTGGCAGAGCCAGGGCCCGTCCCAGCGCCCCTGCCAGGAGCAGAGCGGGTGGGGACAGCCCCAGCTATGGACACTGGGCACGGCACGGAGGATGGGGACGGGGTGGCTGGGACTCGAGAGAGCCAACAGGCAGTTCACAGGCTCTCGGGAGGGGCGGCGCAGGCCGGGACCCGGGCTTTGGCCCTTCCTAGTGAGAGGCCAGAGGCTTTGTGTGGCCCTACACAGGGCCAGCTCTCGGGACCGGGCGGGCTGGCCGTGGCCCAGCTGTGCTGCGCTTGCCCCCACTGTGCCGGCCATTGTCCAGTGTTCAGGGCACTGTCGCCTCCCTCGGTTCGGCTCAGCTCGGGGAGGGTCACTTGCCCCCGTCGCCCCTGCATCACAAACGTTGTCGTAGCGGAGCGCTGGTGACATCACAGCTGGTGGAAGGGTGACACGTCACAATCGCAGGGCCAATAGGAACGTGGGCCTGAGCGAGGCCAGGCAGCACTTTGCCTGAGAGCTGCCGGGCGAAGACAGAGGCTCTTGAGCTGGGAAGGGAGAGCAAGCGCACTGCGAGCTGGGTGCGGCTGCGCCTCCTCAAGCTCTCCTTGGCTCTCTCTGGCACGTGTTACAGGCATGCCCGTCACGCCCTCGGCAATGAGCTGGTTCCCCGGGCCAGCGGCCTTCGTCGCCTTCTCTGCTTTCCTGGGGCTGCTGCTGGTGCTGGTGGTGCTTGCCTACCGCCGCCTCACAGTGCCCACGGCCAAGGCCCAGGTAGGAGTCAGTGCTGGTGCAGAGCTGTGCCCTGGCCGGCAGGGTGGGGGGTCAGCAGGGGCCCGGGAGCAGCCCCAGGGGTGGGCTGGGGGGCCCTTGCCTGGCACGGGAGGCCGTTTCCCAGCCATGCCCTGGCCGGGCTCTGGGGTTTTGCCGGTGCCCAGCAGGCGCAGGGAACGCTCCCCTCTAACGCACTGTTTGCCCTGCCTGGGTAGGAAAGGAGACCAAAGGAGCGCCCATGCAGAGGCAACAAGGAGGACGCCAGAAGTAAGCGAGCCCTGGGCAAGGGCAGGTGTCCTGCAAAGACCCTCGCTGGCTCCATGTTCCTACGGACCCGTGTGCGGAGTCCCCATCAGCTCATTCTGTATCCTCTGCCTGTGGCCTCTGACACCCTGCGATCCCCACAGCCCTCGAGGATGTGGTAGGTGGAGCCGTCCCCGCTGGTACCCCTCCGGGATACCCCCACCAAGGGAGGTCCCGCTAACGCTGCCCTCTGCCCCTCTGCAGCTCTCCCATACACCTGGAGATGGCTGGCATGTATGAAACAATCGTCCATGAGATACAGAGGAGCATGGAGGACCTAAATAGAGATTTGGACATGTGAGGCCACCGAGGAGGGAATGGGGACAGCAATGGGGGGCATGGCTTGGGGCTGCTGGCTGGGGAGGGCGAGGGGAAATCTATGGGCCAAAAATGTAAGGGCACATGCCCTTCTGGAGGCAACGATCTCCGTGACGCAGAGCTGCCAGTGTCTCCCCTTTTTCCTGGGGCAGAGGGAACCGCTGTGCCCAGCAGGCACGGAGGGGGCCTCGGGCACATGCTGGGTGGGATCCCACGGCAGTGGGCAGTGACACAGCCTGCTGTCTCCTTGGGGGCTGGAAGGATGGCCCCAGGATGCTCCGGAGTGCTGGGCTTAAGCTTCCTCTCCTTCTGCCTCCTCCTCCTCCTCCTCTTCATACAGGTTCAGCCTGGAGACATCTGAGGACAGCGACACTTCCGAGACTTCCCTCACGGCCAGTGAAGATGGGTACTCTTCAAGTGTCTCTTTGACACCTTCAAGTGACGACTCCTGGCCTTACACCAGGGCCAGTGACTTTGGCTGCTCTTCACGGGCGTCTCTGGCTTCTCTTGTGCATGGAGCAGACATGGCTCATGCCTCCAGCATCCACCCTGGCCTGGGCCACCCCAGGGCTGACCTGGAGGATCACTCTGGCCCAGCAACTCGCCCACCCTGCAGGGAGGAAGTGGACAGATGCCTTGAGGCCGGCACCGTGCACCAGCACCAGCAAGATCTTGAGATCCAGCTGGGTGCTCCCACTCCACCTCCAGAGGCACCTGATGTTTGCTCCAGGGAAACAGAGATGCCTACCAAAGACCACAGAGGCCAGGACGCCTTGGAGGACCTCATCCCAGAAGCACAACTGCTGAAGGACCTGGGCCCGCCAGCCAATGTGGACGAGACTCCGCAGACTGTCCCAGCCTCAACTCCTCCACCACCTCAGCGAGTAGAAGAGCACAACGGGGTGGTGGTTCCCATGGACGACGACCCACCCTTCCTGGACTATGAGGCTATGAAATGGACACCGGAGTATCGCATTGCAAACCTGAAGACACAACAGAACTACCCACTGCCAACCAGGGTCCTGGAAGACAAGGAGAGCTCTGAAGACATTGCCCTGGGGCAAAATGCCACTCAGCCTCCCCCTCTGCAGGGGTGCACTGAGCTGCCCGACCGCTCTCCCTTCTGGCGCGGGGACAGGCACGTCGAGACCACGAAGCCGGCAGAACAGCTCCCTGGTCCGCAGGATGACCCTGCCGACCCTCTGGATCTGCACACGGCTGGCTCCAGCAGGCTCTGCCCCGAGCGCAGCGAAGCCCCACGCCACAGCCTGCCTGGCAGTGAAGGCTCCCAGACTTCAGCTCCGTCTGCTGCAGCAGGCCTGGGAGCAGGAACGGGAGGGATGGTGGAGGAAAGGCCTCCTCCCGAGGACAGGCCCAAGAGGCAGCAGAGCCAGAAGAGGGCTGCTGCCGCCCAGCATTCTCGGCACTTCCATGTGTGCGGGTCCACCCTACGGATCCCTCTCTATCGGCATGGGCGGCTTCTAGTGCGGTGGGACCACACCAGGCTCATGCCCCCCTGAGAGCAGCCAGACCCAGGAGTCCTGGGGCAGAGACACCACCTCTGCCAGGCAGCAGCTGCTGTGTGCTCGCCCTCACCCTGCTTTGCTGTTAGGGCGCCCGTGCACCAAGCTCCTAGGCACAGACACGGCCCGATCTGGGAGCAGGAAGAGGAGGAGACGAGAGGACAGGAGAGGAGGCCCACGGGAAGATGACAAAGGGGATGGGAAGCAGAGCCTTAGTGCCCACCAGGTGCCAGGCCGAGGGCACCATGCTCTTTGGGTGCGTGAGGCCGGTCGCGGGTTGTTGTATGGCTGGAGGATTGCCGGGGCTCCTGGGGGAAGCAGAAAGCCTGTGACCACCTTAGGAGGTGATGGGGAAGGACTTGGTGGGCTCTCAGGGTGAGGCTTGCTCAGTGGGAGAGACAGGTGCCATCCGGACACGGTGCCAGTGAGGCCAGCGGACAGCAAGGTGGCAGCAGCCCTGGGGACAGCAGCTCCTCTTGCTCAGGGGGAGCCTGTCCACATGCTGCAAGTCGGGAGGGCAAAGAGCAGCCTGACCCCGGGAATGTGACCGTGCTCTTCCCCCTGCAAGTGGCCAGAGGAAGCAGGGCTCAGCGGCGTATGGACCCAGGGAGCAGCAGGTCCCCTCCAGGCCCTACCAGGAGCAACAGCCCTCCCAATAAATGTGTCTCCTCTGAAGTGAGCTCATGGGAGTCTTTCTTTGCCTGGGGAGCAGCAGCTCCCTGGCCCACACAAAGAGACCACAGACCCTGTGGACACCTGCCCGTGAGGGATGCAGGCTCCAGCCCGCTGCGGGCCAGCAGCGTTCTTGAGAGCGCAGCGAGAAATGCCTCGGGAGGATGAGGAGACACCCCCATGCAAAAGGGAACACGGGGAAACAGCTGGCAGCAGCACGGCCAGCAGGGACACCCTGCCGGGCACCGAGGACAAGGAGCAGGGCCCTTGGACTCAAGGGGCCTTCCCCTTCTGGCCAGGCAGAACGGTCAGAGAGCGAGGGAGCTCCCCAGGAGCAACCAGGCCAGGTGCCTGAGAGCCCCAGCATCTCCAGTGAGGGCATGTGATTGTTCACTGAAATCCTTGTCCAGTTTTGGGTCACGTGGAGATCATGCTGAGGCCTGACATATGTTGGCCATAGCACCATTGCGTCAAAGTGAGAGCAACACGGGAGCAGGACGCGGTGCTCAGGAAGGGCTAAATGTCCTTACGCAGCCGTTACCACCTGCAGCTTGCTGTCTCCGGCAAGACAGCAGCGAGGTCTGGCAGAGCCAGGGCCCGTCCCAGCGCCCCTGCCAGGAGCAGAGCGGGTGGGGACAGCCCCAGCTATGGACACTGGGCACGGCACGGAGGATGGGGACGGGGTGGCTGGGACTCGAGAGAGCCAACAGGCAGTTCACAGGCTCTCGGGAGGGGCGGCGCAGGCCGGGACCCGGGCTTTGGCCCTTCCTAGTGAGAGGCCAGAGGCTTTGTGTGGCCCTACACAGGGCCAGCTCTCGGGACCGGGCGGGCTGGCCGTGGCCCAGCTGTGCTGCGCTTGCCCCCACTGTGCCGGCCATTGTCCAGTGTTCAGGGCACTGTCGCCTCCCTCGGTTCGGCTCAGCTCGGGGAGGGTCACTTGCCCCCGTCGCCCCTGCATCACAAACATTGTCGTAGCGGAGCGCTGGTGACATCACAGCTGGTGGAAGGGTGACACGTCACAATCGCAGGGCCAATAAGAACGTGGGCCTGAGCGAGGCCAGGCAGCACTTTGCCTGAGAGCTGCCGGGCGAAGACAGAGGCTCTTGAGCTGGGAAGGGAGAGCAAGCGCACTGCGAGCTGGGTGCGGCTGCGCCTCCTCAAGCTCTCCTTGGCTCTCTCTGGCACGTGTTACAGGCATGCCCGTCACGCCCTCGGCAATGAGCTGGTTCCCCGGGCCAGCGGCCTTCGTCGCCTTCTCTGCTTTCCTGGGGCTGCTGCTGGTGCTGGTGGTGCTTGCCTACCGCCGCCTCACAGTGCCCACGGCCAAGGCCCAGGTAGGAGTCAGTGCTGGTGCAGAGCTGTGCCCTGGCCGGCAGGGTGGGGGGTCAGCAGGGGCCCGGGAGCAGCCCCAGGGGTGGGCTGGGGGGCCCTTGCCTGGCACGGGAGGCCGTTTCCCAGCCATGCCCTGGCCGGGCTCTGGGGTTTTGCCGGTGCCCAGCAGGCGCAGGGAACGCTCCCCTCTAACGCACTGTTTGCCCTGCCTGGGTAGGAAAGGAGACCAAAGGAGCGCCCATGCAGAGGCAACAAGGAGGACGCCAGAAGTAAGCGAGCCCTGGGCAAGGGCAGGTGTCCTGCAAAGACCCTCGCTGGCTCCATGTTCCTACGGACCCGTGTGCGGAGTCCCCATCAGCTCATTCTGTATCCTCTGCCTGTGGCCTCTGACACCCTGCGATCCCCACAGCCCTCGAGGATGTGGTAGGTGGAGCCGTCCCCGCTGGTACCCCTCCGGGATACCCCCACCAAGGGAGGTCCCGCTAACGCTGCCCTCTGCCCCTCTGCAGCTCTCCCATACACCTGGAGATGGCTGGCATGTATGAAACAATCGTCCATGAGATACAGAGGAGCATGGAGGACCTAAATAGAGATTTGGACATGTGAGGCCACCGAGGAGGGAATGGGGACAGCAATGGGGGGCATGGCTTGGGGCTGCTGGCTGGGGAGGGCGAGGGGAAATCTATGGGCCAAAAATGTAAGGGCACATGCCCTTCTGGAGGCAACGATCTCCGTGACGCAGAGCTGCCAGTGTCTCCCCTTTTTCCTGGGGCAGAGGGAACCGCTGTGCCCAGCAGGCACGGAGGGGGCCTCGGGCACATGCTGGGTGGGATCCCACGGCAGTGGGCAGTGACACAGCCTGCTGTCTCCTTGGGGGCTGGAAGGATGGCCCCAGGATGCTCCGGAGTGCTGGGCTTAAGCTTCCTCTCCTTCTGCCTCCTCCTCCTCCTCCTCTTCATACAGGTTCAGCCTGGAGACATCTGAGGACAGCGACACTTCCGAGACTTCCCTCACGGCCAGTGAAGATGGGTACTCTTCAAGTGTCTCTTTGACACCTTCAAGTGACGACTCCTGGCCTTACACCAGGGCCAGTGACTTTGGCTGCTCTTCACAGGCGTCTCTGGCTTCTCTTGTGCATGGAGCAGACATGGCTCATGCCTCCAGCATCCACCCTGGCCTGGGCCACCCCAGGGCTGACCTGGAGGATCACTCTGGCCCAGCAACTCGCCCACCCTGCAGGGAGGAAGTGGACAGATGCCTTGAGGCCGGCACCGTGCACCAGCACCAGCAAGATCTTGAGATCCAGCTGGGTGCTCCCACTCCACCTCCAGAGGCACCTGATGTTTGCTCCAGGGAAACAGAGATGCCTACCAAAGACCACAGAGGCCAGGACGCCTTGGAGGACCTCATCCCAGAAGCACAACTGCTGAAGGACCTGGGCCCGCCAGCCAATGTGGACGAGACTCCGCAGACTGTCCCAGCCTCAACTCCTCCACCACCTCAGCAAGCAGAAGAGCACAACGGGGTGGTGGTTCCCATGGACGACGACCCACCCTTCCTGGACTATGAGGCTATGAAATGGACACCGGAGTATCGCATTGCAAACCTGAAGACACAACAGAACTACCCACTGCCAACCAGGGTCCTGGAAGACAAGGAGAGCTCTGAAGACATTGCCCTGGGGCAAAATGCCACTCAGCCTCCCCCTCTGCAGGGGTGCACTGAGCTGCCCGACCGCTCTCCCTTCTGGCGCGGGGACAGGCACGTCGAGACCACGAAGCCGGCAGAACAGCTCCCTGGTCCGCAGGATGACCCTGCCGACCCTCTGGATCTGCACACGGCTGGCTCCAGCAGGCTCTGCCCCGAGCGCAGCGAAGCCCCACGCCACAGCCTGCCTGGCAGTGAAGGCTCCCAGACTTCAGCTCCGTCTGCTGCAGCAGGCCTGGGAGCAGGAACGGGAGGGATGGTGGAGGAAAGGCCTCCTCCATAGGACAGGCCCAAGAGGCAGCAGGGCCAGAAGAGGGCTGCTGCCGCCCAGCATTCTCTGCAGTTCCACGTGTGCGGGTCCACCCTACGGATCCCTCTCTATCGGCATGGGCGGCTTCTAGTGCGGTGGGACCACACCAGGCTCGTGCCCCCCTGAGAGCAGCCAGACCCAGGAGTCCTGGGGCAGAGATACCACCTCTGCCAGGCAGCATCTGCTGTGTGCTCGTCCTCACCCTGCTTTGCTGTTAGGGCGCCCGTGCACCAAGCTCCTAGGCACAGACACGGCCCGATCTGGGAGCAGGAAGAGGAGGAGATGAGAGGACAGGAGAGGAGGCCCACGGGAAGATGACAAAGGGGATGGGAAGCAGAGCCTTAGTGCCCACCAGGTGCCAGGCCGAGGGCACCATGCTCTTTGGGTGCGTGAGGCCGGTCGCGGGTTGTTGTATGGCTGGAGGATTGCCGGGGCTCCTGGGGGAAGCAGAAAGCCTGTGACCACCTTAGGAGGTGATGGGGAAGGACTTGGTGGGCTCTCAGGGTGAGGCTTGCTCAGTGGGAGAGACAGGTGCCATCCGGACACGGTGCCAGTGAGGCCAGCGGACAGCAAGGTGGCAGCAGCCCTGGGGACAGCAGCTCCTCTTGCTCAGGGGGAGCCTGTCCACATGCTGCAAGTCGGGAGGGCAAAGAGCAGCCCGACCCTGGGAATGTGACCGTGCTCTTCCCCCTGCAAGTGGCCAGAGGAAGCAGGGCTCAGCGGCGTATGGACCCAGGGAGCAGCAGGTCCCCTCCAGGCCCTACCAGGAGCAACAGCCCTCCCAATAAATGTGTCTCCTCTGAAGTGAGCCCATGGGAGTCTTTCTTTGCCTGGGGAGCAGCAGCTCCCTGGCCCACACAAAGAGACCACAGACCCTGTGGACACCTGCCCGTGAGGGATGCAGGCTCCAGCCCGCTGCGGGCCAGCAGCGTTCTTGAGAGCGCAGCGAGAAATGCCTCGGGAGGATGAGGAGACACCCCCATGCAAAAGGGAACACGGGGAAACAGCTGGCAGCAGCACGGCCAGCAGGGACACCCTGCCGGGCACCGAGGACAAGGAGCAGGGCCCTTGGACTCAAGGGGCCTTCCCCTTCTGGCCAGGCAGAACGGTCAGAGAGCGAGGGAGCTCCCCAGGAGCAACCAGGCCAGGTGCCTGAGAGCCCCAGCATCTCCAGTGAGGGCATGTGATTGTTCACTGAAATCCTTGTCCAGTTTTGGGTCACGTGGAGATCATGCTGAGGCCTGACATATGTTGGCCATAGCACCATTGCGTCAAAGTGAGAGCAACACGGGAGCAGGACGCGGTGCTCAGGAAGGGCTAAATGTCCTTACGCAGCCGTTACCACCTGCAGCTTGCTGTCTCCGGCAGCCATCATGCTGACATATTAAGTGTCTGGTATTTGCTTCAGAATGTACAATGCCACAGGGATGCTATAGTCCATGCTTCCACACTGGAAGGTATAAACACAATCAGGTTACGCAGAAAGTGGACCCAAGGGGAGCTGGACTCCTGAGGCTGTTGTGCTTCCTGCTGTGACACAGGGGATGCCCTCTCTGCGATGGAGGAGGAAGGACGAGCTCTGTCACAGTAGGTTATGTTGCTATGTTGCTTTTAGGCCCAGGAGTTGTGAGCTGAAATTACAAGTTCCAAATTAGCAGTCAGGTGTCAGGAGCTGGGAGTTGGGAGTAGGGAGCTGCGAGTAACGAATTGCAAGTTGAAAGTTGGGAGTCGGGGGCTGGCAGCTGCGACTCATTCTCATTTGCTGTTCAGAGTGCCCTTGCACTAGACAAAAGCTCCTAAGCACAGGCCAGGCCCACTTTGGGAGCAGGAAGGGGAGGAGCAGAGAGGTGAGGGGACCCAAGGGAAGATGACAAAGGGGATGGGAAGCAGAGCCTTAGTGCCCACCAGGTGCCAGGCTGCGGGCACCACGCTCTTTGGCTGGGTGGGGCTGGTCACGGGTTGTTGTGGGGCTGGAAGTTTGCCTGGGCTCCCTGGGGGATGAGAAATCCTGTGACCACCTTGCGCTGATGTGGCAAGGCTTTGGTAGCGCGGGGGTTGCAGGAGTGGCTTCTGTGAGAAGAGGTCAGGAGCTGCTCCCATTTGGGCAGAGCCGTTGCACCAGTCATGTCCAAAACAGACCTGCCACTGGCCAAATGTATCTCTCCCTGTGCATTCCCTGTTAATATGACCATGCTCTTCCCCTTGCCGGTGGCCAGGGGAAGCAGGTCCCTGTGGCCTGTGTACCCAGGGAGCAGCAAATCCCTCTACCAAGATCAGGCATTTTCACAATAAATGTATTTCTTCTGCAATGTGCCTGTGGGATTCTTTTTTGCGTGTGGAGGAGCAGTGGCTTCATGCCCTACTCACTTCTTCCACCTCATTGAACTGGTAATATAGGCAACAGCTCTGGTGCCAGCTTCTGGGGAGAAGACCACAGTGGCCATCAATAAGGTTCCTGAGGATGGGGACCTGGGGCTTGCCTTATGCCTCAGGCTTCCAGAGGTAGTGTAGATCTACCTGGTTTCCTGCAAGTCCCCTGCACACCACAGCTGCTTCAGTGCACTTCAGTGCTGGGAGCAGTGCAGGTCCCTCAAGGCAGCAAGTTGCAGAGAGGAATGAAGTTTGGTGTCCGCCATGGGACCAAGAAGATGGAGGCCCCAGCACCTGTTCTGGCTGTATGATAATAAGCAGTGACCCTGGGAATAGGAGGTAAATGCCTCTGTGGGCACCACTCTCCTCCTTGCTGTGGTATGGGGTGGGTTCATCTGCAAAATCCCTGCCTCTCCCTTTCAGGGCAGCTGATCTCTGGCTGTGGCACAGAGGTGACTGAAAGCCCTGGGAGACTGGAAGGATCACAGCCCTGAGCTCTGGGGCTTACTAGGAGCTCTACATTCTCATGTACATACTGGAGCAAGAGAAAATCTTAGGTGCAGGATGTGAGCAGCATCCCCCAACAAGAAGAAAAGTGCAGTGAGGATTGTCAGAATGGAGTGCGATGGAAGAGCTCTTGCAGGTTCCCCTGCATTTCCTTAAGTGTTTAAATTGCAGAATGATTGAGGTTGGTAGGGACCTTGGAGGTCACCTGATCCAAGCCCCCTGCTCAGCCAGTGCCACCTCGATCCAGTTGCCCAGGACTGTGTCCAGGCAGCTTCTGAACATCTCCAAGGATGGAAACTCCACCACATCCCTGGATAACCCTGTGCCGGTGCTTGGTCACCCTCACAGTGAAAAAGGGTTTCCTGATGTTCAGAGAGAACCTCCCATGTTTCAGTTTGTGCCCCTTGCCTCTTGTCCTGTCACTGGGCACCACCAAAAAGAATCTGGCTGCATATTCTTTGCATCCTCCCTTCAGGTATTTACATAAATTAGTAAGATCTTCCCTGAGCTTTCTTGTCTCTAGGCTGAACCGTCCCAGCTCTCTCAGCCTTTCCTCATATGTGAGATGCTCCAGTACCTTCATCACCTTAGTGGCCCTTTGTTAGGCTCTCTCCAGTACGTCCATGTCTCTCTTGTACTGATGAGCCCAAAACTGGACATAGGAGCCAGGTGTGACCTCACCAGTGCTGAATAAAGGAGAATGGTTACCTCCCTCAGCCTGCTGGCAATACTTTGCCTCATGCAGACCAGGATACCATTAGCCGCTTTTGTTGCAAGGGAATATTGCTGGCTCATGTGTCCACCAGGATCCCTCAGTCCTTTTCCGCCAAGCTGCCTTCCAGCTGGCTGGCCCCCAGCATATACTGGTACATAGGGTTGTTCCTTCCCAGGTGTAGGACTTTACACTTCCCCTTGCTGAACTTCATGAGGTTCCCAACAACCCAAATGTTTATCATCTTTGCTTCCCAATAGCTATACCAGTAATTCTATGTTCAAAATTAAGATAAATTCCCCAAGTGTCCTTTGCTAATGACAATAGTTGGGAGAGTGATTCTTCTGCCTTTATTTCCACACATGAGTTTTCTCGCTGCTGTTCTTCCTGTTCTCCCTCCCTGCTTCCATGGGTGCATCTCGTTTCTGTGTGCACAGGGTTTTCCTTGACAGTGTTTTGTAGCAGGGATGCTGCAGGGATGTCCTATGTGAGAGAGGGTGAGGGGCTGCCCCGTACTGGTAAAATGCAGCCTTTTCTTTTACTGGCTTTGAATTAACAACTTTGAATTAACACCTTCCAGTTCTCTTGAAAATTACTTTGTTCCTGTGCCATGAGCCACAGAGCAGCTCCCAAAGGCCCTTCTCTGCCTGCTGTGCAAAGTGGAGCAGAGCTCCTCAGGGTTGCCCACAGTCCCTGCCCAGGGAGATCCCCTCGCAGTGCCTGTGGAGGTGCAGGGAAGCCGGAGCCACAGGGGTGCAGCTGATGCCTGGAGAGACCCTGGCTTTGAGAACCTGGGGGCTACGGCCACATGTCAATGCTGCCCCGCAGAGGGAGCGAGGCTTTGGCATCGGCTAATAGAGGGCTGTGCAGAGCCACACACCGATCCTGCAGTTACTGCCAGCAGCTGCCCCCCAGGAGGGACGAAGTGTGGAAGCCGTGATATTGGACCATTCGAATGGCTGGAGGTGTTCTTGGAGGTGTGTGTCATAGCAAGACAAGGTCAGCTGGCAATGATCAGGCGCTCCAGCTGCTGCATGTCTGTCTTCTGGTGCCTTGCAGGGGCGGAGGGCAAGGGTTGCTGGGGGCAGGGAGGCCTCGTCCCTGTGACCACCCCTGTTCCCCACAAGACAGGTCGCGCTTGCAGTGTGAGTCTGTGGAGGTGGTGATGGTGCTGAGGGCAGAGTCTGTCACCAACGGCTGCTCCGGTGGCAGCTCTTCAGCCTCGGCTCTGCAGGGGTGAGGGGGGACCTCTGCTGGGCACCAACAACAGGGTCTGGGCGCGGGGTGCTGCAGGCGAGGCCTCTGTGAGAGGCGGCGGGGCCGCCTGTACCGGCCGCAGCTGGTTCTGGTCGTTTCCAAAAGGCTCCGTAACGACCCTAACGGCTGCCAGAGCTCGGCCAATCAGGGGAGTCGATGGCAGCTCTGGGCCAATGAGAGGGGTCCGTTCACGCCCTAGAGAAGTTGCCTGAGGTAGGGCGGCCTGCAATAGGAGGGAGGAGCAGCAGGGGGCGTGCCGCGGCGGGATGGCGCAGCCCACCAGAGCCTGGGGCCGGGGGGGGAGCAGCAAGCAGGGCTGAGGTGTACGGAGGGAAGTGTAGGCTGGGCTTAGCGTGGAGAAGCTTTGTCCTCGGTGTTTAAATGTTTTCCATCTTTGTTTCTCACTACCTAAACCATTTTTCTGCAAGAATAATTTTGCATGCCTACTTTCATCCCCTGTTCTCTTCTCGGGCCCCCCTTCCACGGTGGAGAGGACCATGATGGCTGTCCACATGCCTCAGGCACTGTGGCGGGGGCTGAGCGATGCTGGGTGTGAACGCTGAGGAGAGCAGCAGAAAAGCATTTCCACTGTGACCTGGGACTTCCCCCGTGCATGGAATGGGGCAGAGTAGCAATGCTAGTTCCAGGAGGGTGGCCTGGGGTGTCCCGAAGGGAGGTCCCTTGTGGCCTCCATGCTGGCTGCTGGGCAGGGTCCACCCCAGCCAGCTCGTAGCTGGATACCTCCCCCTTCCGCCGGGCCCGAACTGGGAGTGGCCCAGTGCCTCCCCCTGCCCCAAGCCAACGCTGTCCTGAAGCAGCTCTCTGGGCAGGGCCGGGGGCAGGCCTGCCCTGGAGTGCGGCTGTGGCACTCCCTGCTGGAGCTGGGCCGATAAGCCCGTGTACATATAGCCCAAAACAAAACATGTTTGCTTTTTTGGAATAAACAAGGGAGTATTTGGCTTCAAGAACATCAGTAATGTTAAGGGGGGGAGGGGGTGGGGGGAGGTTAAACACTCATTCCCGAAGCTTCAGTATACTTTCTGGCTCCCTGGCTGTGATACAGGCCTTGCGTGCCTGAAGAAGTAGCAGCAGGCTAGGCACTAGCTACAGCCCAGAAAGCTGTGTAACTGGCCTTTGGAGGGGAAGAGGTAGCAGTGCTCTATGAAGATTGTACCACGGTGTTTCTTACTGGTCTTACCTCATTTCACATCAATGAATGGAATGGAAAGGTGCTGGAGGATTGATTGGAACAGAAGCAAACTTCTCAAGAGGCACTTGTAAAATAACATGCAAAGTGTCCTAACTGGCCAGAGGAATTCTGTTGTGCAGGATCCTCCTACACATGACGATCAGCGTAGGAACCCACTGTGATAATTTCAGATCTCCTTTTTCTCTGAGGGGTTTTCTAGATGAATAGTAATGGCTCCTTGCTCAAGGCAAAGTTGGAGTTTATGTTGCCCCATGTAAAGAAAACGTGAGGAGCCTGAGGCAAACTTCTATTACTCATTGCAGGTAGGGAAGAGGAAGGATGGTCTGAATCACGTGCTACTGGGGTAACAGGAAAACAAGCTGGAGCAGGCATTAGAGGCAGTGGAGCTTGGTAACAAGGGAAATGAGCTCAACGTACAGAAAACATGCACTTTCTCAGAGCAATTCAGCTTCTCACATTACGGTAATATGTAAGTTCCTGTCCCAGCCTAAACTGCCTTTGCCGGGCAGGAGCCACGGTGAGGAATGGAACCACAGAAGCTTGCTGAGGATTCCCCCTTTCAGTCCCCAAATACAGGGACATCACTTCCAGCAATACCAGAAAGCTGCACTGCCTTGTTCCCAATTCTCAGTTCTCCTAGATGTACTCAACAAGCAGCTTGAATCTAAAGGAGCCTCATTTATTTGTATGAAAGAGACTTTGTTTGTTGCTGACTTGCAATGGGCCATGTGACACAGGCCTGGAGCAAATCAGTAAATTCAGAAGCCAGACTAATGTATAAAGAGAATTTTCTCTTGAGACGGTGAGGGTGGGGCAGAGGACATGGTAATTACATGCTCCTCATGAGCGCTGCTTTTCTTCCTTTGCCAAAAGCAGCTTTGGAGAAAGCATTCCTATTTGTGTATCTCTCATTTGCACTACCTTTCCCCCCCCCCCAAGACATATTCACATTAAGAAGGTTTGTCATTCTTTCAAGGGAATTCAACAGCAGTGGGAGGAGAACAGAATCCATGGTTGTCTAATTATGATCTGGGACCCTCTCCTGGAAGCCCTGAAGTGTGTACTGCAGCACCAACAATTATCAGAGGCCAAAGCTAGATGCAGAGTGGCCCTACCAAGTCACACATTCCTAGAGGGCATGCTGTCCTCTTTCTCCTTCCCCTCTGAGTTCTTCAGCTTTATCACCTCTGAGAAGATCTGGAGAGAAGGACTTGGAAATCAAGTGCAGCATACGTTGCTGAAGGCCTGTGTAAGAATGAGGTGTAGTAACCTGTAGAGAAGAGAATGGCAGTAATGGATGACAGCTTTCTATTGAGTAAAAAGCAAGAGCACTTGCTACAGTCTGTAGTGTCATCTTGGCAATGAGCAAGGGTGTCCTTGCTCCTCACGGGCCTAAAGTTGTTACAATCACAGAGCCCTAAGTCATCATTTGGCATCACCTGCTTTGCCTCAGGTGACAATGAAATAGTGTGGCTAAACACTCTTAACAGTGTGAGTGCCCCCTTGCTGCTAAGACCTGCTGGTTTGGGAACATTGGCTGAGTCAGTTCTACCTCAGAAGACATTGGTTCATGGAAGTGGGGGAGGTAGAAGACTGCCAGAGAAAAAGCTATGATGCATCATGATAGCAAACAGGCCAGATGTATGTTGCACAATGCTGAAGAAAAATGGTACAGAAACCCACCTCCTCAGTAATAAGCAGCAGACTCAAAGACCATCAGTGTTTGGATGTGATTTTCCCATAGACATGTTTTTACAGCTGTGGTTAATGTGTGACTAATCCTTACTGTGGAGTAACCACACAACCACTCCTTGGAGCTGTGCAAGCACACATAGCTGTGCTTCAGCAGTAGAGGTTTTGAAAGTACTTCGTTTGAAAGTAGAAATGGTAACATCCAAAAAGAATACTTAAAACCAACATCACTTTTGAACAGGGCTCTAATCATTTATGCCGTGCCCAAGAAACTTGCAGCTAGGCTCCAGTATACATATATAACAAAAAAGACAAACCACCTCCCAAGAGCAATAAACAGTTCAAAGGCTTCAGTTTTCAGGCGGCTGCTATCAAACATTAACAGCAGTATTTGAGCAGGAAGAGCAGACTCAACCAACATTTTCAAGAGCATATGCAAACTGTCTTTTGCTTCAGTAGAACATTAATACCAATAACAGTAAAGCCACATTTTCAGTCTGCCTAAAAGGCAGGTAATTAGCTCTAAATCAACCATTTTTTCCCCTGTGCCTCCCTGAGAACAATAAAACACCAGGAAGACCTTATTGACTCATTGCTCTGGGTCATGATGATTGAACACTCAACTGCTATTTTAAATTATTGATAAAGTAACTTCAGGCCTGGATGTACTGAATGAGAAAGGACCTGATTCCTCCATCAGGAGGGCTGTGTGCTGCATGTAGCTGCATGTACAGGCCGACTCGCTTCATTCATGTGATGGTCCTGAAGGGCTGGCCAAACCCTGGTGTCCATACACAGCTGAGCTGTGAAGGCCTCTGACCATAGAGGATGGATGATTAAAATGATTTCTGACGGCCAGCAAAAGTGGCTTTTCAGATACCCTCCAGGTGCAGCTGGTAAGTAAATGGGCCATCAGCTCACTCGCTTGTGATACATGTAAACTTTCTTTTTACACGTCTGCTTTATTTTGAGGGCTTCTAACCTGAGGGTTGTTGGTTGTTTTTTTTTTTTTAATTACAATAATGTTCTATTATATCCTTTTGAAATTATTTCAGCCTTAATTCTAGTTGGTTTGATTTTTGTTCTGACCAGAGAATATCCTAATTTTTAACACTTTTAAGCTTTCATCAGGTAAAACTTTGCATGAAGAAGTCTGTGTATGTTTGCTAGAATAACAAAAAGACTGCAATTCCTTTAGGTCACACATTAGCTGGCCTCGTGCAGCAGGGAATGGCATCCAGGGCACTGCCTAAGCATGGCAATGGCAGGTTTATGAAGTGTGTACTCAGGCTTAGGGAGCCACAGCAGCCTGGAGCATCTCCCAGAGAAGCAGCCCCTTGCTCACAGCACCTACTAATTCTGAATGTGATGGGAGTCAGGAGCCACTGCCTTGCAGAAAAGAAAGGTTTTTTTGTTTGGAAACTGCATTTCTCAGCTACTGCTGAGTTTCTGCTGGCACTCAAACCCTGCTTTCCTTTCAGAAAGAAATGTGACCTGGTGTACCACCCTAGGAAAACAGCTAGCCAGTCATGTAAGACATGAGTTCCCAGGCTTTGTTTAGAGGGAGAAAATGCACTGGTGGCATCAGCAGAAGTTTCTTCTGGGCTGCCCCAGTCCTTCCCTCAATGTTCCGCACACACCTTAATCACCTACAGCAGCTCCTAGCTCTGTGTACAGCAAAAGTCATCTAGCTGGCTCCTGCCTATCGCTTCCAGAGATAAGGCAGGTGTAACAGGTTTTGGTGGTGGATTTTTGGAGGTTTGATTTCTGGTTTTTTTCTGCATACCATTTGGCAATATATTGCATACCACAGTGGTAGATGTACCACAATTTGGGGACCCCTGGACTGGTGGCATGTCTTAAGCATATAGCTCTCCCCCCTACAGGTTCTTGGGGGTCAGAAATGCTTTGATGGTTGGTGCAGCCAAGTAGGGGTTCATGCTGAGGACCTTTTTATACAACAGTCACATGGCTTTAGTTAAACTGGAACAGCTGTGTTCTAAGATCCACTATGTAGCCAAATGCTAATCTTTATTTTTAAATCATGCCTATTTGTTCTTTGCTTTATGCCATTTTGAAGCAGGATTTTCTACTTCTAAAAGCACTTCATATTTTCTGACTTTTTTAAATTTAGTGATTGCCCTCACTTTGTTCCTGTTTTGATTTCTAGTTAGCACATACTTGTGTGTGCATGTGCATGCATACACCTAAGCACATGCACATATATACATGTGTGTTCAGACACGCACAAAGTGGAATACATTGGTCCCAATTATGTTTTGTTAACATCTCAAAGAATGGTCCAGAGGCTGCCCATCTGTTTTTCCCATGGTAAAGCACAGTAGAGGAAGGACAGTAACAAACTAGAGTAAATAAAGTATGTGATAAATAAAAGCAGGCCATTGGCACTAGGGTAAGATGACATTGTCTATGTGTGGAACAACAGAGCAGACTAAAGGGCACTTTGTAAACCCAGCAGTGTTGATACCTGAAAAAGTACGTTGCCCCAGATGGCTATATGTTGCATCATCCTCTGTCCTCACACTTGTCTCTTGCACTTGCTACTTTTATGCTAGTGGGGCTAAAACTTGTTAGAATCCCAGCCTGACTTGCCTGCACTATAGTATAAGCGATAGTTTTTAAGTGTAGAAATGTGATGGTTTAAAGTTTGAGTTAGGATTTTTTGGGGGGAAGGGTTTGCAGAGAGGTGTAGTTTGGAAAGTTTCATGATAAAGTGCTTTGAGGAAAAAGACTGAAGAAGACTTCCACATTTTCTCCTAACAGAAGTGACACTGACTTGTGTATTTAGTCTAGCCTGTTAAAAAAGGTGGCTTTCCAGAAACCTCCACCTGGAAATGTGGCTCATATCTGTATTAGACAAAGAACTTTCTTCTCAGCTTATAGTGAAGTGGCCTGAAAAACCCCAACCTTGATCTAGAGATTGTTAGGAGGAAAAACAGGATAAGAGGAAGGGTTTTTAAGTGGTCTCTGTATTCTTTGCACAGACAGTTGGCTGAAAGACATCCTAATGGCTCAGGAACATTTCATACCATAATCTTTCTGAACATCAAACTTTGTATTCAATCCATTTTGGTCTTTTGCCCCCACCATTAATGGAAGGATTCTCAAGGTTTTTAATTATTTCAGTGTTCATACCTGGCAGTTTCTTCTTTTTCTTGCTCCCATATTATTATTTAGCCTAAATTGCTCATCTCCATCTTCTGTGTTGTCCTGCACCACAATGAGCATGCAGAAAGCAACTGTAGGACCCATCAGTCAGTGTCTTCCCAAGCCAAACAAAACAAACACCGTTAGTTTACTGTGGAAAGAGACTGTGCTGCCACATTGTTTTAGTGTTTTCTTCTGTTCCCTCCCACCATGAATTAATCCTAGATGTAAGATGTAGGTGATGGTAAGCAAACGAGTCACTAGTTTTTTGTATAAAGATACCCACAATGCTGAAAATTCCCTCTTATTTGCTGGAAATGCCTTGGCTACTATATACTGTATTTATTTTTTCCTTTCTTAGAGCTGCATCACACAGATAATTATTCTAAAATTCACTGATTCACCTAATCCTTTCTTCCTTTCTCCTATTCCCAGGTCAGAGCAGAAATTCCTGGTGTTACTCCCTTCAGCCTTGTCCTATTGAAGTTGATCCCATTTGTTACCTGTGAAAACATTAAAATGTTCATCTCTTAATATTCCATACTGTTGAGGCTGCCTGAATTCCCAACAGCAAATGTAATTCCATGTATTCCATTTCAGACAATATTTAGAAAGGTGTTCCCATAATAAGGTCTTTTCTTCTTCCTACTAACCCTCTCTTGCAGAGCCTGCTGCAGGCTCCTCCTTAGCCCATTCCTCACCACTTTACAACTCTTCCAACTAATCCCAAGCTTCCTCCTTTTGATTATTCATTTTCTGTGTGGCACTGGTAAATTGCTTTACTGAAGTTCAATTAGATTAGATTGCCTCTGACAGAAAAAACTGTTATCAAAGAGCAAGAGATCTGATTAGACTGGCACAATCTACTTTTGATGAATCCGTTTTATATTTTATTCCATGTATCAGCATCCCATCTTTTAATTTTTCAATCCGTCAGGTCCTTTTGTAAGATCCTGTGTACTGCTGACGCCGTACCTTTTCTCCCCTTTCCTTAGTGCAGACACTTCATTTTCTGCAGTAAAATTGCTGTCCTCTAATTTGACAAGCTTATTAAAACTGCTGTCCATCAGGCTTGTGGTTTCATGAGCTAAACACCACTCCAGAACACCAAGTAACTATTTCGTTTTGAGCCTCCATCTCATCTCCTGCATATTTAAAGTCTGAGTTTTGCTGCTGCCTCAAATGGAGCAAATTTCACCCTGCACCTTTATTCCACTATTCATTTTCAACAATATACATACTAGTCCTGATGAAGACAGATAAGGCATTTATGAAATGTCTGAAATAGCTTTTCTTCTCAGGACCCCTGTAGAGCGGCCCTTTCCCCCCCCCCCCCCCCCCCCCATATTCTCTATTTCACTTATAAGATTATACAGCCTTTTAGATTTGCTTTAGTTTCCATTATAGGGTCTAATGCAACCTGGCAAAGCGAGAATTGTGAAAAGTCTGCCTCCTCTCATAGTTTGCCTTCCTTGTGACATTCGGTGCATTTACACCCTCCAGCTTATTTTTCCAGAAGAAAGAAGGGGTCAGATTTTCTGCCAGCCACATTCTTTGCATCTCACTTGTGAACAAGAGCAAATGTGCTAATTGCTCCAGCATGGATGAAGAAGAAAGTCAGGAAGCACAGTGAACATAAACATGACTCAGGAAAACCCAGGCTAACCTGTGCCAGAATACAGAGGCACACTATCCCTTCTGTAGATTATTCTTAGTCCAACAAACTTTTTTCTCAAGTGCGCACTGAGGATCATGCATTGTGTTTCACTTCTAAGGGTTTTTACCCAGAAACTTCCTACTTCCCTCAGCAATTCTTTTTTTCCTCTCCCTGCCACCTTAACCTCCCACATTATCACTAACTAGAAAAGCAGAACCAAAAGTGTTGGGAACCCCCAAGGAAGAGAATTCATAGCAGGCAAGACACTGCTATGCGAAACAGTCAACTCTGACCTTACAGGAGTTTTACCTAGTTCAAGGGATAGCAAAGTTGGCATGCGGTTAGAAAGCACTTTCAGCTTTGTTTAGCTATGGAAGAAAGTCTTCTAAACTCAGTCCTTCCATCCTTTTGCCTGATCTCAAAACCTTCTGATTACCAAGATTCATCCAAACATTTTCTGATAGGAAACAGAGTCCACAGGGTTCCAATTAAGCAAGAGGAGATTATAAACTAAAAGTATGGTGGCTAGCTTACAGAACAAAAAAAAGTAAGTTTCTTAGAGCTCAAAGCCTTGTAAAAGAAAATTGTATAATCTGCAGTGAGGCCCACCCAGACAGGCAGCAACTTTTGACTTCCCTATTTTGTGAAGGACATTTTCCTCTACTTCAGTTTTGCTCCATCTACTCCCACACAAGCCATAGCAGCTCAAAGTAATTGATGCTGTACAGTTGAATCCTTAGAACAGGCCTGGTCTATTCTCCCTCCTTGGAGGTTTAATCTCCCAGTTTGTCTTTGGAAGCATTTCTTAATAGGATGACTTGGAGCTGCCCCTCCTGCAGCCATCCCTGCTCTCCTGCTCTCAAAGTCCTGCAGGCAGAAGACAGGTAGCAAGGAGCAGCCCTGTAGAATATTTACAACTTCTTTTTTACCTTTTGGGGGATAGTGACATACTGTACCAGCTCCCAAAATCAGAGCCAGCATGAAATGTTGCAGGGCTCTAACAAAGAGATTTCATTCAAGTCTCCCCTCACCCTGTTCATATCCTATACTACCTCAGGGCAGAGCAACTCATGGCAACCCAGACACCCAGGACAGGGTAGGAGGAAAGCAGGTCACACTCATACCCTTCAAATTCCAAGCTGAACCTCTGTATGTTTAGCATCAAAATTCACATTTCCATACTTGAATACAACTTCCTTAAAGACCTGGGCAATCTTAAAAACACGCATCTACTTTGTGAAGTATTATATAGAGCAATGTTCACAGATCAGACTCATTCCTGCCAAAATGCCATTTATTGCAGTATACCTTTACATGGCATGCAGATAACTGAACGCTGCATCTTCTGTTAGAACTCATATTTCATTTGTACCACTTAAATAACACAGAATGTCATGTTTGTTTCACAAACCGTCAGTTTAGACTACCAAAATATACAGTTTTTTTTCCTTTCCCCCTAGCAAGGTTGTGAGGTACAACTGAAGTTTACCACTTTATCTGACTTTGCTTTACAAGACTTTTCATAGATAAACCTATCAAACAGTATTTCTACATTCCTATACAGAGCAAAGAATTACAGCTGAAATTAACACCATCTGGTCATTGCATTAACCTATAAAAATTCATTCAGTTAAAAAAAAAAAAAGACTATGTAATGGACTTTGCAGCGTTACTTGCAAACAACCAGCTACACATATGCGCAAGTTTTCTTTGTGCATAAAGAAGGGTTTGGAATCAAGAAGTGTTTGGGTTTTTTTCCCTTGGGTTTGCTGAGAAGGCACCAATTTTAGCTGCATAGCAGCTCAGGAGTGTTTTATACTTCATTTAAGTTACACAGGTTTTTAAGTTTTACTGTTAATGTGCAACATTTGTACCAACTGTTGCAATATTCTCCAATCATTCCCTCTGCCTCAACAGTACAAATATTTACATCCGCTGTAAACATTCCTCCACCCACCCCATACCTTCTGCACTGAATGATGAGAAACCAAACTTGCAAGAAGCTAACCAAAGGCAGAGCAGAAGTAAGGCTTGTGCAGAACACCACGCTTTTCTTCTCACTTAGTTTGAGATACTCTGGAGAACTCCAGACCCTTAATGAGGCCTCAGTGCCTTGCATCTAACAGCACATTGACCACCAACAGCTTCAGGCATCCAAACTTTCCTCAGAAGGTGCTTTTTGGCCCTTGCTAGTCTGACATCCCTGAAGTTGCTTCTCTCCAAAGTGCAGGAACAGCTTCGGAAGAGCCATTCTGGAGTTGTGAGAGCCAAGCATGCCAACTGTTGAATATATTTAAGGCCATCTACACTAAGCCTTCATCAGGCTTGTTCCAGCTGCAGTGCTTCTCTGCTCCTTAGCTGCAAAGTCATGATATGCTGCTTTCTACCTTCCACCCCTGTGTGCCATGGTATTCTGTGGCAGACGGCAAACCACGTTCTGAGACAACCACTGTAAACAGTGCACAGAGAGGTAGGTGCTACAACACACAATCAGTCACCTGGTGACTACACAGTAGCATGGGATAAGAGTATGGGCAGCATGACAGCCCAGCCTAGATCCGGCACCTAGGAGGGAATATCCGAGATGACACTGCTTAGAAAAATCTACTTCTTACCTAAGCCTAGAAAGAGCAAGAGGGTTGTGGGACAGTCCAATGCTATTGGTAGAATGAACTCTCCACTTAGTTTTGGGGTTTGTTTTGTATTAGTGTATGCACCAACTGCTTAGGAGCTGGTTCCGAGTATGGGATAATGCTTCCAAAATGTAAGTTGCTTTAAACCATGTGACAGTCATTTGCTTACCCAGCCCCTCACATCTCCTTTCTCTGGAAATCATGCTTAGCTTTATGTTTCATAGGCATTAAGTGCTCCAAATATGGCAGTTAGAAAGAGCTAGAGGATTGCAGTGTACCAAACGTCTACCCAGCGCAGCCATTTGTTACACTCAAAACACATCTACGAGTTAAATAGGAAGGATCCCTGCTATACAGAATTTGAGCACGGATAATTGCTTATTCTTGCTAGACCTTTCACTAAATATCAAGGTTTATACATACAGTGCTCCCTTATCTTCTCCCCACCGTCTGCCCCAGCAGTCTTTAGATAAACCAAAGTGAATTTAGGAACTTCAGTCCCACTTTATATATAAAAAAATATTAAAAAAAGTTGTACAAGACAGCAGGGAATGTTCAATGAATCCAGATCTACTTTGTAGTTATAAAATTTCCAATGGCAAAGTGGTAAGGGCAAATAATCCAATGATCATATGGCTTAAGTTTAATGCAAAGCACACTAGGAGGTCCACGTGCAGGGAGAGAAGAGTCCAAGAAAGATGGAATAAGAAGTGTCCCAAAGATCAGTGTTTATGCATAGAATTCTTCCTGTTTGTGTGGTTTTTGGTATCCTCCATTAGACTGTTTTGGTTCATCCAGTGAATAGCTGCCTTCGTCTTTTTTCTTCATTCTGTACAGCATAAATGCAACTAGAAACACTGCAAACACCAAGCCTACTAGTCCTCCAGCAATTACACCTAGAAAGGGGGAAAAGCCACAAATTAGTCTAGACACCACACCAGATAATGCTACTTGGATTTTAAGATCCAGATTGTTCTTTACTATGCAGTCCCTGACTTCAGGACTTCCAGAAATTAATTTCTCCTTTTGCCCCCTCCCAAATTCTGTCATTATCAAGAGCCTGCTCATCTACACGAGGTAAGCCTAGAGGAACAGACCTCCCGTTGGGCCATGCTGCAAAGCACACAAGGCTATGTTGTTCAACTCTAGGGATTTGACTCGGGCAGCATTACAGCAGTTTTACTGTAATTTTTGGAGAGGAGAAAAGTAATAGATTTAAACATAAAAGTCCACATAACTACCAGTGGCTGCTTTGGCATTAGCAGGTTGTTATTGTCCCTGTTAGGACATCATAAATCACCACTCCCGTTTCAGGGGTCTGACATAAAAGGTTGGCTTTCATGCTCAAGAGATGTATTTGCAGAACCGCAGCTTCTGCTGCCTGGAAGACTCCTACAAGAAGCTGCTTTTACCAACTAGAAATCCAGAATATCAGGTACCTCCAAGAACTTCTTTTCTGTCCATAATTCCTGAGGCTCCTGCTGCTTTGGCATTCCTCCCAGAGTCAGATGGTACTTCTGAGTTCTGGGTGGGGACCAAATCCTCATCCTTGGTCAAGATGAAGTCTCCCTGTTGGCACATACAAGGCAGGTTATTCATGTTTCATCACATCTATCTTGGAGACTTTCCACAGCTTTGTTTTTTCTTCTCTAAAACCCTCCACCAATATATCCTATTAAATCAAATCAATCATTGCTTTTGACAAATTACCACCCTTTCCTGTAAAACAAACTTACTACATACTATTAAAGCCATTTCCCTGGAAAGGGTATCCAAGCTATTAATCCTCACCGGGTCTCCAGAGCCATCTTCAGAAACTTCTTCATGTGTAGGAACCACATCCTTTGGAGTTGTCATCGTGGGGGTGGCAATGATGCCTCCCTCGTGATGGGTGGTAGAGTAGGGCTCAGGCATGTCTTTAGTGTCTGGTATGAAAGAGCTAGGGATTTTAGGTTCGGGCTCATGGACCATGCCTGAGGCTTCTGAAGGAGTTACATGAACCACTGAAGGAAGATGAGTAGTGGGGCTTCTCACTGTTGTTGTAACAACATCATTTGCTGGTTTCTCATCAGGTGAGCCCAGGATGGATACTTCATCCTTGACAGCTACAACTGGCTCCTTTGTCACTACGTTACTAGTTGCAGAAGGAGATATTACTTCCTTTTCAGTTCTGCCCTCAATCCCAGGAAATGGCTGTTCGTTAAAATCCATTGGTGTTGCCAGTAATGAGGAATTAGTTGGTTCTCCTGGGAAACTCCAGGTGCGAGACTGGTCAGTCAGGGGACCTGCAAAACAAAAAAATATATTATCCTCGGCTACTTATAGAGAATGTGAATAGTGAGTGACAGACATTGGTCTAAGGAGGATGCCTAACCTGCATAGCCAATTTTTGTAGTAACACCAGTTCAGTTTGTAATTTCTTATCCTTTTCAGTGAAATAAGGAAGGGACAGACCAATGAGCTATTCAGCAATACTCTGTTAGTCATTTGCTCCTCCTCAAGGCACAAGCACTAGTCTGTTTGCAGACAGGTCACCAGGATGTCTGCTTTCAGTACACTGGTTGCTCAGGTTGGTTATCTGACTCTTTTACCATAAATATTTTTTCATTTGTTTCAGAGCAGTCGCCCATATACTCGACACCTTTAGTCACTGGCACATTAGTCACTGATTTCAGGGTCTTATTCCTGCAGAATTCAATCTAAAATACAAGCATGTGGCTGGAAGGAGCAGAAGGAGATCATGCTTTAGCTTTCAATAGCTTGCTCTTTCCTCAGTAGCATCTCCTCAACTTTAGCACCAAAGGTCTCTCTCACACAATTTACTCATCATTCCGATAGACTTTCCCAAACCCTAAAATCCCTTTATTCTGCTTTTAAAAAAATTATGGCCCATGGGAGCTTGTATGTGTGATGACAGATACAATTTGCACTTGATGTGTGTTGGCAGGTTGGGATTTACACACCCTCAAATGGTATCACCTGACAGCTCGTAAGAGAGGACAAAGGCCTTTTTTTATGGTCTTTCTCTTCCCCATGAGTAAAGAATCACACCAGTTTCATAACATTCTTCACATAATATTTCATATTAGCAGCACATGGAATATACCTGCTTCTGCTCCCTTGCTTCTGCAGCTCATTTTCTGCTAATTGTTACTATCTGAAGTGATACAATGCGAATAGATTAGGCTCTTTCTCTGTTTCCAACTCTCATGTTCTGGGCTGTGGGGTGCATGTGTGTATGTGTGTGTGAGCTTCCTCCCTCCCGCCCCCTTTTAGCTTGGACACCCATCGGGATCTTGATTGGCACATTCTGGAAGGATCAAGCACTAACAGTACAAGTGCTAGTAACTTACCTGCACCTGAACCTGAGAATGCATCGTCGTCATCACCAGATGAATCAAGATCTTCAGGAGGAAGGTTCAGATTTGTAGTTTGCTTTAAAGAGAAGGGGAAAAGGTGTGTCAGTGATGAGATTACTTCAAGTTATCACGTTGCTTGTGCCGAGTCGTCTAAGGGCTCCAGAAGGTTACACAAACTTTCTTTGTTCAGACTGCATTTTCTCATCTTTCTTCATTCCATTCCCCTCCCCAAAAGAGTAGTTCTGGTCAGTCTATTTGGTGTTGGAGAGGCCAATCCTGCTGTCTCCCTTCTCTACACGGCTCCTAGGCTGCACTTGCTTTGGGAAGAAGCAAGCAAGGAATCTGTTCAGAGCTGCATCCTGGTAGCAGATCATGCTCAGTCCTTACACAACATAACCATCCTGCTTCAGGTCCTGAATGCTCATGTCTTCACTATCTACCAACCACTTAATCTGTGATTTACTGCATTACTTCTAAGGAGCAAAAAAGGAGATAAAGTAGTTTGGCTTCTCTGCCTTTTTGAGTCCTTCCAGCACTGTTCACATATCTGAAACTACAGCATCTACTAGAAGTAGAATGAGATCGTCTTTTCATAAGTGTAGGCACTTGGACTAAGTCCTGAGAGAGAAGCCAGCCTTCCATGCAGGAGAATACAGTCCTTCGCTTTTTCCATTTATGTTTCAAGGAGTACACCAACCAGCACAGACATTCAGGTGCTGAAACAAGAGGCCAAATCCCTGTTTGTCACAACACACAATGTTCAAAGCTGTTCAGGATATCCAAAGACGACAACACTAAATAAAGCTGCATGATTACTTCATGCATCTTGTTGGCCTCTGCTGTAGGCCTCTGGCCACTTACTGTTCCTATTGGTACAACATGCTTGACTCTCAGTTTGCAACTAGCCTCAGGTTTATTTCCGCAGGGCTACTATTACCCAACCAGTCAATCTCCCCTCTCAGATTTCAAACCTAAGTCCTGGAAGACACTTCTTAATGAAATGCATTGTTCCCCATCCAACTACATTCCCCATTTTCCAGAATTTTTAATTCTGTCCCATCCTCAGGATGCCCTAATCATCCTTTTCCAGCACTGCCCCATCTGCAAGTTTAGGAGATACTGCACTGCATCAGCCAAGCTGATTATGGTTTTAGTGGGAGTGTTAAATCTCATTTTATTATGTAAAAAGAGGAAAATACATTCTGGCCAACTTTGTAACCAGGCCCATTGTATTTCTCTAGCTTGCATTAACACAGCATCACTTAAAAATTCATGTAACATTCATTTTCTTTCTAGGAAGAAGTTAGCTAGCACTAGTATGATCTGTCAAACAAAGCAATTGAGCTCTCTCGTTATCACTTTATTACCTACATAGCTGTATTTAAAAAATGAAAAGGAGATAGGGCCAGTAAAGATACCGGGTTTATCTAGTTCTCTTTTGTCTCTTAATACCTTATCCATTCCCCACATTTCCATAGAACTAGTTTCCAAGGTGCTTCACTAGCCCATTAGATTTGACCTCTTTGAAGACAAGTATGCAAGCTGCCAACAACCTAATCAGGCCCAAGATCTTGCTCCTTCTAGGCAATCATTGTAGTTAAGATGTGTTTGGGTTTTTTTAAATAACAAGAAAGTAAGAACAAAAAAAATACACATTAAACTTTTTAGCACTTTCCTTCTCTACTGGGGAAAAAAAAACCACAAAGCAAACCACTTTTCCTCAAGCTACTCTAGAAATATGCTTGCAGAAATTTCTCAGAAGAAATTGCCCTTCTATCTTTTGTTTAGCTGCATGTCATGAGGTAATTTGGATTTTTAGATTTGTCCCTGCTTGTTTGCACTCTGCTTCTGCACTTATCTGTGGAAAGTAGGTTAGGTACATACTTCCTGTACATTCTTCCTTCTTGTGTCAAGGGTTGGTGACTCTCACAAACTGATCTCACTACACTTCAAATATTCAAGAGTACTAACTGTTGGTGCATAACCAATACAGAAAGAACTGCCAGGCTTCCCAAACTCTGCTCCTTTGAGCATTCTTTCCAGTACGTTCAGAACTGAAGTTAGACTTCAGAAACCGCACCGTTTGGTTGATGGGGGTTGGGGACCACTTTTCGCCCTCCTTTCTCGCACTAGCAGTGGCAAGCACAATCCTTTGTTCTCCCGATCTGCTTGGGTTTGAGTACAAAAGGGGGATGCATTGCAAAAGGCAGGGGTGCATTCTCCTCCCAGTGGGAAGACTCTACCTTGAAGCAGTTATAAAGCATTCTCTAGCTTTTTATTGAAGAGAGGGATTGCTGATACAGTTTAAGACATGTGACTATACACCTTTATCTAGGATCAGGACTAACTCTCCCCCCAGTTGGAATCTTCAGGGGTAGCTCATACAGGATTTCCAAGAATACCTGGACAGATCTGATGGTCAGCAACACTCCTGAAAGGATCACAGACTGTCAGGAGATGAAATAGCAACTCAGTCTTGACTACCAAGCTGGCACCCCTTCTCCTGGTCGTCTTAACAGATAAGGCTTGTTCAGTCATGCCACGCTTCCTTTCTTGTTACCCAGCATGTTCAGCCAGCCTACCCTTCCATTTCCCCTCACACCTGAGTTTTTAGGTTCTTCCCAGGCTACCGTATGCTCTGCTTCTCCATAGCCTTTGTTGTGTACTAGTTTGAGTTCTTTATTTTAGCAGGGATAGCTAAGTCCTTCTCAGAAGAGGAAAGTCCAGTGCAGCCCAGTCTAAACCAAGAGACCCATGCTGTTCCACTGTACAGTTGTCCAGCTGCTGCTCAGCGCCCACCATGCAGACACGAAGGCAGATTCAGACTGGTTCCTGTCTCCTGAGGTTAGCTACTGCAATTCAAGAGAATACTAGAAAACATGATTCAGGATTAATGAAGTCTGCTTTCCACAGCTTTATATGAGAACTTGGTGAAATTGCACTGAATGCACCCTTCTACTTAGCTGTCCTGAAGGCTTTTGGTCCTAAGCTGCTCCTCGGGGAGCTGCAGCATCTCCCTTTGACCAGGTAGTATAAGGCCTGGGATCTGAGAGGGGCTTACTTTGCCCCACATACTCAAGGGACAGTATAGAATTATGCACATGTGGATACCGGTCAGAATATCCACCAAGTGATGTAACTCCACAATATCATCCAGTTTCATGACACATGAGCATTACGGAACACTAGTCTAAGTTATGTAACTGTATGTTACATAAAAACTACACTTGCTTCATAGACCACAGCTTCAGTAGGCTTGAAAAACAGTAACCTGTCCTTGTGGCACCACAAAATACAAGCGTTGCAGAAAGGTCATGCTTCTATAATCATCTGCTGCTGGAGGATTTCAGACACAGCAAGGTTAACGTAAAACACTGACTCAGGAGAGCATCAGAAGGGATCGAACTAATTTGGGTTTACATCAGGAAGACAGACCATGCCGTTCAGACAACAAACATCTCACGGTCAAGGCTTTTCCATGACATTTTACTGTAGCTGAGTTACACCACTGAGAAAGGTTTTGATTAGTCAAGAGGATTAGGAGCACAGAACAGACCGAATCGCCAGGTTGTGCTATCATACAAAAAGAGCTGAAAGTAAATTCCAGCTTAAAGCAAGATTACCAACAACTCTGTACTACTTTAGCTCAAAATTTTATTATCAGACTGTTCAATATGATCAGCTAATGTCGACATGCTTTTAGAAATTACTTCCATAATCTTCCACTTTATTTCTCATTCAACTGAGAATATTTGTGGACCATTCACACTGTAATTGACACCAGAGATGCCGGATGAACACATTTGAGTTCAGGTGGTGGATCCTTTGAAGGATCTCTGATGGTATCTCATGAATTCTAGTAAAAAAACATTCAATTTTTATACTGCATCTACAACATGTTGCTTTTCGCCATTTAACAAGCTCTTATTTTTTTAGTTGGGTTTGTTGTTTGGGGTTTTTTTTGGTTTGTGGGGGGTTTTTTTGGCAGCTCAGACAACTGATTAGAAATACTTGCTCAGCCCTTTTAATTTGGTGTCACTGAATTTGGTTGCATATGAGGGGTAAAATTTTTAACAGCATTTTTGAAATGCATTAACCAGTTCCCTTTAACCAGTGGAAGACCCCTTTCCCCAAGTATCAAAACAGCCTGTTTAGAGGAAACCCTGGGGAGACTGTTAGCCTCTGCTCTTGCTGAGCACTGTATTGTTGTGGAACAATAGTTATTCGGTTCTGCTGGGACAACAAGAAAGCTGCCCAGTGGTGTCTTCAATTTACTCAAGAATGGGCCAGGCTTTCACAACTCATTAGCAATATTATTGGCTCCAGAAGTCTGACATACTCCAAATTTTTATTTTTTTTTCATCATTTCTAACTATTCATCAGTCCTCATCTTGGTCGCACTCTCAGTACATGAATTTTTCTGTGCTCACCCTGTCAGCTGCCTCAGAGTTCCCTCCTGCTACAGCACAGATCTGAGGTACTGTCCTATGATGAAGGGGAGATTTGTAGTGTACTAGTTGATTTCACCCCACCCAAACTGGGAACCACATCTCTTTAATTTGGAGCCATGGTATATGTAAAAAGAAGCAGCTTTTTTCCAATTGCTTTTTGAGGTAAGCAAAAACACTGGCTTTGCCACAAGCTGCTACAAGCCCTAAACTAGATTATAAGCATGATTTGTATCCCACTCTTACTAATCCTAGTTAGTGATCAGCCTATTACAACAGTGTCAAAAACGCTTGAAATCCTCCATTATCTGAATAATGCTGTTAAGTTTGCCTGTTTCTCCTAATAATTCCTTCTTATTCAGCTGAAAAGGAATTAGCTGCAATGAGCTTCCCCACCTCAAACACCTTCCTAAGCATCCTGCAATATTCTTCCAACTTTGTGGGAAGCAAAACCAATGGTTTGCTATTGTTTGAGACACATAAAAACAAGATAAGCATTTGATCTCTAGCTTGGCTACCAAATACGACACTGGAGCCATCTAGAAAAAGACTTTCAGAAGGCTCTGAATAGCTCTAAAACAAACAGAAAGGTTTGCCTTGAACTTTTTTTCTACAAATTGAAGAGCAGAGCTAGTCCCACTAACAGAAATGCTATCTGAGGCAGAGCAGCCCCAAGAGCTTCTAACCTCAAAATATTGATATTAGTGTGTGGGAAGACAAAACCACCTCCTGAAAGAAATTTTATCTTTGTTAAACCTTGATATTCTGCAGTTAATATCCCATGCATTATTAACTCCAATTCCAGATGTCCATGGTCTGCAGATAGCTTAAACAGTTAAGGGAAAAAAAGAAAAAAGAAAACCAAAACCAAACCACCACCCCCACCAGCATTCTCACCTATCCCCCTTCTTATGCAGGCATAGAGACTGCTAGCCTTCAGTTTTAAGTCAGCCATAAATTCTGGAGCAGCTGAAGCAGAACCCATGCTTTTCTATCGCAATTTAGAAGAGAAGCTTGCGTGCAAGTCTGCCACATCAGAAGTCAGTAGCACCATCTCAGCTAAATGCTCTTCCAGTTGTTTCTCCTGTTACTGCACTGCTCAAAATAAGCACCAGTGCTGCTTGGTGACCCTGCAGATTAACGAGGTAATCATCTTCCTAGAAGAGCCAAAGATGCAGACTTAACAGCACAGGCCAAAGAGCAAAAAGACAGCTATAAACCATCCCACAAACAGCCCGATAGCCTAGACTTGAACAGTACTTTCATCCCTGTCTAGTGTTCCAATCAAGGCTGTTCAAAGCATTACAACTACCAGCCCTGCCCGTTTCAGATGGTGGTGTTTCCCCCATCCTCAATGAGCTTTTGCTGCATACCAACAAGCTTCAGCATCCCCATCCTTCCATCCATCAGTTTCTTAACTGGAGTAAGGCTGGTTAATGGCTTAACAGTGTGCTCCTTCCAAAGGGAAGTAAAGGATGCTCTTTTTCTCAGCAAGGCAAGCACCATCTTAGCAGCAAGAGGTAAGTATGCCAGTTAATGTGGCTGCTTCTCTTATCAGATCAGTGATAGAATACAGAAATCTGGAAAATCTTGGTTAATTGAGTTCTTACAGGCCTCCTCTGGTACTTTTGGCTGGCAACTTGAGAAGGGAACTATCTTTGAGGGAGAGGACCTAGGCACAACAGCAGTTGCTTTTGTTTGAAGCATGAACCACCTGATCACATAGTAGCTACCTCTTGGCACTCAGCTCTCAAGGCAGTAAAACACCTTCCAACACCTACTCGAAACAGGATGAGAGCTTTCAGGATCTACTCCACTACGGGCAGAACAAACCAGACTGTAATCTCTGCCCACTGTCCACTCAGCTTTGATCCTCCTTTTCTGTCAAGTTTTGTGGCCACAGCTGTAGAAGCATACCCCAATCCTTTGAACAAGATGCAGTGGCCAAGCAAAAAGTGCATCCTGCTACTCCATACACAAGCAGCTACAGTCTCAATACTCTGAGAGGCTCACTTGCTAAGCACACTATTGCCCAATCAGCGTTATTTTCTCCTTACTGTGACAGGGCAACTTTTAAAATTAAGTAGGGCTGAAACACAGCAATCAACATGCCACGAGTGAAAATGAATCAGCCTGTCACCATCAGGTTGGGTTTCACATTCTGCATCAGGGCCCTTTAAACTACCACCTCCCACAACAGCGTGTCACTTCATGCTTACACCATCCCCTACATAGCTGTTTGTGCAGTCTCATGGTGAACCAGATCAGGGAACAGGTCTGGTTAAACAACAAACAAACAAAAAAATAATGCAAAGAATTTTCCAGCAGGACCAGTTCCCCAATCCTGCTCGGTGCATGAATGCACAAGTGTTTGTATTGGCACACTGCAGACCATGGCAGCCAGAGCTGCTTAAGCAATTCATACAGAATCACAGCCTGGGTTCCTGGGATGGTGACACACATCCACCTACCCTGAGGCAGAGGGGCAGTAAAATACCCTGCCACCACCATGCATTATGGAAACGCACATCAGCACCCTCAGATTGCAGGCAACATGCAAAGCAGAGGCTGACTCAAAGGACCACAAATGTTTATACAAAAAGGAGCAAGGAGAGGAGTTGTATGGAGTCCTCTCTTCTGCAAAGTATTTGTTCATATGGATAAGGTTTGTTCTAAAGTCTGACAACAGTGCTTTTAAGTCCTCCCTGACCTCCTAAAAACAGTAGCAAAGGCTAGATAGATGTTTTATTCAGAAAGGTGGTAGTTCTACTTTTGTCTTTGGCCACTTGACCTTTACAGGAGGCTCAGTGCAATTGCTACTTAGTACTGGACAAAAAGCACATTGCACATCCTTCAGCAGAGGGCTGAGCAAAGCTAGCAGTAGCTGGAGTCCAGCCAGGCCATGGACTCCATAGCCAGGGAGGCCTGTGGCCATGCAACATGCACAGCACCAGTGACAACACATCACTTGTGCATGCTGCTAGGAGCGTTACCGAGCACCATGTCAGCTCTGATACGGAAAAGCTGACCCTGCCTCCCAGCTGTCTCCCAGCCAGCTCCACCAGAAGTCCGGTCATTCCTTCAGCACTAGAGAAGTGAGCTAAGGGGTCTGTGCCTCTGCTTTTTCACCTGAAAGATGTATCAAACAAGTTACTACACACTGCTTTTACTCATGCCAAGCTGCGCCTTCCTACCAAGGAATACAGCAGAGGCCAAGGACTAAATCTCACAGAGAGGTCAACACATTCACAGACATGGCACACAACAAGCACTCAACTCTGTATCAGTGGCAGGTGTGGGTTGTCACAACATGGCTAGAAGTGGGATACCTTTTGTTGCCCACATTCAATGCTGCCTGTGTTTTGAAGATGTGGTCTAATGAGAAAGCTCTTTCCCCTGCAGCTAACCTCATGAGCAGCAGCCAGTTCAGTTCTGTGCTTTAACTGCCTTTTTTTTTTTTTTAAGCACTTTCCCTGCAGCTCTTTAACATTCTTGACGGAGTTCAGGCATTCATTTCTTCAGATAGCACAAGAAAGCCACAGTCAATATATAACCCCAAGGAATGGTACACAGTAGATGCAGCTCAGTGAGGCCATACAGCTACGAGCTCCAGTTCATTCTGGGGAATTCATTTCAGTGTATTTCAGCTGTCCTGAGAGATGAGCAGTGAGCTGTGTAACAGAGACCGGACCAACTAACTTGTCTTAAATGCCTCTGACTTAAAGTCACCAGCACTTCTTACTTTCTAGTGTAGTAAAACCAGCAGAGAATGTTCAGTCTTACAGCGACAGCCAGTACAACTGCTTGTTTAGAAAAGTACAGACCAAGAATTGCTTAGTTTCAGTCAAAGGCAGTGGCGGGCTGCCCACCCCAGGAACCCTGACAAGGTAAGGCTGAAAGAGGGGAGTATGCCACAGGTCAGAAAATCTTTACAAAATGGAAACCCATCCAGCAAGAGACCCAAACCCCAGTACCCATGCATACTAGTAACTGCAACACAGATAAATATGACCCTCTTGACAGAAGAAGAAATTTAAAGTGACAGGATCTAAGGTCCCTGGTGCTTTTTTCCTCCCACATACATGTAGCCCCTGCTGTGGTGTTCAGGCAGGTGAGGTTAAGCAACTCACCTCAGACAAACCATCAGCAGTTATAGCCCCTTAAATGGAGACTGGACTTTGTAGTGTTGCCCAACACATACAAACACATTGACCCTATGTCTTCAACAGCAGACCCAGCAAAACCAGTCCCTACCCTTAGCCAATTATTCCCATCCATGCATTGACCTCTGTTGCATGAACAAACAGCCTTGCTTGCATCTGGGTGTAAATTCCTTCCTTTGCCTCATCTCTTGCCTCACGCTCACCCTGTCTTACAGGATCAGCACTGAGCACTGTCACTAGAATGAAACTTGCTCCAGAACCACTGAGACTTCCTGGCAAGTGCAATACTGAGCTTCAGACCGCCCGGTTGCTCCTTGACAGCACGCATTGGTTGGAGAAGCCAGTCTTCCCTCCCCATAAAGCTAAGAAACAATCCAGCTCCCAGTAAAGCAGACCAGTTAGTATTACAGCACTAAGACTGATGAATGTAGCCCAGGACTGGGTCTGAGCGAAGAGCTGCAAAGCAGCTAGTGTCTCCACTCGTCCCATTTGAGACTGTCTTCTCCCAGCAGGCCCATTAGCTCAAACTGGTCAGCACGCAGCTGTAGGCCATGTGCCTGGATGCCAAGAGGCTCAACCCTGCACTCCCCTCCTGCTGCGGCCATCACTGCAGTGCAAGTCTGCAGCATGCCAATGTTAGGACACAAGAGAGGTTGTTGGAGGGCTTTGGTCCCACAGGAGCACAACTTGGTTTCCTCATCTTCAGTCATTCAGCTCAGAAATCAGAGATGTATTTACAGGAGAGTGCGACGTGTTCTATGGCATCTCAGGTCTTCAAGTTAGCCTGGTGGCACACTACAGAACACCGATGCCTCTCAACAGCATCAGAATAACATTTGTGTGCCTCTGATCCTAGGGAAGCCGGTTCCTTGGAGACAAATGCCATACAGTTGTCTGGTGGAACTACTGCCCATTTCAAATGAGCTCCATGCCAGCTTTTGTGTGATCAGCAAACTACCACAACCATCACACCTGCTCAGGTCAGAGCACTCATGCAGCTGTAGTGATCCCAGAAGTCAGAAGTGACCTCATCACCATGCTACACAGTATTCTGGGTGGGAAGAAGCTGTTCTACTTCACCTGAGAAAAGGAATCAAACACACAGCCAGGAATACTTCCTGCCTCCAGGAATTACCAGGCAGGAGGAAGTGCAACAGCCTTCGGCATCCAGGCACACGGCTAGGAAAAGACCCAGGTTCTTATCTCAGTCCTAGGAGTTTCCCTTTTCTGCTCCTTGAACTCCTGCAATTACTTGGTGCGAGATATACTAAGCAGCCAGGAGACAAAGCTCTAAGATCTTCTGGAAGGATGACAGAAGCATTTTCACTCTATTAGCGATACATAGATCTGTTTCTAATTTGAGCAAACTGCTTGCAGTGCTACACTAGGTTAGTGAAATCAAGTTTCAGGTAAAAATCCTTTGTATGTCATCAAACTAAGGGCTTACTGGCGGTACTTCTGATTCCTAGCCGTATGAAGTTACTGAAACTTCAACAGAAAGATGAACTCACAACTCTGGAGTACTAAAACAACTAAAGTTGGTAAACTTAATGAGACTACTTAAACCTACAAATAGCCTTACAACAACAAAAAAGCTGACAAGGTATTCTGAGGAGTTAATGAAATTACAGTGGAATCACCAGACTTTATAGGAGGAGATATCCTATAGCAACAGCCTATGCACAAGAAAACAAAAATTACTTTATTTTCTGACACTTCAGTGGCAGAAACACCTGCCAACTGTAACACATGCTGCTATCGAACTCTGCTTTAGCTTCCCAGCTAATCTGCTCGTAGTTTACCCTACAGGACATACATCAAGTTCTTTGTATCATGACAGCCAGTCTGAGACTCAACAACCCAAGACAAGGCCTCCTTGATAGTTTTTGTAAACTCCATTATTTCTCCGGAAGGAGGCACGATGGAAGTCTCCAATGCTTGTGAAATGGTTTTTGCCAACAATCTGTATTTTCCATACACACATTCCAGACATCTGTTACCTTTGAATGCAGTATTTCATTGTAAATCTCATGCCCAGCTTCTTTATTATAGCATCACCACCAAGCCTTTTCAGTCACACCCCTCACCGAAGAGCTGATTGATCAGAGAACTGGAAGCATCCAGAAAGAGCAGCTTGGCTCTGTCCCAGTCTCCATCTCACATGTGCTCACCAGATGGCAGGACCAGTCACACCCCACAACCTGATCCCCTGGTGCTGTGATCTGTCAGTCTGCTACAGAAGAAGTTAGACTTGGGCAGCAAAATGAGCCACCAGTTGGCATTCGGCGGCTCCCTTGTGATTTGTTCACGCTCCCTACAGCCGAGCTCTAACCGGTTCCAAGAAACTGTGCTCTTGAACAGCTGGATTTATACCAGTCAGCCACCAGTCTGTAAAGAAGGAACTTGCAAGTCTCAATCAGCAGCCAGTTGCTGGACTCACACAGACCATGCAAGCAGCTTTAGGTTTTGGGTTTGATCCGATGCAGGGCGGTTCCTGTGCTTCAGCAGGTCTCACACTAAACACGCATGGTTAAGTGTACTTTTCGCATTTGCTTCTATGTCTCGTTATTTCCAGTTTCAAGTAAACTAGCACGGCTATGAAGAAATCGGGTCTCTCCCTACATTATGAGGCATACTATCAGGTCTCTTTTATCCACAGGATCTCACAGTGTTGACTAAGCCTAGACTGTTTAGAATGCAGAAGTCATCCCTGCCAAACAGATGCAGTTACACCAGCATGACTAAGCCATGCACAAGAGGACTGAAACATCTCCACCAGATGCAGGAGCTATGTCTCAGATCAGTAATACCCTGTTCTCCCCATCCCAAAAGTCTTCTCAAAGAAGCTCTTTCAGCATCACCCCTTCCTTCCACATAATCTTAGCAGCTCTCGAGTGCAGGTGCTGAAGAAAAAGCAGTATGGGTATGTTTTGGGTACTGCTAGTCTCCTTGGAATAAACAGCAATAGGCCAGATAGTCCTTGGGCACAGGCTGGACCACATTTCACCAAATTAACGTATAACACAGTTCGGACTCCATAAACTCCCTTTAAGAAATGTGCACACTCACAACCACTGGAGCATACAGCAAGTGATCTACCCATATAAAATGGCACAGAGATCAAGCTTGCAGTGGCGCCTCTTCCTAGGACACTAATGGTCTCTATGTTCAGGTTTACAAAAGCATTGGTAATCCTGCATGTAAGACCAAGTTCTGACAGCAGTTGCTTACTACCGCCCCATTTACAGTTAAATTATGCAAGACTTCAGTGAGATTATGGAAGCTCGCTGGTGTACTTCCAAGCTGAGTCATGAGGGTGTTATGAGGGTGTTGAAGTATCATTTCAAAGCTGAAGCATCAAATGAAATCCTCCCATCAGAAACAACTTAAAAAAAACTGCTGCTGCAATTGTGCTCTGGTCACCTACACTTCTACTCATTTCATTAATGAACATTAGGCATATCTTGACCAAACACCTTGTGGATTAAACTAATTTAACCTAGAGTCACTCAGTTACACAGTTTAGTATCACATCTGCACAACGGAGCCCCAAACAAGGGACTGTTACAAAGGCAGGATAAATCAGAGAGCTTCCCTTTGATCCAAGCTGTTGGCCAAGTCTCACTGTAGTAACAGATACTCGTTTCAGCTAACCTTGTGCCTTCATTTTTGGGTATACAGCTTGTTCACCTCTCTTCCCCATGGCCTTGCTTCAGAGCAGCCACCAAACCAGCTAAGGAGGTTAGAGTTTAGAGGGACATACTATCACTTTTGTGGAGTCTAAACGCTCTCCTGCTTCATACGGGCAACTGTAAGACTTAAGTTGTGGTTTGGACATCCCCATGTTTTACACATCTATGCTGTGAAGAGACAAGACACATCACTAATGCCACCTCTAATGGACTATCAGGCATCAAGACAAGTCAATAAAACAGTACTAAAAATTGCAAGGCAAGGTGAAGCGCTTTAGTACCAAGTTACTCCTTGCACAACATGTCCCTTAGTTGAGACAAGTTTCTGGCAAGGAGTACCTTTGGGATAGCTAGATGCTACATAACAGCAGATCAAACTTGAAGGACACTGTTCAAACATCACTAAGTTAAAGACACCTCATATTCAGATAAACTCTGGGTCTGCTCACTGACTACTGACTCTAATCAGCATGATGTATTTCTGAAGAGAATATAAAATGCTGAAGGACCACTTTTAAGGGCCATTTCTAAAAGCACAGGCTGCATCACTGGCACGTACCAGCACCATCACCGCTACACCGGATGCTTTGCTGTTGGCAGGTTTGTAGCGTTCACTTTGCAAACCTCAGCTGATTGATTACACAGGATTTCTCAGGCAACTGCAGCTGCTCATCCTTCAGAAGCCTCCAAAAAAGTTCAGTTTTCAATGAGAACGTTGTGATCTCCTATTACAAACTTTCACTTTCTTTCACTGGATACTGCAGTTTTCGCAATTTCATAATATTCTGGGCCTGCTGCCAGAGACCCACTGGCTACATCCATACTCATTCAGGGAACATCCCCAGGCACTGGATCCCAATCTACACCATCAAATTATTAGAACAATCTCTGGCATAGTTTCCAGCCTTGCCAACTGGTATGTCCCCAAATAACGCATGGGAAGGTTCCCCAGCAGGCAATTTGGTGGTAGGGGGAGTGTTAAAAAAACAGGTCAAACAATAAGATCTGCTAAATGATTGGGACTCTAGCACTTAATTTGGCCACAGGATGACTAGTGCTTAGCCTGTTTCACTTACTAGAATCAGTGTAAAGAGGGGGGGGGGTTACCCCTTTTGGCTGCATGCTGGGGAGGTGGGAGCACGCTGAGCATTTAGCACTTTTCAGCTACCACAGTAAGAACTTCAAATTATTCATAATCGCATCTTCCAGCTGCTGTAGGAAGAAGCTCACCACTGTTTCACAGCTCTGTGTGACTACAGGTGCAGACAGAGGAACTTTTTGCAAGTTAAACATGCTTCAGAGCAGAGCCGATGCTGCTGGAGGATTAAGCTAGCAGCTTTCCTCTTCGAGGCCATGAGTCAGTTGATGTAAGCACATGATAGCGGAGCACTCCTTTGCCACTGCCCAGACATGCCAGAGTCAGTCTCTTTTGTTAGGTGCTTTGTTCACTGATGGGAAAGTAGTCACAATCCAGATGATTCCTCCATTAGAACAGAAAGAGATTTAGAAGTCAAAGCTGTCTAGCTGCAGGCTGTTAGGCAAGTTTCGATGCAAGCCTCACTACCACTTTTCCACTGCACGTAGGTGCCATTTATACCCTGTTAGAGCCAATGAGGTGGACAAATCTCATTTGGCCATCAAATCTGCCAGTGCAAGAGTCTCTATTGCAGTTTCATAAGCACAGAGAGCACAGCAGGGGAGTGAAAAATAGCACATATATTAGTGTTCATGTTAGATATGAATTCAAGCTTTGTGGTTCCTCTAGTTTGGGCTTTTATTCCTCCTAGCCCTCCACCTCTTGACTAAAGAAATCCTGAGCTCTGTCCCTAAAGAGGACACCTATTAGCTGGTTAATGGGATAACAGGTTCTCTCTTCTGCAGCGATGCTTTTACCCAAGACTGATGTTTTGGTAGATAAGATGTGCTGCTCTGAGCTCCTGTGCTTGTGCAGAGCACAGGCACTAGATCTCCCAGAACGCCATCCTGAAGTCAGGGCACACAGCTTCCAAATCCTGCTGTGAGCTGGTCAACCAACAGCACATTACAGGGATAGGTATCTGTCCATATAAATATATAGATGCCTACATTTGTATTTCTCCACTCTAGTGATCTCAAAGCAAACAATGAGGCAGCAATAGGGTCCTGTTGTGGGACAGGGAAGAGCCAGGTAGTCTCTTCCTACAGCACTGTAGCTGCCAGCTCTGATCCCCCGGGGAACATACAAAGGCTCCCTACCAACACAGCCACAGCAGTACCACTGCTATGACATGGAGCCTCACCACAGCTCTCATCTGGAAATCATTATATTAATCACTGCTCACTCTCCAGATGGTAGACTGGCTCCACGCTCCCCTGCCCACCTCTGGCTTCAGCATGGAGTCTAATTGTCTAGCAATCCCCTAGATGCAAGGTGCTGGACTGGAACTACTGACTGACCAGGATGTGTACTGCCACCACCATTAGAAACTAATTAGAAGAGCTTTCCTGCTTACAGCTCAAGGACAGTCATGGTCTATAATGCTGCCCAGAAAGAACTCAGCGTGCTCCCCTCACAACTGGAACAGAGTTCAAGTTTCCTTCCATTTGAGAGGCAGTAAGCTCCTTATTGCATGGCACAGGCAGACAAAGGATATCCCCCCGTTCTCTAGCTACGGCTTGTGTACGCTCAGGTGATGGAGCCAAGGCACTCAGAGAAGTTGTTGCATGAACCATCTGCACTTTGCAGAAAGCTGGTCAACAGGAGTGTGTACCTGGGACTGCCTACAGCCAGAAATCCAGACTGTCAGCCTTTGCTTCCATGATTGGCATACAAGACATTGTCATTACCGCACAAGCAGTGCAGAAAAGTTACGGAGTGGAGTACGACAAGAACACAAGAGCCTCCATGAAAGGCAAAACACCTGTATTTTAAGCTGGCTGGCAGGCAGTTCCCTCTTTTATCAGTGCCTTCGATTTAGTCAGGAGTCATTCTGCAATAGCAATCCTGAAGACCTTCCAGTTATTAAAAAAGCCCAAAACAGTAAGTGGCAAAATGAGTGGACATTAAAGAGAACCATATTTCAAAAACAAGGGCTACAGAGAAGAGAGTTCTGCCAGAGAGCACAGCAGCAAGATGTGTAAGTGAAGCGGACAGAACTCTTCAGCTGATCAATACTCAAAGGAGTTTCAAACAAGAAGCCTTGCAGGGAAAGCCATGACTTACAACACCTCCATGACTCAGTTGTAGCTGTAGCTCCAGTGACTCAACGGGAAGTTTATTACCAGCTCCATCCAAATCCCACTAACACACTGGTTCCCATCCAGCAAAGCAAGCTTCACTGGTGAGACTGGTCTCAGCAGTGAGATACAAACATTACAGTCAGGCATGGCAAGGAGCCCAAGCTAACAGACTCTGTTGGACCCATGCCGGTTCCACAAGACCCAGAACATCAACTACAGCCAAGCACTGCTTGAGAAACTGAGAGGTTGGGAAACTACCACATTAGCAGATGTTGCTGCACAGGAGTTGCTTGTAGGAGGTCCAAACGTTATCTCACCTTGAGGTAAGGCTTCACAGTGCAGTAACTTTTCCACTAGCATCTCCATAGCAGAAAGTGCACTATCCCAGGTTTCTAGCCAGGCCAGATAAAGCTTCTCTCTGCGGTACACCAGTAGCCTAACAGAGCAGCAGTTAAAATGAAGTACACTAGCCAACTCTAACTTAAGAGACCTGTTAACAGAACGGACACTCCGTGCTTCTAAGGAGACACCACACTCTCTCTGCATTTCAGAGTATATTCTCAGCTCAGAAGAGAACCAATGAGAAACACCAGAAGTCCAAAACAACTTCCACCTTGCAAGTTCATTGCCTGTAGCAAAGTTTAGGGAGTAACAAGGGTTCCTTACTTCTAATCCACAAACAGTGCCTTCTACTAAAGTGCTCCATTGCCTCCTCAACAGCTCACAAGCTGTTGTTTCCCCCCTGCCCCCCCCCCCCCCAAAAAAAAAAAAAATCTGTTCACACTCCTCACTTCAGAACGCTGATGCAGGACCCAACTATACTCCCTAATGTCTTCCACAGCCTTTAGCAGAGCAAGGTTATGGTATTGTTTGGGGGCACCAATCCAGTTGCACTCAAACAGCAGAGAGCTGTTGTTCTAGCTGAAAGCTGATGTTTCCCACTGCTTTGCTAGTTCTCTTGGCACAGAAACAGCATCTGTCCAGTCTGTTTCTGGAGAGAGTTATCATAAAAGTTTAACAAATAAAAAGCCTTGAGCTAAATTGCTCTCAGATGAAAAAAACACTATAGTAAATGTGTCTATGCTTCCCTTATAGGCAAAATGAGATCCAGTCAAAACCCTGACAAAGCAACTCACCTTGAAGTAGGTGTGCAGTGGCTGGTCAGATAATCGCTCTCTTTGGCTCCACTAATTACATCATCATGACTATAATGAGAGCTTAGGCACCTAGAACACATACAGACACCTACATTTAGGTGCCTTAACACCAACTGAACATTGCCCTGAGGGGCCAGTGCCATTTGAAGTGCCCTATGTCTCACCAAGTACATCAATCTCCAGCTATCCCAGAGCGCCGTATTAATAGCTCTGCGTTAATGAAGAGCAGGAGACATCCAAGACAAAAATACTAACGCCACAATGCTGAAGCACTGCAATTTTATCATTGACAGCACCTCCTCAGGAAAGGGGTCCTATCTTCTCTCTTGTAAGAGGCTCCCTCCTCCCTATAGCAAGCCCGACTAAAATCCCAGCTCCCTAGATGCCAGATGTCACAAGTGTGGAATGTCCCCCTCAGAGGCTCTTTAGACATGGTCAGGATGAAGTGCTACTACACAGGCCACCTGGAGACATCTAAGCACTAGCAATGCAAAACACTTACTTATAATGGACCAATTTTGCTGCTAAAACAGCAGCCTACATTTCAGGTTAGTACACTAGCTTAATTTTAGAAGGCTTACAGGTTTCTTGCACTTGCTGTAACTTGTCTCGGGTTGTTAGAGAGGATTGTTTGGTTTCCAGAAGTTTCAGAGTGCTGCCATTAAAAATTTTAGCTCTTCTAGCCACTTGAAACAGAGAGAAACCTGGAACAAAAGAATACAAGCTCACACCTGAGCCCCCTTACACAACACACACCAGTTATTTGTCTCTGCTCTAATCAGTTAACCAGGTACAACAGTTAACATTTTACTGGGAGGGAGCCACCAGCAAGTGAGGGTTCAGATGAAGAAGCGCTGTTCATAATGCTTGATAAATAATGTGACACCGCACTGCACATACTATAGAAGAAAGTGTTTCCTCCTTATCTACTGCCTGCAAGTTTAATAAGCGAGCTGAGCTACCCAATTTCTTCTAATTAGTTTACATGCAGATAGGAATGACATCACCCTTGGAAAAACACTCTGGCTGCTCTGCTAGGCTTGTGTTAATCGCCAGCATGCACCTACACCAGATGAAACAATCCAAACTTTGCTTTCCCTCATTGTACAGGCTGGATTGTCCACTGCTGTCCTGCAGCAGGCTACACATCTCGGCTCAGTTAGTTTGACAGCAGGGTTATACCATGTCAAAGCTTCCATTTGAGAGAAAAACCAGGTTAATCCATTATGATGCATCAGCCTTCTTATTTCAAGGAAGTCCATGTCCCCCCCGCATCAATAACAACAAAGGGCAATTTCTCTCCTGCAAGGCATTTTGAGCAAGAGCGCATCACCTTGAAGAATAGGAACCTCCCCAGCCATTCCTGCAGGTAAGAGTACTCAGAAAGAAAACAGCCACCGTTTGGCCGCTTTCTAGTTCCTGCTTACTACTTCTACGACGTGGGAGCACGGACAAGTAAAGTCAGGCAGCAGTCAAGCAATGCACCAGCAGCAGCGGCACGCTTTCCAACGGTCAGGCCACCAAGAACCCAACACAGCCATGCCAGCGCCCACAGCGCCGTGATCTGGTATACACAAAGGGCTGCGGTAAGGTCACTTTGCTTTCTGTGCCCAACACAAAAGGTTTCCTGCCACTTGATGCAAAAGCATGATTATTCCAGATGGGTGGGAAAGGCAGCTTAATCTGTGTCACTGACATTTTGACACGGGGAAAAAGGCCACGTGATCACCAAAAGAGAAACAGCCTCAGCACTGAGTCACCAGTGAGCCCCAAGGACTTCTGTTGCTTCATGTGTTCACCCAGGAAACCCCTCCGCCTGAAGCTGCATCCAGGCCTGCGTCTCTCACGCGCAGGAAAACTCCAGACAAGCATTTAATTCACATCTTTCTCATTTCTAGTAGGGAGTATTTACCACACGGGAACCTTATCCACATGCACTACAGAGGCTACACATTAACTGCAGTTTTTCCATTTTATTCAGAAGCTACGAGCAGAGCCTTCTCCCCATGAAACCGGGCTGATTGGCTCACACACTTCTCGGGTTTAGCCATCTCGTAACTACTTGCTGCCATGTAGGCTAGCAGGGTATGTGTCCAGATCTAAGGTACGAGCTCACAGACAGAATGGTACAGCGACAACTGGAGGTATTTTGAGCAGCTTAGATCGTGCCACACGCTTTGTTCTGCCACTCCTTATCCAACTGCCGCGGCTGCTCATCTCCAAACAAGTTCCAAATCAATTATTCCCTTTCAGAAAGAAAAAACCCCACCAGTTCTGCCTGTGATGATCCTGCCCGCTCAGACAAAGCCTCACGTTCCACTTTTTTCTTCTAATTCATGCAAAGGAGAAGACTCCACGAGCAACGGGCACACGGGGAGAGGGTGTCCCTCGCCACTGGGGAAGGGGATGGCGACCTGGGCTTCGTGCCTTCTCGAGGGGCGGCCGCAAGGCTCCTGCCCCGCACTCGGCATCCCCACACGGCGGCCCCGGGCCCGAGCAGGGCGCTGTTACCGGGCCCCAGCGGGAGGGCAGGGCAGGGGGCGGCGGGGCCATCCCCGGTTCGCGGGTGACATCTAGCGGCCGACGGGCGCGGCGCCTGCCCAGGCCGAAGGGCTGCCCGCAGCCCCGCTCCGCACGCCCCCGGCAGCGCCGCTCCCGCAACCCCCGCGTCCCGGGGAAGCGCGAGCCCCACCGCCGCGGCGCTCCGGCGTTGAGGGGGGACGGCGCGGCGGCCCCACGCCCAGCCCAGGCGGCTCCGCAGGGCTGGAGGCAGCGGGAGGGACGGAGCCGGGACGCCCGCCCGCCCACCCACCCCGGGGAGGAAGCGGGGCCGGTGTCCCCGGGCTGCTGCCGAGCAGGGGCACGGGGGGTCACGTGCCGAGCCGCCACCAGCGCGTTACAGCTCTAGCAGGCGGAGGTACGAGGCACCCCTGTGCCGCCCGCTGGCTCCGGGGGCACAAAGGCGGTCGGGGAGCAGCTAGCCCCCAGCTGCCGTGGGAGCCGGGCCGTACCGGGGGCACGGCGGGAGCGCCCCCGTTCCCCGTGTCACCCCCTGCCCGCGAGGCGCGGGGGAAGGCTGCCCGGCCACAGTCGAGCCACAAAGAGCCACATGCGAGCGTTCACCCAAACTTACCGCTCACCCCCCTCGGGGCGCACCGCGCCGGAGGGAAGGCGTAAGCATCCCCCACCACCACCCCGCCGGCCTCTCGCGGGCGGCCCGAGGGGCTCCCGCGCCCCGACGGGGGGCACCGGGCAGCGCCACCCGCCCAGCAGCGCCCCGGGGCGGAGCCGCCGGCGGGTCAGGGGCGGCCGCAGCGGGTCTGGTTTGAATTAAGGCTGCCGGGGCAGCCCGGGCTGGAGCCCGCCGCCAGCACAAAAGGCCACCGGCTCTCCCCGGTAAAAACCTGTCGGAAAGGGGGAACCAGCCCCCAGCCCGGCTGCTCCCGGCCCGGCCCCGCACGGCCGCCCGGGCCCGCCGCCCCACGTGCGCCGCGCCCCGTTCCGCTCGCGGCGGGCTCACCGGGACAGCAGCCTGGAAGCAAAGGGCCACCAGCCACACGGTCACCACGTTTATCATCCTTCCTCCTCGTCGGGCCTCGGGAGCGCACAGCCTTGCCCCTTCTTCCCGCGGTCTCCGCCGCTCCTGCCCCGCGCCTCTTCGCGTTCTCTGAAGCCGCTGCGGGTTTCCTCCCCTCCCGGATTCCTTCTCTTTCTCCGTCCCCCTTTCCTTTTGCTTCCCTCCGCACGCCGCTGAACCAGCCTCCCAGCAGCGCTCTGCCACGGCGAGGAGTTGAACTCTGTCTTTTAATGAACCCACTGCAACAACCTTCACCTTACGGCCACCCCCCGGCCGGCTCCGCCTCCCCTCCCCTCCCCTCGGCGCGGCTCCCCGCGCCGGCCGCGGCCCCGGCCCGCCCCGCCGCCCGCCCCCGCTTCCTGCCGCCGCGCTACCTGCGCCGCCGGCCCCCGCCCCGCCGCTTCCCTCCTGGCCTTCCCACATTTCCTCTGCGGCAGCGGCATTGCTCCCGTAGAGCTTCCTTCCTTCTCGCTAAAAATAATAATTAATAACAATCGTGTCAAAAGCCCTCCCTTGCCTTTCCACTGTGGGAAAATCACGGGGGGACGCTGCCGTCCCCCCTTCCCCCGCCGCCGGCCCTGCGCCCGGGGGTGCGCCGAGGCTCCCGGTCACCTCCAGCGGGGCTTTCTCCCTGAAAAAAATAACGATGTTTTTCTTTTTTGCAGTGAGGGGGTTGTCCTGCCTCCTGCCCACGGCTCCCCGGGGCTGGCCCCGCGCCCTCTGCCCCTGCCCTTCATTGCAGCGGATTTTCGGAGCGGCTTTTCCAGCGGAGTCAAAATGCTGCGAGAGGTTTTGCGGGAAAAAATGCTGCTTCAAAAGAAGCGCCCTGCCGCGCGTTACCCCCGCTGCTGGAGTTAGCAGCAACTTAGGTGCTCTCCAGCGCTGCTGCGGTGGGACTTCGCACATCTCACCGTAAGACAGCAAAAACCCAGGCAGGCAGGCGAGTATCCCACGAAAAATACACCACGGGCTGAATTTTGTTACCTTGCCTCCAGACCCAGGGCTGGAGTTCCTGTTTGCTTCCAGTCAATTCAGTTGTCTCGTGTTTTTTTTTCCCCCCCTCGTGTGTGTATGCCAGCGCATGTTGAAGTGTTTGCTGTAAGCAATGCAACTGCATGTGTGTGCAAACGGTATTTTAAAAAAATATATTAAAAAAAAAAGGCACTTTTTCAGAATTAATATTGCTGGGAGCTGCAGGAGCGCACGCTGGCTGCACAGCCAATGTGTGCCACGTGCCCACAGAGCGGCTGGATGGACAAGGGATGTGGCCAAGGCTGCAGGCACGGGGCTGTGCTGCCCCGGGACGGCTCCCGGGGGGGGTTACCCAAAAAAGGAGCCATAACCGGTGCTCCCTGGTCGCTCGGGAGGCTCTCGGTGGGTGCTGGCCCATCTCTGCCAGGCCCAGGATCCCTTCCCACAGCTGTGGCCCAAAGGCTTACTAGACCTAATTGGATATTCAATGTGGCTAAAACTGTTGTGATGTTATCACATGTCTTTAATTAGCTCGCTTTCTTCCCCCCTCTCTTAAATTACTCATGCAGCCTTCCTAGGAACATTCCTACCAGGCCGCCTTTCTCTCAGATGAGCCATGGCCACCATGCTCTGCTCCCCACGGTGGGGCTGACGGGGAGAAGATGGCAACGTGGGGCCCCACAGTCAAGCCAGCCACTGGTGTGTGGGGCAGCTGGACAAAACAGCGAGGTGGGCTGGGGAAAGGATGCAAAATAAAAACCGTGGGGGGATGTGGGTGCCTGGCAGATGACTGTGCAGGCAAAGTGGCTCCAGGGTGGGAAAGCAGGCTGCCACTGAGGGATGGTGGCAGAGTGGCCTTTCCGAGCCACGTCTGGAACCTGATGCAACCAGAACACTGGAGATGAGACTTTTGGGACGGGGCTTGGGACAGAGGTGCTTGGTGCTGCAGCCTGCAGGGTGTGAGGCTGAAAATGTCACCCGGGCTTGGTGGGCAGGTTGTGACATCCAGCTGCCGGGGCATCAGTGGGCATCGGGAAACGTGCGCTGGGCATGGCCAGCCTTCCCGGCTGATGGTGGCGTCACGGAGGATGGTTTGGCCAAGGCTGCAGCTGATGGACCTCTGCAGCCACGAAGGCGGGGGGAGATGCTTCCACAAGGGCTGCTCCTGGGAGCCGTGGTGAGACACTGGTGGGCTTGTGCGACGTGTGGGTTTCCTGTAAAGTGTGGGCTCGTGTGTGTTCAGGGAGATGGTGGATCAAATAGTGCTGCGGTACTCCTTGCTGGATTTGCTGGAAAACTTTGCTAGAGCTTGATTGGGATGTTCTGGTCAGGATCTGTGAATGGGGTAAGGGAAGAACAATGCTGCATTTGGAAGCCAAGTGTTTTCAGTGACATTCCCGTGCCCTCTGCTTGATCATTGAAGCATGCTAAGTATTGTGGTTTTAGTCAAAAGAGCTCCATGCTGAAAAGCCAGATGAGACTTGTATGGAAAGGAGTTTCTTGGCAGCCCTGAGCTCAGGGGATGATAGGAGTTGGTTGCCTCTGCCCAGTACAGTGGAGCTGTGGGGATTTCCCAGAACTGGATCAAGGGCTTCCAGCAGTGTAGCCCAATTGAACTCAGCCTCCCTGGGGATAAGGGGCTGGTTTGAACTGTGTCCTGCCATGGGATGAGGGGAAACACAGCTTGGGGAGGAATCCAGCCGGCTGCTTCCGCCACCACCAGAGGCAAGGGGGGAGCAGGGATGGCAACTGTTGATTTTGGGCAACCGCCACCATTCTTCACTGCGTTCTGCAGCAGAAGCCATCGTTCCTTATCCCCTAATGAATGTGAGCATCGTGCAGGGGCAGGAGGTGCCTGCCTGGCTCTCCAGGTGTCGGACCTACCCAGAGTAGTGTGTGAGGATGTGGCCACCATCACCGTGTGTCCTCACCCTGCGTTTGCCCACCAGCTGCGGTGGAGCCTGTAGAGCAGACGATTGCCTCTTCTCCTGAAGTCTGGTGCCATGTGTCCTTAGGTGGTTTATTAATGGGCTGTGACCAGATGGGGTGGGGTTAGAAAAAGCTGATCCTGTTCCCTGTTCCTTAACAAAGGCTGGATCGTACCTGTGGCATCAAGCTGGATACGTTCACACATTGCGTCTCAGTGACTTCACCTGTGGACAAACTTGTTTGAGAATGTTACAGCCTGACACCTTGGGATGCAGAAGGGGAGTATGTTCCCTAACACGCGGTGGGAGGTTAGAGTATATGCAAATATTGAGATTGCTTTAAGTGTACAGGCAGTTGCCTGCCTGCTGGGTCGGGGAGTTGACAGCTCACTGCTAATGGATGTGATCTCTGGTTGACTTCAGATAGTTGGCTTCCCTGCTGATGATTGCCATTTTCTCTGTTGTTGCTTTTGTGCCCGAGAGAAAACTCTTTTTTTCCCCGCCCTAATTGGTAGCTCAGTTAACTAAAGGGGGCTTATAAGAATGGGAAACCCACAACTCCTCATGTGTTTCACTTCTCAGCTACAACGTGTAGGCAAGGCTTTGCGTAAAAGACCTGAATCTGTGTGGCGGTTACTGAACAGGACGGAGAAGAAAGAGTGTGCCCTCAGACACGTGGGGCAGTGACAGGGTTTAGTTAAATGCATTCAGATCGAGTCTGCCCCAGAAAGTGGTTGGAGCGAGGTGGGAGATGCACCCGCAACAATGATGGTGTCTGGTAAGGCCTTGAAGTACTGTCACCAATGTTCCCTTTGGTGTCCGGGTTTTCCCACAGATGGTGCCTCAGAATGGTGAGCTGGCAACAACAGGTCTTGATCAGTGGCCTAAAACATGGGGGTGGAAGAGGAAGGGTTGGTTTCTTGAAAGGGCCAGGAGGAGGTTATGACAATATGGCTGGTGGTCTGTTTGGAGACTGTGGAGACCAGGAAGGTTTGCGAAGTTTCATTTGCTGCTAGCCCAGAGCTTTTCTACTCCTTTCCCTTTAAAGTCCCTCTGGCCAGTGTCTCTACTGCCCATGGTTTACACCACATCCTCCTCTTTCTAATTCCGTGAAGTAACAAAAGAGCAATCCACCCATTCCTTAAATCAATACCAAGTGTAAGAACAAGTTTGCAGAGGAAGCAGCCTGGACCTTCAGCCTTGCGTTACCAAAGGCTTGTCTGCCAGCGTGCAACATTTGGCATCCAGTCATTGTGCTGGCTCATCTTCTGGGAGCCCAGACACTGCAGTCCCCTCCCCGAGTCCCCAGACCGTCACTCTTTGTTCAGGGGGGTGGCACAGAATACGTTAACCCTCCTCCTGCCTCCTCCCTTGCCCTGGTGAATCCCGTGCGGTTTGTTTTGGATGTCCTTTTGCACTGATGTAGAAATAATTGATTCTGACCCTTTCAAATGCCGACTGTGATTTATAGCGGGATCACCTGAACCCACCCAGTATGCTTGCACAGTGGTATCTGATTTTGCTTGTTCTGTCCAGCTGCCTTTGCAGTGAGTCAGACATCTCTGAGCAACACCATCTGCCTCCTGGCTTTCACTCCCAGGAAGTGAGAGACTGAAGGAGGCTCCCCCCGGGCCCACCCCAAGGTGTGGAGTGTAGTTAGCCTGAGGGGCTGTCTGCTCTGATCTCCTTTCTTCTCCCCCATGTAATGCTCTGATGGAAGAGATGACCTTGCTTATTTGGACAAGAAGAAGTCTTCCTGCAAAAACTCCAAGGGTGGTTTTTTTCAGCTTAAACAATGCAATGTTTAATGGTCCAAGTGTCAGTGTAGCAGCAGTGTTGGCTTTACAGATACCAACTGAAACAACTTGGCTGCCTCTCCCAAGAATTTGGTGGCTTTTTTCCTTTCCTCCATCCCCTTTGCCTGTGTCCTGCAAATGAGAACTTCTGGGTGAACACCGAAAACTATATATAAATGTATCTGTACCACTAACCGAATATTTCTCAACCTAATTTAGCAGAGCTTCCTTTGGCAAAAGCCCAGCTGGCAGTGGCATGCCACTTTTGTGATAGTTTTCATAAACAGCTGTAATAAACCCAGCTGCATTTCTTTGATGCTGCGTGTGAGGGCCTTGTAGGATCCTGCATGCTCATTACAGAGAGCCTCAGAACTGGATTTTGGGGCCTGGTGCATCAAGATCTATGGAGGGGTTTCCCATTAGCCTCCATGGGGTTTGGCCAAAGTTACATGGATGTTGCCCACAAGAAAAGACTGACTAAGTCTCTCCTAATGAGGTCTTTTGCTGTAATACTGGCTTGTGCTTTCAGTATTCAAAAATTTTGGCCCATCAGTCTCAGGACTTGTGGACTAAGCAGGTTTTTCTCAAAGCACTCACCTGAAGAACCACTTATTTTGGGTTTTTTTTTCCTTGCCCAGGGAGAGAATCTCCTGCATTTCTGTGATTCACTTACCCATGTGGTTAACTCAGGCCAACCTGCTTGCAGTGACTAACACTGGTTTGCAGTGCAGGATCCCTCAACCTCTGTGACCCTAAATAATTTGAGCACAGAATGGGGTTTGCCCTGGCATGAAAATGAGTGTGTGGAGAAGGGTATCGTGATTCCCAGGATCATACAGAGGGGCAGCTGCTGCTTCTGAGAGCTTCGGAGAAAATGGAAGGAGCATAGGGAGGACAGAGCCCCCCTATTTCCACAGCATCCCCTGCTTGGTACCTGCTGACTTTCTCGCAGCCAGCCTGGCTCTTGCAGGGGCGGCGGGGGCGGGGGGGGTTCCATCAGTCCTGTGGTGCCATGAGGGATGGGAACTTTCCTCAGTGCATCCACTGAGGAAATGCTGAGACCAAGACTCGCAGGTCGGATGCCTGAGCTGCACATACTCTAACTGTGGACAAGAAGTTGGACCCTTTGTAGCTGCCTGCCATCCGGCAAAGCAGGGGCTGTGATACTTAGCCTTTTTAGTGCCTCAATGACTGCTGTGAGACTAAAAGTATGTATAGTTTTAATCCTACAGCTGGCTCTGGCAGTGCCACAGAGACCCATTATTTGTTTGGGAGAGGTGGAGACTCCAGGTCAAATGAGGTATAATCTCTTATCAAAGAACTCCTGTATTTTCTCTCTGTATTCCTTTACTGTCCTGGTTTATTATAGAGGCTCCTGGATGCTCAAATAACTCACAGAAAACTTTAATAAAAGTTTTCCTTGTGGGATGTGGCGCCTGTTTCCCTCTGACTGTACCAAATATACAATGTACTCTTGAAGTTAGCTATCAGTTTTTGCATAAACTAGTGCTATACTGCTGGTTTGAAAGTTCCAAATGAAGAAGAAAACTAAAGAGTTTTAACCAAAATATAGAAGTCTTCAGTCCACATGGAACGTGTTAACTGTATGCTTCAACACCATCACTTTTAAATAGCCAAGTGACTTTGGTTAGGTGTTTCTGCTACGTGGAGATTTTGAGTAAGCATGTACAGCTCCAGGAATTCTGTCAAAGCAGGTTTAATACTCCTATGTATGCAAAAAAAAAAGTGGTCTTGGAAGAAGCAGATGCTGTAGCAGAGCAGTTGTGAGAGCGGGGTTAGGCTGCATCAGAGGCTTTGGTTCAATTTCAGTAACAGCCGGCTACAACAGACATGTGCAACATTGTGAAAAATGCCATTGGTTTTTTTTATTTTCATCAAGCTGATGTGATCTGGACCCAGATTCACTGAGGGTCTTTGAGGAATGCTGCTCTGGGGATGACTTAAGGTTTTATCATTTACTCTTGCTACCAATCATGACTATGCTGTGAATTTGATATGATATAACAAACAGGTTTTCTTCCTGATTAACCAAGAGGAAGCATCTTGCTGTAATTAGCATCCCTCATTTAGCATTTCGAGGCCACTTACCCATTTCCACAGATATCAGCTGTCTCAGGGCTGTGTGCAGTCACTCCACTGCCCTATCCCTCCAGGCAGTACAAGCGTCTTTCAGCCCTTGCTGTCATAGTGTTGATTCACCCACTGATTCCCCACCCATCCTGTCTCATCCTTCATCCTGGACCTTCTCACGACTTCATTAGGAGAACACCTTTGCCCAGCTCCTGCTGTCACCCCACCTGGGAGTGGGGTTGGTGTAACCCCTGCCCCAGGTAGGTTTGTGCTCCTGTGCCACAGAAATGGAGCTGGTGCAAGGCTGGAGCAGCGACAGAGCAAGCTGTGCTTGAGCTGTCTGCCCATCCCCACACCTTACTGGTGATTAACCATCACCGTAGGAACATCTGCCTGGGGGTGGGAGGCAGGGTGCATGGCCAGAGGGAGGAGAGCAGGGGGGCACAGGGGGACACACACACGGGTGAGGAACTGGAAGAGACGAGGGGATCACGGGCTGAAACCTCATTTGGGCTGGGGGTGGGTTTCTGCAGCACTGACTTACATGTCTATGGGGAAGAGAGACTTGGGGGTTTACCTTGGGTTTAAGCTTTGTGTGCATGCTGCCTGCCCCACTCTGAGCAGCACTAACGCTGGCAGGGTGAATGCAGGTATTTTAATTACTTAATATTTTCCACTTTTTTGTTTCCTTTCTGAAGTTTGATTTCTTTTTAGGTGATTGTGAAATCAGCTGTCCTTCACAGGAAGGCCTGGAATGAAGGTTTTGCTGTGCACAGAGGTTGTCTTTTTATTATTATTATTTTTAAAAGATACCATTGGGTTCCAAAGGTGCTCCTTCTCTCTTCCCTTTCCCCTTCTCCCAGTATTTATAATCCAAGGAGTCATTATGATTATTACTTGGTGGTTATAGTAGCTTTGAGCATGTGTGTGGATGTGTATGCTTTGTTTCTCCACCTCTTGTCCCATCCTATTCTGCAATATAGAGCTGTTCTCACTCCCGCCCCAACCAAACCTTTGGGCCTGTTCCTGCCTCCTATTCCCTCCCCCCTGCTTTTAACCACTGATTTACAAAAATTGGTTTCTGGTACCTTCTAGGTGAAGAGACCCATTGTCTATATGAAGGTGTCCAGTGCCACCTTGTATACCCTTCTGGAGCAGAAGGTAGAGGCCAGGCGGAGGCAAGCTCATAGGGGATGTTCACCTGCCCCGTCAAGGTGTCTTGGATGCTCAGGAGTCTCTCAAATGGCACCAGATACCCACGTAGGCAACAGGATCTGTTCCCAGTGTGTCTGCATGGAAGTGTCTACACCTAAACTGAAGTGGGTTTAAACTGGGATGGTGTCTCCCCCCTAGCCTTGCTGATGGAGTGTAGCTGCGTGACCCTGGTGGGAGTATCCCTTCTTGAAACGGGTAGCAGGAGCCGTGCAGCACTTCACAGAAGTTTAGAGCGGGTGACTTTTAACACCCTGGTCACATCTTTGGGCTTCTGGTTCCCCATGTGTGGAAGGGGTGGCATGCAAGACAGGGTAGATGAGAGACCCTTTCCCAGCAGGATGTGAGCTTGTACAATTCCCAAACTCGGATGAATAACCAGACTCTTGGTTCTCATGAGACGCAATAACATTTCAAGGAAATAGGAGACATCATGTGAATTTTGGAGTACTTAAGATCATCAGTTTTCGAACAAAAAGGCTTTTTAAGAGCCAAATGGCCCAGTTGAATGAGACCAGTGTATAGCCTGGCACTCTGACAGGAGTAAACTCTGCTCCGTTCATCCCATCCCTCCATGCAGGGCATTGGAATTGGTTCTGTGGCTTGCACTGAGTTTGCCCATTCTCAGTTCTTCAAGCCTAGCTTCAGCCCTCTGTAATTCTTGCTTAACGAGCAATTGCTCTGATTGTTGTACCAGCCTCTGGAAACCAGTTCATATACAAAGGTGTGGAGCCAGGAACAGCACTGAGGCAGACTCACCAGACCCGAGCCCAACAGAGAAGCAGCTGGGCTGAACCCTTGCTTGAGATCCTAGCTTGTACGAGAAGATGGTCTCCTGAAACCTCTCCTGCTGGATGGATCCTGGCAGGGGAGAACTGCAAATCCTTTCTGATGCTGTATGTCAGCTCTTAGAGAAAGGGAGATAAGGATTACACAGGCAAGGAAAGAGAGGTCTTCATGTCCACCAGGGAATCTCTAACTTCTTTTTCTCCTGAGGCAGTCAAGGAACAGGGTGCCTATATTTGCACTCATGGGAGAAGAGAATATAGTTGTGAATGTGCTTTCTGTTGTCACCTCCGTCACTGGCCAGGCCGGTGCTTTCTGCCACCACCTTCCTGTGTGTTGCCCTTGCCATAACATTCCCCTTTCCTGCAGTTTCTACTGGCCCTCAGTAAGCAGTTGTTTATCTTTGGGGAACCTTACTTTTATCTTGGGACCTACTCCATGTGACACCTGAAACAGCTCTGCTGCCGTAACACTGTGAAAAGCCCTTTGACAAGACCAGAATGTGATCTTGCAGCCTGAGAGGGCACGGCAAACGTGACCTGTAAGGAGAGGGACTTCAGCAGGCTTGGCCAAAATTCCGCACCAGTCCCCACCAGTGACATTCCTCTGCAGTGGTGGAATGCCACGGCAGCTCTGTGCTGCTGTGGATATGATCTGTAGGTAGCAACCAAAGCAAGTGTTTGTGAAACCATAGCGTATGAACCTGCCTTGCGACCAGCTGGCAGCCGGGCTGTGTTCCGTAAACAGCCTCCACCACCGGGCACTGCTGTGCCGGGGAAGGGTTGTCTCCCTCCCTGCCCGCCTTAGGCTCCGCCGGGAAAAGATCCAGCAGCCGAGCTGGGGAAGGGCTGTGGTGCTTCGAGGCTGCCAGGAAATCTGAACCCTCCAGGCAGGTCTTAAGCTCAAATGAAGCTCATTAGTGCTGCCCAGCTCAGCTCAGTGAGGGGTTTCTCCCTGTCCTATGGTCTAGTACATCAGCTGTCATCTGCACTGTGCCCCTGTCTCTTGTTTGCAGATCTAGATACTTCAGGGTTGGGTAGGGACTGTGCAAGGAGAGGAGGAAGAGGCAGAAGGCCACTTGGTGCCCCAAGGCTGGTGAGAGGGTGAGCGTTTTATTGCTATGCTCGTTCTTACTAATGAAATGATAAGGGTCTTCAGGTCTTCCTACATTTCAGCCGCTGTATAAAAAGCCTCTGGAGTCTTTCCGATTTGTTAATGATGGGGGAATGCTGCTCCCAAGATGTATTTTGCATTAAGTGAGTCTGGGAGAATCAAGGTGGAGACAAGGATCTCAAGAGCGGAACCTACCCACTCCCACCTGCGCGCTTTAGGAGTCATGCTCCATCTTGTGCTGTTCGTGACGCAACGAATAGTTCACGCTGTGCTAAAAGCCCAGCCCAAATTCAGGAGTAGAAAGTAAACCCACCCAGCTCCTTGTGGTTAGGACATACTCCTGTGAAGTAAGGGAGGCGGGTTCAAAACCCTGAGGCTGAAAAAGGAAACTAATTCAAGCATCTCATTTGCTGGGCAAGTTCCCTAACCACAGAGCTAGCGTGCAAAAGGAGCAGGCTCTGTCCAAAGGGCTCGTGGAGGAAACAGTCCTGCACCACCTCACTGAGGAACACCAGCAGTTCCGGTAAACCTGTGAGCTTGGGCTTCCCCACTGGCTCTCTGCCCCTGATGCAGGGTGGTACCTTCCTAATAGCCTTTGTGTTCTGAAACTTAATACAGACTCCCAGAATCACAGAATAGTTGTCGTTGGACGGGACCTCTGGAGATCACCTAGTCCCACCCCCTGCTAAAGCAGGTTCTCCTAGAGCAGGCTGTGCAGGATCATGTCCAGGCAGGTTTTGAATGTCTCCAGAGAAGGAGACTCCACAGCCTCTCTGGGCAGCCTGTCCCAGAGCTCTGTCACCCTCAAGGTAACAAGTTCTTCCTCACATTCAGGTGGAGCTGCCTGTGCTGCAGTCTGTGCCCGTTGCCCCTTGTCCTGCCGCTGGGCACCACTGAAAAGAGCCTGGCCCCGTCCTCTTGACACTCGCCCTTAGGACATTGGTCGACATTGATAAGGTCCCCTCTCAGTCTTTCCTCCAGGCTAAACAGGCCCAGCTCTCTCAGCCTTTCCTCATCAGGGACATGCTCCAGCCCCCTCATCAACTTTGTAGCCCTCCACTGGACCCTCTCCAGCAGTTCCCTGTCTCTCTTGAACTGGGAGCCCAGCACTGGACACAGCACTCCAGATGCAGCCTCACCAGGGCAGAGCAGAGGGGGAGGATCACCTCCCTGGACCCGCTGGCCACACTCCTCCTCATGCCCCCCAGGATGCCATTTGCCTTGCTGGCCCCCAGGGCACACCGCTGGCTCATGGGCAACTTGCTGTGCACCAGGGCTCCCAGGTCCTTCTCCACAGAGCTGCCTCCCAGCAGGTCAGCCCCAGCCTGTGCAGGTGCGTGGGGCTGTCCCTCCCCAGGTGCAGGACCCTGCACTTGCCTTTGTTGAACTCCATTAGGTTCCTCCACACCCAGCTCTCCAGCCTGCCCAGGTCTCACTGAATGGCAGCGCAGCCTCTGGGGCATCAGCCACTGCTCCCAGTTTGGGATCATCAGCAAACTTCACCCAGGTCACTGATGAATAGGTTGAACAGGACTGGAGCCAGCACTGACCCCCTGGGGGCACCACCAGCTACAGGCCTCCAGCCAGACCCTGCACCACTGATCACAGCCCGCTGAGCTCTGCCATTCAGCCAGTTCCCAACCCACCTCACTGTCCACCCATCTAACCCACCCTGCCTGAGCTTACCTATGGGGATGTTATGGGAGACAGTGTCAGAAGCCTTGATAAGGTCAAGGTAGACACCATCTACCACTCTCCCCTTGTCTACCCAGACAGTCATTCCATCATAGAAGGCTATTAGCTTGGTCAGGCATCATTTCCCCTTGGTGAATCCGTGCTGACTACTCCTGATAACCTCCTTTTCCTCCACATGCTCGGAGATGACCTCCAGGATGAGCTGTTCCATCACCTTTTCAGGGATGGAGGTGAGGCTGACCAGCCTGTAGTTTCCTGGGTCCTCCTTCTTGCCCTTATTGAAGACTGGAGTGACAGTGGCTTTCCTCCTGTCCTCCATGACCTTTCAAAGATGACGGAGAGTGGCTTGGCAATAACACCTGCCAGCTCCCTCAGCACTCGGGTGCATCACATCAGGGCTCACGGACCTGTGGGTGTCAGGTTTGCCTAAATAACCTCTAACGTGATCCTCCTCAAGCAAGATAAAGTTTTCCTTTCCCCAGCCTTTCTCTCTTGTCTCCAGGGTCTGGCATTCCTGAAGGCTGGCCTTAGCAGCAAAGACTGAAGCAAACGCGGCGGTCAGAAACCGCCTCCTCTGCATCCTTCGTCACAGGGCACCCACCTCATTCAGCAGTGGCCCCCCGCTGTCCCTAGCCATCCATTTCCTGGTCATGTAGTTGAAGCCCTTCTTGTCGTCCTTGACATCCCTACCCAGATTTAATTCCATACAGACCTTAGCCTTCCCAGTCACCTCCCTGCCTGTTCAGACAACATCCCTACACTCCTCTTAAGTGGCTTGTCCCTTTTTCCACATCCCATAAACTTCATTCTTGTTTGATGTTTGCCAGAAGCTCCTTGCTCATCCATGCAGGTCTCCTGCTCCCTTTGCTTGATGTTTTATTCATAGGAACGCACCTGTCTTGAGCCTGGAGGAAGTGATGCTTGAATATTAGCCAGCTGTCTTGGACGCACATACCTTCTAGAGCCTTAACCATAGGATCCTCCAAGGAGGTCTTTAAAAGGCCAAAGTTAGCTCTCCTAGAGTTCAGGGCTGCAATCCTACTTACCACCTTGCTTCCTTCATGCAGGAACACGTAACGCTGCGTTCTGGTTCACTCCCTTGGATGAGGCAGTTGCTTCCTTAACACAGGCACTGTACTAGCAGGGAAAATTGTATTGTGTATATATATAATTACATATATAATTGTATATACAAATGTATTGGCTCTGGAGTGCTATCAACACTTGATGGACATCCTTTCATGCTTTCCATATGGGAGGAGGTGACCTGTGACTGGTCTTTCCATGATAATGGTGCTGGTTTCCAACCGCTTCCAACGATGGAGCGGCGGGGGCCTGGGCTGCAGTGTCACACAGGAGCGCCGACACCCCAGGCTCGTTCTGCAGCATCAAATTGTTCCTTCCTGGACAGCAGGATCTACATTTGTTACATTCTCCCAAGCCTCCTCAGCCCAATTCTGTGTGCTAACCCTCGAGGAACCAAGCAAGGCCCCGAGAGGGATATGCTGCCCTTGACAGGAACCACACTTCCTCAGCCCCAAGCCAAGAGGTGCCTGAACCATCTGTCTCTGGGCACATACAGCATCTCCTGCGTGTTCCTGGCACTGTTTACAATCGCAGGAAATTCTTCAGGCAGTGCCTGTAGCACACATTCATTGAAATATCAGTGTTGCCCACAAGACTGATGAGATCTTAGGATTGCTTCAAGCGCTACCAGTAGTAGCTTGGTACTATGCGAACCATTGTGTTAACTGACAGATGCTCCTGCCTTGCTGTGGGCTGGGGACAAGGGCTGGGACAGCTGAGATCAGCTACAGCATCTGTTTTTTCCATTTCCTTCCTCAAGCAGCAACACAGAACTACATCATCACTGAACAAAGCCCCCAAACTGCCCACTCCCAGGATACACCATGACCAGCGACCATTCTCTGTGTAGAACCCAGCATTAGAGCACTGCAGCTGCCCTGACTGCAACCGTTCAGTAGCAGATAGCTTTTCTGTGGAGCTAGCACTGCGCTTCCTCCACAGGTCCATGACATATGTGCAACCTGCAATTTTAATGACCAGTCACTACATCTTAAAATGTTTTTGCAATTGTTCCTAACACGGTGGGAGTTTTTGTAACCTCACTGTTTACCTGTTTTCCCAGTTACTAGGATGTTGAACAAATTTTCTCATGGGCCAAAACTGACCAACAGATCAACCCCGTTACCGTGCTACTACGCAGCGCATCCTAAGCCTGTTCCTTAGAGCAGAGGGAAGAAGCATGATTAAAATTGTTTCTGAATCTCCATCAGAACTCTAAACCATCTAGACATTATGACCCCAGGAACCTCAATCTTCCCCATACTCTGATGAAAAAGTATCAGTGGATCTAGTAGTCAGTGATAGTCAGATAGTATTACGGCTGTACTGTCCATAAGGAGCAACTTAGGCGAGTTACTTTACCACCACCAAAAGCAGTCCCTTCCCCTGCAGTCAGACAGACCACTTCGCTCCACATCTTAAACTAAAAATATTCCTTTGAAAAAATCCTGGACAGTAACAGAAACAAGTGTGGATACAACACCACCACAGACCGCTAACAATCTTAGCCCTCTCAAACGGTCAAAACTCATCCTGGATCCAGGGGTGTACTGCCATCAGCTGTAGCCTTAGCTATGTATCGGTGAAGATGTTTTTGTAAGACAAGATAAAGGTTTAACTGCTCAGAACTGGCCTCTGGAAACTAAACGATCCAATACAGGGTTCTTCGATCATTGACTGATTACCATCAGGTCACTAGAAATCAGTACCTGGTCAAAGAGCAGCTCCACGGCTAGCAGACAAGTCATGTAACTAAGAATAGAAAAAACGGCTGGTTTCCTACAGGAAAAACACAAGACCAGATATATTTCACACAATGTTATTCACACATTTTGATTTTTACAATATATACATGTGAACATTACATTATTCGATACGAGCCACCTGGAGTCAAACCTAATCAAACTGGTCCATAAACAATCTATATCAAAAAGCAATACTTGAGCAAAAAGCCTAGTGGTTCTACCCAAAGCATAAAACAGTTGAAAGGAAACCCAGTGATTTTCATGTTCCTGGATAGAATTTGTGCAAATGATTTTTGGAAAGCAAGTGGAAAATTATGTTCAAGATACTGAAAGCACTGAGGATGATCGTTATAGGACTGTTTAAATTCAACCATGGCACGAATGCTACAGGGACGAAGTACTGGGACATCATCAGCTTCTGCCTGGACATCCCTGAAAGCCTAACTTACCGTCTTACATGCTGACGAGAGTGTTGGCTCTGCGCATTACGACATGCAGCATCTGTACACAGGGTGAAGATGGTCACTCAGAACTAACGTGTCCAAGGAAGGGGCTCGAAAGTCACCCTTTATGTGACTATGGGAAAGCTCTGGGTCCAACGACAGGGCTTGTACCTTGAGAGGAATTTTGTGAACTGTTACGCAAAAACTACTTTGCGATTAGAATTGTGCTTACTACTAAAAGTAATTAGGCCTACCATATCACTTAATGCAGGCACTAAATGACAGATTCAAAAACTGGAAGTAGGCCAGAACAAACTTTCCCATTTGCCTATTAATGATTCAACGCTACCCTTGAAAACGTAGCGCCTCAGTTGTATGCTTTAATAAGATTTAAATAAACCTGCTATAAACAGTAAAACAACAGAATTCCTTATACAAGTTTATGCCACTACCATTTTCTTTCCTCATGATCAGACCCCTACCGTAACAGCCTTTATTTGATCAATGCTTGAGACATTTGTTTTCAAACTATCTTGTTGATCAAAACTTTTAGGTTAAGCCATCCAAATGAATGTTCTACACAAAATACTTACTTCAACACATACAAAGCACTTTCTTTATCTTTCAGAAACTGAATATACAAAGTAAGCTTTTTCCAAAATATTTCCATAGGCAAAGGATTAAAAAGGATTTTAATTATACACATATGGTCACAATTCTGCCTTAAAAAGATCATTGGGAAATGTACATAAGGCCGCTTGTAAATGTACATCATCTTTATGTTACTGTTACAATGTCATATGTCCAGAGAAAAAAATTGACAGTATCATACATATTTGCTTTATGCTGGGAGAAGGTTATTCAAAAATACAGTACTCTTCTGTACAAAAAAATCATGCCACATTTATTAAGATGGAAGAAGCACTGGTTTCTGTGATAACCGAGTATTTCAGTCCATTTCTTACTATGCTTATTGTCCCAACTTCAAATTTGAACAGACTGATTTCCCAAAGTGTCCATATTAACAGAATCAACAGCTATGTTATAAACAAAACATAATGTTTCTCACAATAGATAAAAAGAAAGCCGGTTCATATTTCTGAAACCATATAAAGATAGAATTTAAAAAAATCACTCTTGATTTGCTGAAATAAATTTATATTATACAACACTATATGCCAGGGGGAGAAAAGGGAGTGGGGATATGAATATACACTAAAATGCAAATTTTTGTCCCAAAAAGGGGTAAAACAAATTACATTTACAGCATGAGGTTTACAAATGTACATCTGTACAACCAAGGTAAGCATCACTACTAAATTAGCAAGGCTTGTAATAAACATCGAAACGAGAGATTTGTTTTCCAACTGTAAACTTACACCTATTAACTACACGTATACAATGCATATATTTATAGGAAGCAAAAAAGCTATCTGAATATTTAATCAATCATGCTTAAATGTTGAGCTATCAAGTTTACTTTTCAGTGGCCCCTTTTCTCTTCATCGATACCTATTTTTTTGCATCTACAGTGAGAAAGCAAAATAAATGCTCAACACTTTCAAATCCTTACAATTCTATATGCAAAATAAAAAAATACAAATCTCTACTCTTCCTGCATTGTAAAACTGACTGTAAAGTTAATACAGGGTTCACTCCTTTTCCAACAGTGTATTGTACTGAATGGAAGCACCACCATCATTTTAATCCCTCTACCTTGTACAACAATTAAATATATAGGTATATACAGCACTTATTTTTAATACATTGATCGAGAAAACCTTAGGGCACCATTAAAAAAAAAACAAAACCAAAAACAACTTTACCCACAGCAAGTCATGAAAGCTAATTTTGAAGTTCCCATTGTTTTGTTACTCCCTACTTTAATTTGCTGTGCCCAGTTTATTATTTGGATAGTATGTTGTGAACCACCAAAATACAACTTAACTTTTCAACATGTTAAATAATGTTTATGCATCTGATCAGTTTTAATCTGGTATAAAAGACTTCACACAAAAGGGAAAAAATAAGGATTAATTCTATATACAACTCTATAAACCTGTTGTGCTATGGTGCTGGGTAGACCTACCAGATTGCAAGCCAGTGTATTAAAAGAATACTGTACTTTTTCCCTTTAAAAACTATTTCAGTGACTTTACAAGGTAAAAATTTACAAAATATGTGACAGCTATTTTGATACAATTACATCATATACAGGCATTCTGTGCTTTGCCAGCCATCCAATCTGATAGGTCTCCGGATCAGGGCTGGAGATATTTTTTTCTTTTTTTTTTTTAATAATTCACTCCCAAAAATATACACAAGAATAAAAATTTTACAAATGGATGAACAAAGTCAATAAATAGATTTAAAAAAATCAGAACGTTTATAGTTAAGTTGTATGTTTTGATCATTCACAATTCAATTTTTCTTCCATTTCTTTTTGTCTTTTACAGCATCCCATTTGGTGGTCCACCAATTGGCCCCAGATCAGCACTGTTCTTCAGGTAATACTTTTCCAACTTGGCCAGAATGTGTTTGCCATAGGTATATTTACGCAGAGTTGTGATGTGGGGTCGAATCTGTGAGAAGAAACATGTTATTTTATTTCCCCCCTTCAAAAATTTTAAGCAGCGGTTACTACACTGTAAAAACACCATGTAAAAATAAAAAAAATGTCAGAAGCCTGTATTTCAAAACGTTCTAAGTTACTGGAAAGATGTAAAACTGGCAATTTGGACTCAACTCACATACCAGTCACAGGAACTGGGAGTTCGCCATTTTGTGGGAGCGCCTTCCTGGCGACTGCGGAAGCAGAGCTCCTGCAGGAATATGCTGGGGGCCCTGCACTAAACAGCCCAGGGCAATTATGGCAACAGCACTTTTGTCCATGCCTGGATATTCTTAAGTAGAAAACGTGCCTGTATGTTAGGAAGTGTGGGATTCTCTTTTGGGGAAATACAGAATGGGTTTGTATCAGCAACCAGCAAATAAAGAGAGAAACCTGTATTTCTTCTATTATATTAATAAAGATGACCGATACTACATTTTCATATTGAAAGTATCTTCACAGAAAAGCTGGCATAAAGAGAGGATATGAAATCCAACTTTTGAAACTTTTCTGTAGATTTACATTTTTAGCTCACTGCTCCATGACCTGAATATATTGTGCTTTATTAAGCTCCACTGAATTCAGTGTTTACACATCAAGTTCTAGATTACAGAACCAGTGAGTTTTACAGCTAGAGGGAAAGGTATTCTAGCAGAAATATTAGTATAGATAATATTTTCTGACCCAATGAAACCATATACAAATATACCTTGTGCATTATTATCTTCCGCTGAGCAGGTTCAGCCATATCAATCATCTTCTGAACAACATAGTTGGCATACTGGTCCTTCATCATGGTGTATAAGGCACTGTGAGGACCATCATTCTGGCAACAGACCTCATCAATAAGTAAAGCTCTTTCAGAACGAGAAGCATGAGTTACACATTTTTCTACCACATTGCTGAAAAATAAGACAAACGCATTCTGTGACTTAAGATGTAATGTTCTTTTTTAAGTAGCATTTTAAAATTTCACCGAATAGTTCAAGTGTCTTAACATCACTAAAGAGAACACTGTAAATGCATCAAGTCCCGATTTCCAAATCTTTAGTCTGTGATGAATTAAGAAGTACTATATACTCCTCCTAATGTAAAAAAAAATATATATTTTCTGATAATTATTATCTTGTAGGAGGGATTTTCCACTGGACCTACAGTGGAGATACTGAACCTCAGGTTGCAGATGTACTCTAGTACATCTATTTCTGTTGTGGGCCCTTTTTAAGACACAACAGAGAAAGCCAGAAACAAGGCTTTCTGCTTTTTGAATACAGATGCTTTTCAGGAGCATGCCTAGATCAGAAATACTGTCAAGCATTTATTTTTGTAGAGGAAGTCTGACCTTCCAGATATCTCAGAAGCTGGAAGGGCCATAAATGCTTATAAGACAAAGTGATTCTTGTCCTAAATTTGCGCTTTAGAAATTAAGCAAGATCCAAGGAAAGGATTACGAACAGTTCTATCCAGACAAAGAAAAATAAAGTCCAGATAAACATGCTAGTTTGCGTACAATCAATTTTTAAAACAAATATCCCCATAACATCGCAGCGCATTTCTACTTAATGTTGACGACAAGATTAGTCTCACTAGATCATCCAGGATGAATTCATTCTGAGGTGTCTTTGCTTTAGCAAAAGGCACATAACTTATATTTCAGCAAAAAGCTGAAGGATAAGTTTTAGGTTCTAAATTTAGAGCAGTTCAGGGGCAACAGACTCCTGCAACTCCTCTGAGACTTCCTAATGCATAAAATCCTTGCCTGGCTGAATCACGGCTTATTAAGGATAGCCTTTTTATATCTGTAAATTGCTTGGCCGGACTGATTGATAGGACTGTCAGGAAGTCCCAGCTTACAACCATCAGCATATCAAGCAAGTCGTAGGAGAGCTTTTCACCTGGCTCTGGGGATCCTCACATGGAGACTGGGAATCCATTCTCTGCGCTTGTACAGGGTGAACAAAAAACATCCCATAAACCCATGGAATCTTCTCTGGTTTGCTACAGAACAGCACTTCCCCCTTCCCTTTCCCAAATCTAGTATAAAACTACCACTACTGTACATCTTTATAAAAATATGACACTTCAGGAGGCAAGTTACACAACAGAAAAAACCCTACCATATCCTTTTTGTAACACAAAAAAAAATACAATACTACAACTTTAAAAGGTTAGTGAATCTTTAATATATGACAGCTGTGCAATACCTGGCAAATTTGTGCTGACTCAGAGCTAGAACTTTTCCTCTTATTTCTGAAACTATTTTACTCTTGTCTTCAGGACGACCATGCTCCAGTACATGTTGAATAACGTAATTTCCATATTGATCCTGAAAATAAGATGACTTCAATTTTCTTTTGTGTTCACACCAAGTAATCCATATAGCTTTTGTATAAACTTTCAAATTACTCTTCGCACAGATTTAAGGAAAAATACAATAATAACGTCAACATAATAGAAACAAATTGATGCAAGAAATATTGCATCAAGAATTAATGGGCCACAAAATTTACATGCAAATAAGCTATAAACCCAGCATTTTGGTAGACTACCTTTTCTCTTAAAGAAAGAAGTCCTCAAAATTAAGATCATTCTTTAACAGCCCTAATATCTCCCTGAACTTCAGTTCCTCAAGACAGTATGTTTTAAGTAGACTTGCATATACAAGAAACCACTGAGAAATAAACTAGACTGTAAATATGCAGCAAAAGGCAGCTCTCGCCTTTTTGTTTGTAGAAATTCCTACGGAACACCAAGTCCCTTCCAGTATTTTAAAACTGGTTCTATTTCAAAGCCATTTGTGGCACACATTTTGTTTGTCTGAGACCATGACAGGAAATCATGTTGTGTAAGGTCTTTTACCTTCTTTTAGAAAAGATGCCCTTTTTGCGTAAGAATATGCAACATTTATATTTCTGACAATGTATGTGTATTTAGACATCAGAGGTTATCTAAAGGACATCTGAGTAAATTAACTACAGAAAGGCAATCTTTGCAATAACTACACTAATTATGTGCATTTACAATGTGTATCCGAAGCTACAGTCAAAAGTGTAAGAAAAAGGCTTTTTATATCTTCTTTGCCTCCCAACTTCCAAATTCATTTTCATTAAAACTATGGAAGGAAAGAAAAACAAAAAATCAATGTCTAAAAAACTAAAGAGGCAAACGCATTTAAACTATTTCTTAAACTAAGAAACAGGAATAAATTATGACAACAAAAAAAGCTCCGTAACACATTTAAAAATACACACACTAACCTGCACCAGCTGTTCTGTGTGTTGATGCAATTCCTCTAAGATTGGCAAAGTCTGCTCAGCAGTACAGTGTTCCAGAATGCGCTGAATTACTCTACAACCATATGGATGAGTTGAAAGTACAAATACCTTAAAATAGGATTGCAAACTGAAGTTAAACCA